>NW_022196914.1:60923946-60932144 GCF_008632895.1 Mastomys coucha | reverse complement strand
CAGCAAAGAATATGATGTGATGAAGGCCTTGGGAGTGCAGTGTGGACTGGAGGACATTTTGTAGTGGTCTGAATGAGATAGTCTGAAGGTAGTGAGGAAACTTTAATGGTGTGACTACTCCGTGGTATATAATGTATTGCCATAACTAACCCTGCTAATTAGAAGCAAGGACAGTTAATTTGTGTGTGTGAAAATGCACTTAGAGATTTTAGATGGAAAAATTCCCGCACTTGAACGTTAATATGTGCACTTTTTTTTGTTTTTTTCAAGACAGGGTTTCTCTGTATAGTCCTGGCTGTCCTGGAACTCACTCTGTAGACCAGACTGGCCTGGAACTCAGAAATCTGCTTGCCTCTGCCTCCCTAGTGCTAAGATTAAAGGCATGTGCCACCACTGCCCGGCTAATACATGCACTTCTATTGTTTATAAACTGTACAACATTATAATCAAATCAAATGCCTGATAAATATAATTAGATAAGTAAACTATGACATACATATATAGAAAAAAACTTTAACAAGGCAGTGTTAAGAACCGACACATGCTATCTTGGGTGTGTGTGTGTGTGTGTGTGTGTGTGTATCATGAAAATATTATGTTAAGTGAATGTCACTAATTAGGAGGACTACATATTATAGTCTAGTTCTGTAAAATGTCCAGAATATGTAAATTTAACAAGGCAGAATAAATTAGGTGTCTACCAATTGCTCTCTACTTCCTGACTGAAGACACAATTTGACCAGCTGTTTCAAAATCCTGGCACCATGATTTCTATGCCATGATGACTATGCCCTATGACTGTAGTCTCCTGCCAGAAAGTTTACACTCTGGGATGTGGAAGAGTTAAAAATCAAGCCAGTCTGGCCAGTTCAGGCCTCTGATATAACCTGCAAGAAATCTCTTTGTTTTCTTTTCTTTTTAAGAAAAGATTCATTTATTTTATGTATGTAAGTACACTGTAGCTGTTTTTGGACACAGCAAAAGTGGGCATCAGAACCCATGCAGGGTCATATAGATGGTTATGAGCCACCATATGGTTGCTGAGAATTGAACTCAGGACCTCTGGATGAGCAGTCAGTGCTAATTGATGACCCATCTCTCCAGTCCCCAGAAATCTTTTTCTCTAGATAGTTCTTCTTAAAAATATTGTTTTACTTATTATTTGAGAGTCTCAAGGATCTTTTTTTAAAAAGATGTATCTTTTTATGATACATATGATAATATCTTTTAAAATCTTTGCAAAAATCTATTGATTCCATATATTGCAAGTATTGTGTGAGTTTGTGTGTTAAAAAATCCTTTAGCTATTTTACTTACAAAGCTTTTAAAATTTATTCTTGCCAGGCAGTGGTGGCGCACGCCTTTAATCCCAGCACTTGGGAGGCAGAGGCAGGGGGATTTCTGAGTTGGAGGCCAGCCTGGTCTACAGAGTGAGTTCCAGGACAGCCAGGGCTATACAGAGAAACCCTGTCAAGAAAAAAACAAAAAACAAAAATATGCTTTGAGAATTCATACAACCACATAATGTATCTTGGTCACACCCCTCCCCCCTTATCCCTGCTCACACACCCCATACAGGTCCTTTCCCATCTTCATGTCCCTCGCTTTCTTTTTTCATAATCAACTGAGTTCAACTAGTACTGTCTGTATGGGTGTGGAGTCATGCTCTGCATCATAGCAGACCTAAAACTGGCCACACCCCTGGAGGAAAACACCTAATTCTGTTCCATAACATCCATAAACTGCCAATAAGCTATTCAGTTGGGACTGGACTTTATGAGCCCCTCCCTGTCTGTGCTAGAATGCCGACTGCCTTAAGGTTATGAGGTCTTGTGCAACTAACCACAGCTGCTGTTGAGTTCATGAGTTCAATGTCCATGTCATATCTAGAAAACCACATTTTACAGCTTTCTTCCTCATTCTCTAGCTATCATTTTCCTTCTGCCCTCTCATTCATGATGTTTCCTAAGCCTTATGGGGTGGGTTTGATATAGATGTCTCATTTAGGGCTGAGCATTCAAGAGTCACTTATTCTGAACACTTTGACCAAGTTGGAATCCATACGTTGACTTCTGCAGAAGGAACTTCTTTGACCAAGACAGAGCTACAGTAATCTATGGGAATAAACATTCAGGAATCTGTTTGATGACATTACCTTAGAGTAAAACATTAGTAATAGGTTGCTGCCCTGGTTGGCTTTGGAGGTCAGCTTGACACAGATTATAATTATCTAAAAGGAGAATCTCAGTTGAAGGAATTCAAGGATCATACTGCTCTGTAGAGATACTCTCTTGATTGTTAATCAGTGTAGGAGGGCCCAGCCCATTGACGACAGTTCTATCATGTAAGAAGGCTAGCTGGTTATAAGCTGGTCTGTGAGCCAGCTAGCAAGCAGTAGTCTACATAGGTAATGCTATACTTTTTTGACTGTGAAGTGAGTTCCTTAGTTGGAGGTAATGCTGTGTGGAATAGCAAGCAGACCTGTCTTCAGGCTCCTGCCTTGACTTCCTTTAGTGATGGACTGTGACTTAGACTTGTGAGCTGAAAGAAATCTAAGACGCCTTTGGTCATAGTATTTATGACAATATCATAGAAGAAAAGTCATTAGAGTAGCTGCCCCATAGGATTGCTATGGACACTTTAAAAAAACATTTATTTTTTACATAGGATGTCACTCTGTAGCCTTGGCTGGCTTAGAACATGTTATGTAGACTAAACTTACCTCAAACTCACAGAAATCTTCCTACCCCTGCCTTCTGTGTGCTGGAATTAAAACCATGTGCCACCATACCCAGTTTAACCAAAGGCTTTCAGCCTGGTTTACAGTAGCAGGCATGGATTTCTCCCATGTGGAGCAGCCATGAAATCTAATCAGAAAGCCATTCCCTCATGCCTCTATGTCACCACTGCATCTCTCACTAGAAACATTTAGAATTACTTAAGCCTACTTAAGTGTTTAATTTGAAACACTATACAACAGTGATTGTCAACTTTCTTAATAATGTGAACTTTTAACATAGTTCCTCATGTTGTGGTGAGGAAATTACTTTTGTTATGATTTCACAACTGTAACTTTGCTATTATATGAATCTTAATATAAATATCAGTGTTTCCTGATGGTCTTATATGACCCCTGTGAAAGGGTTCTTTGATACTACAGATTGTGAACCACTGATCTATAGGCTATAAGGTAATGTCAAGAGATTCAGTCTTCATTGAAGGCATAGTATATTGTATAACTGTGATGCATTATTTAGAAATCTCTTATGGGCTGGGTAGTGGCGGTGCATGCCTTTAATCCTAGCACTTGGGAGGCAGAGGCAGGAGGATTTCTAAGTTCGAGACCAGCCTGGTCTACAGAGTGAGTTCTAGGACAGCCAAGGCTACACAGAGAAACCCTGTCTCAAACAAACAAACAAACAAACAAAAACAAAAACCTAAACAAACAAATGAACAAACAAAACCCCCAGAAATCTCTTATGGTCTGTGATAAAAAGTTGATGATACAGAAAGTTAATTGTAGACGATAGTGGATGTATGAATTGTAACCTTCTAATTGCGTTGTCGTCAACTGATAGGGTTTTAAGAATGCATTAAGTAGGGTTGGCAGGATGGCTCAGCAAGTAAAATCTGTAGGCCTGATACTCTGAGTGTGATCCCTGGGATAAACTTGGTAGAAAGAGACCTGACTCATACAAGTTGTTTTCTGACTTCAACACAGGTGTCATGCATATATGTTTACACACACAGATATTCTCTCTCTTTCTCTCTCTCTCTCTCTCTCTCTCTCTCTCTCTCTCTCTCTCTCTCTCACACACACACACACACACACACACTTTTAAAATATAATAAAAGTGCACTAAATTATCTTGCATTTGGGAGACTGAGGTAGGAGAATTACCACAAGTTCAAGGCTAACCAAGAATATATAACTGTCCTGGAACTTGATTTGTAGACCAGGAAGGCCTTGAACTCAGAAGTCCAACTGTCTCTGCTCCTGAGGGATGGGTCTAGACATGAGTGCCAGCACTCCTGGCTGTCCCAGGGGATATTTCAATCCTCTTGCTTACTGTTACAAACATGATGGAAAGTTTTAATTTGATTCATCTGAGATACACTGCTCCATTGCATGAACAAATCAGAGTATCTGAGGTAACTGAAAGTTCCAGTGAATCAGGTAACCTCTAGGAGGGGCTAGTTAGCTAAGGAAAACAAGACCTAGCAAATGCTAAAAAATCTTAGGAATTGGGTTACTCTTAAAACCCCGATTTATAGAATCAATTTACTAGATGCCAGATGAAGATAAAATGGATCAAAAACTGGCTGATTTTCTTGATTCCTGGAGAAACCACATATCATGTTTGAATTTTTTTTGCAAACCTTTGTTTTCAAAGTCATCGGATTTTGTTGGCTGGATATTTGGAGAGGAGTTAAATATATGTGTGGTTTTGAACTTAGCACACTTTGAGAATTTCAAGTAGCCATTGTCCAATGGGTCCTGATGGAGCCACATAACCTGTTTCAAGGAAATATCAGCTACTTGTGGCCACTACTGGAGCCTCTCTTCACAGCTCATGACTGTCACCCCAGATGATCACTGGGATGCTGGGGTAGGAAGCCATGGAGACTCCTTTCCCGTTGGGAAATCAGTTCTCGTTTTGTAAGCAGACTTTAATTCCTGTTAGAGAGACACAAAATTCTGACAGGTGAAATCTCATTGCAGGAAACTATCTGAGGAAGAAGCAGGAGCCTGACTGAATTGAAGGTAAAGGGGCCTCAGGTGACCGTTAGACAGAGTCAGTGTCTGACAAATACCAGAATCCTTAGCTGGATGTGTGTGGTTGACCCAGCAATTCCTTTTTTTTTTTTTTTTTTAAGATTTATTTATTTATTTTATGTGAGTACACTGTAGCTGTTCAGTTGGTTGTGAGCCATCATGTGGTTGCATGTGGTTGCTGGGATTTGAACTCGGGACCTCTGCTCACTCCGGTCCAAAGATTTTATTATTATATGTAAGTACACTGAAGCTGTCTTCAGACACACCAGAAGAGGGCATCAGATCTCATTAAGGATGGTTGTGAGTCACCATATGGTTGATGGGATTTGAACTCAGGACCTTCAGAAGAACAGTCAATGCTCTTAACCACCGAGCCATTTCTTTAGCCCCCAATTCAGCAATTCTTATTTCAGGAATTTACTCTAAGAAATGTTAAAACTTGTGAAAAGGTTTTGCTTTTAGCATATTGAACCCATCTTTGAATATAAAGAGAAAAATGGCAATGGCATTAATGTTCTATTATAGAGGAGTAGCCATTGAGAAGTGTTAATAAATTAAACAACAACAGCAAAACAAAAACAACAAACAAAAAACCTAAAAGCAGTGCACATAAAGAGCTTGTCTCACAGGCCTGAGGTCAATCCCTGGATTCCACTGTGGAGGGAGGGTAGAGGGAAATGCCAGCTTCCAAAAGTTATTCCCTGATCTCCACAGGACCACTGTGGTATGGGCGTGCCCACACTCACAAGTCACAAATACTCAGTCATACAACATGTTAAGGGGAAATCAAGGTTTCCTTTTGGGTTTTAAGTCTTGTTATTAAAAAAAAGTAGAGAATCAGAAGGAAACACAAGGATCATTTTATTAGAATTTCAGAGAAAAACAATGAGACAGGCAAGGTGTAAATCATGGCAGCTACCTGAGGAGAGAAATGGAGAAGAGGAGGACCAAGAACACAGACAAATTCAGCAGTGGAGTTCAACAGGCAGCTGCATGGGCTGGGAGTCAGGGTCTTCAGGGAAATGGGAAGTCTGAAGTGTCAGGAACCCATGCTTAGGCTTTTGGTCACTATTCATAAAATGAAATAGAAAGAAAATGGAAAAGTTACAGGTTTAAAGAGATTTATTTATTACACACACACACACACACACACACACACACACACACACACACAGGTGTTTTATCTGCAAGCATGTCTGTGCAACCAGGTGCATGTCTGGTGCCCATGGAGGCCAGAAGAGGGCAATAGATCTCCCTGAAAATGGAGTTACAGACCACTGTGAGCTGCCATGTGGGTGTTGGAAATGGAACCCAGGGCCTCTGGAAGAACATCCAGTGTTTGTAGCCATCAAGCCCCAAAGCTACAGTGTTTTAGTTAGAACTGAAAGTTGGACAGGCTTAGCAGTGGTGCATGGTGGAAGCTCTGTAAATAAAAACATGATCCTCTGTGGAGATAATTATCCCACCCTTCTTAGCATGTCTTGTGGTAAACCAGATTTCCTGTGGAGTGGTCTCTTGGCTGGGAGACTGACAAGTCTGTTGGATTAGCTCTTAAAGGAGGAGGCAGTGATATGTATTGTTGTTGGATTAGCTCTTAAAGGAGGAGGCAGTGATATGCATTGTTGTAATCTTTGCAGCAGATCAGAATGTATACAAGGGCAAGGAAGTGCCGAGGGAGAACTCAGATGAGGGGTTAAAAATTCTGTCTTCTCAAATTGTGATTGCAGGGCTCTCTCTAGTAGCTAGCTAAAGAAGACATAAGTAGCAGTAGGCAAATAAAAAGTGTTTATTCCTGAAAGGAACCCAGAGGCTTCTGTCTATGTCTGCTGTTACTTAACTGTGTAGGTGCCTGTAGTGCCCATGGCTGCACTTGCTGAGGTAGCTCAGTGGTTGGGTATTTTCCTACTATGGAAAAGGCCCTGGGCTCAATCCTTTACACCCATCCTAGACCACTGATGGAACTAAGGTCTTGGTGAATGCAAGCCTGTGAGCCCAAATAGAGAACCTGAGCGCAATCCCTAACATCCATCCCAGTACATTGCAAATATATTTTTGTTAATGGGACAATGAAACTTTTAACTAAGTTCTAGGCTAGCATTTAATACATAGCATTACTCTATCTCAGAATAACAAATGAACAAACAAACAAACAAACAAGCCTTTTTGGATTGAACCAGGCCTATTTGTCTTGTTCACTGTTGGGCCTCATGGCCTAGCTCCCTTGCTGGAATCACAAGTAGACAAAGTGATTATTTTTCGAGTAAGAACATGAAAACTGATGTTTTATAATTTCCCAAACAATGTCCTTTTTGTCTTGATAATCCAGGTATTTATTTAATATTTCTGCCTTCATTAAAAGCTTAGAACATGATCTGTATTTAAATCTTTTGTTACCTTTACTTGGTAGTGTGGGGCAGGGGCATGAGTGTGTGTATCACCATGCCCATGTAGAAGTCAGGACAACTTGTGGGAGTCAGTTCTCTTCTTTCACAACATGGATCCAGGGGTTAGCTGCAAGTGTCTAGCCACTGAGCTATATCATGGCCCCTGAATCCATGTTCTTTATAGTAAAAGTTTTTCTATCATCATTATCTGCTTTCCTTTGTCCTTTAGAAAATGGCTGAGCATGGGGAGTCATCTGAGGATGGAGTTTCTGAGTTTGATTATGAATTGCTCCCTGAGCTTTCTGCTCTTCTTGGGGTGGATGCAGTTCAGCTGGTAAAGAGCCAAGAAGAAGAAGAGCATAAAGAAAGGATGAAAATGAAGAAAGGTTTTAACTCACAGATGCGCAGTGAAGCCAAACGACTAAAGACTTTTGTGACCTATGACATGTTCAGTTCATGGACGCCACAGGAGATGGCAGCTGCTGGGTTTTACTACACAGGTGTGAAACTTGGGGTTCAGTGCTTTTGCTGTAGCTTAATCTTCTTTGGCTCCAACCTCAGGAAACTTCCCATAGAGAACCACAAAAAATTACAACCAGAATGTGAGTTTCTTCTGGGCAAAGATGTTGGTAACATTGGCAAGTACGATGTCCGGGTGAAGAGTCCAGAGAAGATGCTGAGAGGTGGCAAAGCAAGGTACCGTGAGGAGGAGGCCAGACTGGAGTCCTTTGAGGACTGGCCATTTTATGCCCATGGGATGTCACCATGTGCACTCTCAGCAGCTGGCTTTGTCTTTACAGGTGAGTGGACTCCATTCTGTGAGGTATTACTGTGGGATTTAAAGTTTAGGTTCCATTGTGTGAGCAATATTTTGTTAATGAACCCTCTTGGTGAACTGTGTTATATTAGACATGAGATGTAGTTCATTAAATTTCAAGAATAACAAATTTCCTTCTGCTTTAATATATTTTTAGTGTAGCATTATTGGTTTGCTATATATATCTGTATATAAACACACACATACATGCAGCCATATA
>NW_022196914.1:60917211-60923211 GCF_008632895.1 Mastomys coucha | reverse complement strand
ATCCTGCTTGGCCCTGAGATAAGAAACATTCAGTGTACCATAACTTCTGAGAACTTCCTCCCACCCACAACTTCCCCCCCAACCCCAGAAGATCCTGTAAACATCCTTCTCCCTCCTTCCTCTCCCCCTCCCCTCCAAGATTTTTGCTTTGAATATGCCCTGCTCAACCAAGTAAACGGCTCTTGACAAGCAATGCTTCCTTGAGTCCTGTTGTCTCTCTTGCCCATTCTTTATTCACAGGTTGTGACTCTCCTCGATCCCCTGAATAACTTGACCTGCAGGCCAGGTCATGTATGTGTGTGTGTGTATGCATGTGTGTGTGCGCATGTGTATACACATATGTGGACTGCAGGTTGACCTAGCATGTCCTCCTTATCACTCTTAGGGATCATTGAACCAGAGCTCATAGATTGGCTAGACTAGCTGGCCAGTGAGCCCTAGGACCTGCCTGTCTCTGCTACCCCAGGACTAGGGTTAAAGAAGTGTGTGACTATATCCCACCATTAAGTAGATACTGGGATTCAAACTCTAGATCCTCATGCTTGTGCTAAGGCATTTTATCTACTAAGCCATCTATCCCAAATACTAAGATGTGTTGCCAAGCAGCAGTCGTGGGACTTACCCTAACTAATAAATGAATAAGTCTGTCCAGGGCTGGAATGATGTATAAATGAAAGAAAGCAAGAGTGTTTAGGGCATTGCAAATAGTATCACATCTTACAACATATGCACCAAATGAAAATGCTTGCTGGGTGCAGTGGCACTCACCTTTAATCCCAGCATTAGGAAGGTAGACACTGGAGAATCAGGAGTTCAAAGCCACCCTCTGCTAAAATGAAAGAGAACCAGGTAGGTCCTAGGTTGCCCACATCTTAGTGCCACATGAAAACAGAAGTTTTTGTTTCAGAGATTCAGGGTTTTTGTTATTGTACATCTCTGCTTAGAAAAACTATATTGTAAATATTTTCAGTGTTTAGTACTGGTTTTATAATTTCTTTGTTTTTGTTTTTTTGTTTCTGCCAAATAAAAATTTATTCCTTTCACTTGTTTCCAAGCTTTCATTATGGAATGATTAATAAAAATAAAAGGAGCAGTAATAAGCACTTGCCAGCACCTGGCCAGGAAATATTCCATTTATCTCTTGCTAATATTTTCCATGGAATAACAATAAGCAGGTTACTTCAATGTGAATTCCAGGTGCTGCATAAAGAATTTGTTACTATTATAGCATATAAGACTTTAAAAGCAAGTTGAACCACAGTATCATTATGTCTCCTAGGAAAAGATGGCATTAATGCCTAATGTCAAGTATCTGAATCAGCATTCAAATGCTCATTTTCCTCCATCTTCTAATGTTTCTATAATATATTTTAGTGTGTGCAGAGGGAGTGTGTTTTATATGCCAGGATGTGAGTAGAGGTCAGAAGATGGTCTGTAGGAATGGGTCTCATTCCTCCACCTCAGATCCTCAGTTTCAGTAGGAAGCACAGCCTAACCCCTTACCTGTCTCGCCAGCCCAGAAGTATACATTTCATTTTTCTCACATTTCTCTTTGTCGGTTATTTTTTAAAAAGAAGTTACTTAACCTGTTAATTATACTTAAAGTATAATTTTCTATATTTTATACTTAGCTGGATTTATTTATTTATTTACTTATTTATTTATTGTCAGTGCTTTTCTCTAATTTCAGTAAACTGGTATTTTGGTTGGAAGAGCTTTTATTTTATTTTAAAGACAGGTCTCATTATATAATCCCAGGGTGGCTTCAACTTTACTACCTTCCTGCATCAACCTCTGATCTCCTAGGATTTGGGATGTACATCACTGTGCCTAGGAGTTTTTTATTTCTTTTTAAAAACATTTGTAGTTCACTACTGTGTATAAGACAGTTCCTGGGTAGATGCAAGATCACATACAAACCAACTAGGGAAGTATTTACAAGATATCTTGCACAGAGGTAGCCATGCTCACAAAAATGAAAGGCTATCTAGAATTGTGTTTAAATGGAAGCATAAATATGTACAGTTCATGTAGGGTAATCAGCCTTAAATATTCTTAAACTATATAGCAATCTGTTAGAAAATGTGTAGAAAAAGTTATGAGGCGACATAAATTAAATAGATGATCTTGGTCTTGGTTTTGCTGAGCATTGAGGTGGTGAGAAAATTCACATCTTACTTTCTTCACTTAAATTATTTGGAAAAAAGTCTAAAAGAAAGTAAGAGAAGAGGCGGTTGGAAGGGAAGAAGGGTTGAAGAGGAGAGAGAAATAAGTGAAGACAGAGTAGTAGAGGGAGAAATGTTTCCTGAAAAGTAATGAGATGGTTGTAGGAACAATGCGGCCATGATTAGCAATTCATAGATTGCCACTACTGCTCTTTGGGAGTCACAGTGTACCCTGCGGATGCACGTGCTGCATTTCAGCCTCAGACAGAACCCATGCTGCTGTTCCTTGGCTCCTAAACCAGCTCTGGCCCAGCTTGTGTCTGTTGTCCTCAGGCCCTGGATGTAATGTTGCTGTTTGTACTCTGGACAACTGCCCAACTTGCTACACTGTTGGCAAGGAATCCTGTCATCAGCCCTAAGTAGAGCTGCACATCTGCATCCAGTGGTCCTTTGCTTCTTCACTGACACAGAGAAGAGGGAACATGACTCACACAGGAAAAGGAGACAGTTCAGTGACAGGCCGCACAGCTGGAAGGAGTGCAGTCTGCTCACACAAGAAGAGCAGGTGCATCAGTTTTAAACACTGTCTGGTCACTTCTTTTATGAAATATTGAGAAAATATTGGATATTTTCCTGTACTTTTAAAAACTAAATAATCAGTGTAAGCTTGTTTTAATATAATTTTAAGTTTTGAAACATGGGCTTACTATACATCTCAGATTGACATCAAACTCACGATCCTTTCCCTGACTTCCAAGTACTGGGATTGCACTTTGCATCACCACCCCTAGCCATTGCAGTAGTTTTAAAAATACCATTTTGTTGCTGTAGTTGATTAATCTAGTCTACTCACCTGGCAGCAGCAGTGTGAGTTCTTTGCTACCCACTGACCCAATATTGTGGATTATTGAATGAAACACACACACACACACACACACACACACACACACGCACACACACACACACACACACAGCCTTATATTTAACATGCCCTAAGTAGCTCTATAGCGGGGCCACTTCCAAACTTCCACATAGCTAACACACTCCTACAGTATTCCTGAATTATTTCTTAATAAAACCTATATTCCATTCTGGCTGCTCCAGCCTGCAGCCCTCCTGTGCCATGGTCCCTGACTCTTACATGTTGGCAGTCCTGCACTTCTCAGGCCTGATCCTTCTGCTTCTCTCTCATGGTGGTGCCCCGGCTGGTGAGGGGATTGAGCAGAAACTGGGGGCGGGGGGGTTGTCACCTGAATGAGAATGAGAGGCAAGAGACACAAAGAACAGCCAGCAAGTCAAGGAGTCTGATCAAGCTGACAAATTTTAATTTTTTTCTCACCACAGTTATATACTCATTGAGACAGGATAGGGGGTGAGGGGAGGGATTAGGGTTGCTTTGTCTTTGGGAAATGCAGGTACTCTCAGGATCAGAAAATTGGCTAGGTGAAAAGTTCAGGTTGCTAGGTACCTGCCTGTATGATCCATAGCTATTTTGTTCCTGAATGGGCTGGGCACTTGTTAGGCACTTGTCTACAAAACCCATGGATGTTTGATCTCATAGCAGAATGAATTGCTAGATACCTAACTGCAAAATCTATAGCAGGTTTCTATAACAAAATGGGTTGTTAGATACCTATCAGCAAGATTAATAGCCATTTGTTTTTATCTATGCTGTTACTAAGGGGGTCAGTACTTTCCCACCGAGGCAGCTGTTAATTTTCAACTGGGCTAGTACTTTCCCTTGGAGGCCAAGACTTCTGTGCCAATAAGCAGTTATGGCTGACAGAGCAGTTAATGTTCAGACAAGGTTGCTCCCAACATGCTGGTACTGCTTTTTCTTTGGTCCCCTTGCCCTCAAATACTAAAATTCTGCCTCTGTCTCCCTGCCCAGCCATTAGCCGCTGCCAACTTTATTCACCAATCAGAACCAGCTGGAGACAGGGACCCTCAGAGTCTTGCATGTAGGATTCTCATGCAATTTGGGAACCCAATAACATAATACAAGCATAATATAAATTAAATCCAAACATGACTTAAGAAAGTAATGTTGAGGTGGGAATGATGGCACATACCTGTAATCCCCAGTCTGTTGAGGAGGAGCCAAGAGGATTGGAAATGGAAGGTTTTTAATTTTGCTATTTAAAGAGCCTAAGGTGAGCCTCTGCCATATAGAATCTTATCTCAACAGAAAAAAAAAAGCATTGAAATGTTTTTTAAAGCAAGTTGATTTATTATGGTATTTTAGAAAGGATTGATAACCCAATTCACTGTAGCCCACCCCATATGCTATGGCTTACATGGGTTACATTCATGCATAATGCAGTGCATGGAAATATATGAAGAATATAGCCAGGACCCTGGGTGCCACAGACACTGAATGGAAGCTCTTGAGCATATTTGAGTTATGTGATGGAGTTCATCTTCTCATGAGAATATAAGAGGAGGAGGCTGGCCTCACCCCCATTGACAAAAGAGTTCTCAGTCCCTTACCACACCATTAGAAAGAAACATTAGTGTCAGTTAGAGGAATATTGTTTAATCTTAGAAGTAGCTTCATGGGATGGAGAAATGGTTCAGCAGTTAAGAGCACTGACTGTACTTCCAGAGGTCCTGAGTTCAATTCCTAGCAAGCACATGATGGCTTACAACCATCTGTAATGGGATCCAACATCCTCTTCTGGTTTATCTGAAGATAGCTACATTGTACTCTTATACATAAAATAAATAAATCTTTTTTTAAAAGTAGCTTTCCTTTTATGGAAAAGGAATACATTTCAAGATGATATTCAACATACTCTATAAAAAAATCAAAACCAATAGATTTAATGTTACTTTAAAAATTATCATGATGTTTTTTCATAGGTGAATTATACTACAACTAATTTCCACATTGATTCATTTTCTGTCTTGTTCTGACCATACTAGGCTTACCCCTCTGCCCCCTTAGCTGAATCAAAAAGGCAGAAGATTCCCCAGTCTGGCTAGCCTATACCAATCTCTTCGATTGCTTGTTTTGCACTTCTGGGTTAAGGAAACTGACAGCAGAGAGCCATAGATAGGCTTATACTACTCCTGAGGCTGATGTAGGAAATTTGCTGTAGCCCAGGAGTTTGCCATTAGCTGGACAACACAGGAACACCTCATTTTAAAATAAAAACAAAAGTAATCTGAAGATTCAGTTTTATAAAGCTACATGTCCTATCATTAATATAAATAAATTATTCTATCACAACACTTGTTTTTTTATTCTTTTTTTAGAAGTTTTTAAAGATTTGTTTATTTATTTTATGTATATAAGTACACTGTAGCTGTCTTCAGACACCAGAAGAGCGCTCTCTCCAGCCCTATCAGAACACTTGTAATTCTCCTGAGTAAGGTGAGTTTTTGAAATTTTAATACAGTAATTTTGATCATTCTTCCCCCACTCCAACTCCTCTCAGCTCCTCCCCACTTCCTTCTCAGCCAAGGTCATGTTCTTTCTCTCTCTGTTTCAACACCCTCCCCAAAAAACACCCAAAACTCAAAACAACCAAAAGCAGTATAAAAAAGAAAAGGAAAGAATAATGCCCATAAAAATAATGTGGAGTTTGTTTTGTGTTGGTCAGATATTCCTGGGCATGGGGCCTGTGCTGGAGTGCATTGTTATACCCAGTGACATGCCACTGGAGAAACTGATCTTTCCCTTATCAGCAGATATCTGTTGCAAATAGGTTCTTGATTAGGGGTGGGGTCTTGTGTCTACTTCCTCCTCTCCATCTGGTTTGGACCTGCTCAGGTCTTGTGCATACTATTGGGGCAAGGTTTTCTTTTTCTTTCTTTCTTTTTTTTTTTTTTT
>NW_022196914.1:60908530-60917201 GCF_008632895.1 Mastomys coucha | reverse complement strand
TTTTTTTTTTTTTGACAGTTTTACTGATATTTAAAGTCCAATAGTTATAAAAGGTTTTATCAAATGCTCATTGGAATGTAGAACATCTCTATTTATAGGTGGCATATTTTAATTGTATTTCTAATTACAGATGCGAATTTCTTCAAAGTAAGAAATCCTCAGAGGAAATTGCCCAGTATATTCAAGGCTATGAGGGATTTGTTCATGTAACGGTAATTTACATCAGCTAACTTTTTCCAATAGTGTATGTTCTTTACCTAATAATATGTGAATTGTCAGGGTGAGGGCTTTTGTTTGTTTTGTTTTTTGATGGATTCTGTGTCTTTCTCCCTTTCTCTTCTCATTGTCCTGTATGTGATTGGCAGGGAGGAAAACAAAAATGTTGTTCTCTTGTTAAGTTGAACTGCTTAGATTTGGTTTTTCAGGCTGCCTGTGGGTAGCTTCTGCCTCCTTCATCTTCCCTCTGACTGAGGCCACTCCCCTAGCATCCTCCTGATGCCTCCACCTGGATGCCAGACTCAGTCCTTTGTGGTACCTGGCAGAAGCAGGGCACTCAGAGCTGCCTCCTGCAGCTGGGCATTTAGACTCAAACTAGTGGTGGGCAGTGGGAAACACAGTCCAAATTGAAGCCAAAGAAGACTGTATTGGTTGACTTAGAAGCAGCCTCTGCAGACAGCATGGGCTGAAGGTCTGGGTGCAGTTCTCTCAGAGGGAGAGTTGCTCAGTGGGAGAGGCCCTTCTGAGGTGAGCCCTCTTCCTCATGAGTCAAACGCATCTGTGTGTGTAATTGCAGTTCTGTTGTTGAACTGGTAAGAGTGTCCCTGAGAACATTTCCATTTCACCAATGTTTGGAACTGTATAAACATTCCCCAAATCAATAAAATCAGACCAAATTTAAGGATTGCTTTGCCCAAATCCTGCTGCTCTAATGAAACTTGGCTTCAGTGGAAGAACTATTTAAGTTGTAGCTCACAGGAGGATTATATTTTATAAGTTAATCAATCAGTTAATTTCTTTCCTCAGGGAGAACATTTTGTGAATTCCTGGGTCAGAAGAGAATTGCCTATGGTTTCAGGTAAAACCTCAGACACATTCCAAACACTTTGCTTGTTCTCTTTTTTTTTTGTGTGTGTCCCCCTCTGTCTCTGTCTCTGTCTCTGTCTCTGTCTCTGTCTCTGTCTCTCTCTCTGTGTGTGTGTGTGTGTGTGCCACATGTTTACAGGTGCTTTGGAAGCCAGACAAGGATGCCAGATCCCTTGGAGGTGGAGTAAAAGGCATTTATGAACTGTCTGATGTGGATACTAGGAACTGAACTGAGGACCTCTGGAAGAGCAGTCAGTTCTCTTAACCACTGAGCTATCTCTCCAGCCCTTATAAGAGTTTGTTTTCTCCTACCATGAGTGAATGAATTTAGAGGTTATTAGGTTTAGTGGCAAGCTTCTGTACTGTGGAGCTGTTCATTAAGTGGCTTAGTTTTTAGCATAGATATGCATGACTAACTATGTAGTGTTGGTGCTGTAACAGATGCTTCCATTCAAACGACTAAAATTTTGGATAAAATGTTTTGGAAGCAATTTTTAGTGTTTCTTCTATCCCAGACTGGCCCCAAATTCAAATGAACCTTGAAGTTTTGGTCCTTTTGCTGAGTTCTGAGACAGAGCTTCTCAGGTGCTGGGGATGGAACCTCAATCTTCTTGGAGGGTAGGAGAGCATGCTAATGACTGAGCTACATCTACAGACCTAAAGGTATTCTTAAATGGCTCTGTGTGCTCCTGCCCCACCTGGGGATCCTTCTCATATACAATCACCAAACCCAGGCACTAATGTGGATGCTGGCAAGTGCCAGCTGACAGGAGGCTGATATAGCTGTCTCCTGAGAGGCTCTGCCACTTCCCAACTAATTCACAAGTAGAGGCTCACAGCCATCCATTGGACTGGGCACAGGGTCCCCAATGAAGGAGCTAGAGAAAGGACCCAAGGAGCTAAAGGGTTTGCAGCCCCTTAGGACGAACAACAATATGAACTAACTAGTACCTTCAGAGCTCCCAGGGACTAAACCACCAACCAAAGAGTATACATGGTGGGACTCATGGCTCCAGCAGCATATGTAACAGAGGATGGCCTACTCGGTCATCAATGGGAGAAGAGGCCCTTGGTCCTGTGAAGGTTCTATGCCCCAGTGTAGGGGAATGCCAGGGCCAGGAGGCGGGAGAGGGTGGGTTGGTGAGCAGGGGGAGGGGGGAAGGAATAGGTTTTTTTTTTCGGAGGGGAAACCAGGAAAGGGGATAACAAAAATCAAACAACAATAACCTGATTAAACAGTAGGAAAACAATCTATAAAAAAAGAAATTCAGGAACTTTCACAATAAAATGAGGTAACAGGTCTGAGGATATTACTTGCTTGCTTAGAATGGGCAAGGTCCTCTGGTTCCATTCCAGCATCCATGGAAAAGAAAACCTTAGTGTTAGGAATTTATGTCAGTAGAACATCTATATAGCAAGTAGGACAGGCTCTGAATTCAGGCCTGGCAGAGTTCAGGGACATGGGGACAAGGAAGAGTGGACACAATGAAAGCAATCATAATATAGTAAGAATTCTATGGTAGACTGGGTAGAATTGCTTACCCCTGCAATCGCTGCTCTTGGAAGGAGGCACTTCTGGCCAGGTTGGACTATGATATTGGGTTAGAGGCCAGTACAGGCTACTTGAGTTTTATGCCAAGTGCAGAGGTCTATGACTGCAATCCCACTTTAAGAAAGCTGAGGTGGAAATATCACAAGTTGAAGGATAGCTTAGCTTACTGCATAGCAAATCATTGTGACCCTCAAATGAACTTGGGGTTGAAGGGATGTCTCAAATGTTAAGAGTATTTGTTGTTCATACACAGGACTTAGGTTAATTTCAAAATGTCTACATAGTAGCAGCTTACAACAATCTATAACCCCCATCTCCAGGGGATCTGACATCCTGTCTGGCCATCTGGGGCCTTAGGCACACACATAGTACACATATAGGCAAAACACACACACATACATATTTGAGCACATGCACACACATACACACATTCACACACACATGGCATCCTTCATGCTGGGACCACCATTTTCCTTTCTTTTCTTTTCTCTTCCTTCCTTTTCTTTTCTTTTCTCTTTCTTTTTTAAAGATTATGTATTTTATGTATGAGTACATTATTGCTATCTTCAGGCACACCAGAAGAGGGCACCAGATCCAATTACAGATGGTTGTGAGCCACATTTGGTTGCTGGTAATTGAACTCAGGAACTCTGGAAAAGCAGTTAGTGCTCTTAACCGCTGAGCCATCTCTCTAGCCCAGGACCACCATTTTCAGTAACTTGCTAAAACAGCAAACCCAAAGGGAGAAAGGAGAAGCATCCAGTGTTTGTTCTCTATGTCTTTGGAAGGTAGAACTGTTTCTATGGCTACAGAGCAAGTGTCCACAAGAAGGGTGATATTGTACACATAGGAAATGGGCTGTTCATTCAGGATGCTCATGAATGTTACCATAGCAATACTGGCAGAGTCTACAGTGTTACCCAGCATGCTCTTGCCATTGTTAAACAAGCAAGTTAAGGGCAGGAATCCTGGGCAGAGACTTACTGAGTGCATTGAGCATATTAGGAACTCTAAGGACCAGGGCTGGGGCATTGAGTGCAGAGTGCTTTCCTTGCAAACACAAGCATTGCATTCTGTCTCCAGGACCCATGTGACAAAAGCCAGGTATCATTGTACATGGATACTGGGGTTCCATAACCTAGCCTGGGAAGTGAGACACCTTCACACTTCACACACACATGGCTTTCCCTAACAACCACGGAGAAACAGTGAAGGGCGTCTTCTAACTTCCACTGGCATAAGTCCATACATGCCCATGTACCTTCATACATATAAACACACTCAAAAATGTATGTTCTGAGACAGCTTCCTGAGACAGGTGAAGAGATCAGGTCAAGAAGGAAGCCAAAGAAAGGCTGAAGTGCCAGCCTGCTCCATCCAGAGCACTTAGTGCAACCCTGTGAGCACTGAGGAAAACTGTAGAACCTATTCCTTATGGCATCATGGCTTAGTAGAAGGCAAACCTAAAATAAAACAAAGGTTTTTTGACTGTAAAATCTTTTTGCTGTTAATTAAATTAAAGTAGTTTCCTCTATGCCAAAGAAATACTAAAAGAAAAGGAAAACAATCCTGATCTAGGTTTAAATGTGAATACAAGTAAGCTATAAACTTGAGAAACTTCTGAGATCAAGGTAATTTGTAAGTCCTCACAGCATGGGAACCAGTGTCCAGAGGTCAGCATGAGGTAGAAAGTTTAATGGAGCTCCCCCCAACCCCTCAATCTGGTCATCTCAAAGAGCAAGCCATCAAAATGATTTTAAGGTACAGGGGAAATGACCTCAGTCTGGAAACAGGAACCACCTCTCCATTTTGTTGTATCCGGATGGTACATAGATAAGGACAATCTGAAGTTACATTTTAACAAACTGATCACACACAGAAATGAATAGAATGAATTCGTGGAGTAACCCATTCTTTGCCACCCTCTTCCCATAGTTCTGACAGGGTCACTCTTGAATCTTTAGTCCTTCCTGCTCTTCTAACCACCTGCAGTTATTTTGATGCAAACACAGGTCACCAGATCATTCCACCTACAGGATTGCCTCCCCCAACCACCCCACATACAAACACACACACACACACACAGCTTACTTAAAATTTAAGCTCAAAGCCTACTGGTGTCACCTGCATCCCTTTTTCCCAAGCTTACTGCAATGATAGTGTCTTTGCTAATGAAGAACTAAGGATAGACACATTTAAGGACTGGCCCCACGAATCACCTGTGGCTGTTGAAGCTCTGGTCAGAGCAGGCCTTTTCTACACAGGTGAGTCAGGTTTTTTTCTTTATGCATGTGTGTGTTTGCCTGCATGTAAATATGTGTGCCATATGTCTGCATGCTGTCCTCAGAGGCCAGACAAGGTGTTGGGATGAGTACAATTGACTGTGAGCCATCATGTGGGTGCTGGAACCAAACCTGACTCCTTTGCAAGAGCAGCCACTGCTCTCATGCTGAGCATCTCTTTAGAGTCAGTATTTTGTGTGGACCACATATTTGAATCCTCTTGCATCTACCTTTAGTCTTCATCATTTGTTGTAGATCTCTTTGGGGCTCTTAAGACCTTCAGTTTCCCATTGCTCCCTCAGTGTTCTGTCTCTGAACCTGGGGATTCTGCAGCCACTTCATCCAACAGACATATTCCACTGGCACAGAGGATCTTCTTACCACATGCTCTTAACGCTTGTCTCCTCTTGCCAGCCTTCCTCAAGTTTCATGGATGATGTGCTTCTATTTCTAATTAAATATAGCTGGCAATGATGTGAGAGGAGACAAATGATTCTTTGCAATCTAGCTTGCATAGAGACTCTTAAATTTGTACTTCTGTAAACAATTGCTTGTCAGTTGCCTGTGTCTGTGAATGTCCAGTATGTCACTAGTGCCCAGAACAGATAGAAATTTCTGCTCTCATGGAGCTCCTATTCCAGATTCTGATGGCAAATCATTTAGGATGATGGGTTTATCAAAGTATATGGTGCATAGGAACATTCAATGACTATTGCTGACCACCCCAGTGAAGGACCAAGAGTGTGAGTTATCACCTCCTGAATGACTTGGCCACACAACCTAACTGGAGATGAAAGTAGGGTTATACTAGATAATCTGGAGCTGTCTTCCTGTGAGTTGGCAGGTGTATGTGCTGTTGAACTGACCCTGCCCCTTTTTCTAGGCAAAAAGGACATTGTCCAGTGTTTTTCCTGTGGAGGATGTATGGAGAAGTGGGAGGAAGGTGATGACCCAATAGAAGATCACACCAAGTTTTTTCCCAAGTGAGCAAAATGACTTCTCTTGACTGTGAACATGCTTCAGCTGTTATTCCCTCACTGTCCGTGTCTTACCTGTGGATGATCTCTGCCCACCCTTCCTTTCCCTCACTGTCCATGTCTTACCTGTGGATGATCTCTGCCCACCCTTCCTTTCCCTCACTGTCCATGTCTTACCTGTGAATGGTCTCCACCCACCCTTCTGTTCCCTCTGTGAAGGACACATACTTATGTCTTTGTCCCTTGCCTCCTATAACACCCTCCCTGTCCAGCTTTTTTCTCTTCATAGTTACATCTTGGATTTGACTGGGTCAATATGCAGACTTTTAAAGACAGGGTCTCTCTATGTCCCAGATTATCATAGAAATGCTATCTAGCCTAGGTAGGACTTGAACCCATGATCCTCCTGCCTCAGCCACCCAAGTGCTGGCATTACAGAGGGGTGTGCCACCATATCTGGAAATCCCATGTCTTTCTGATTCTTTTGATTACAAACTAGTCTTCCTCTTCTCCTCCTTCTCAAATCCTTTAATATTTTCTAGTTCTGCTGTGTGAGACGTCCCAAGTGGTTTTTTTTTTCCAGTGCTGGGGACAGAAGCACTGACTTGGGCACGCTAGGCAATCCCTTACTCTCATCCCCCTTTTCTGCCCCTCTTCAAGGTTATTTTCATTTCTCTTCCACACACAAGACAACTCTAGAAATGTTCAGCTGCAGAAAGAAATTTGTTTTACTTAGAAATTAGAATCTTCAAAGATAAATATTAGTATATGCAGTTGTAAAGTGTGTATATCTGAGCACAGTGGTCTAAACATGGAATCCTAGCTCTCTGAAACATGAAGGAAGAAATCCAGTTTTCTTTTATATTAAATGCTTTAATATGGATTACCCTAAAGTCAACCTATTTTAAAGTCCAGCACTTGTAGTTAAGAAACAAGAGTCCTTTGCTCTGGTGTCCTTGGAAGGTATGAAAATCTGCAACAGTGTTGGTGTCTGCAGTCTCTGTTCAGCTCTTTGGAAGTGTTCTGTGTGCATCCAGTGCTTAACTAAAACTGATGTAAACTGATGGAAGTCTAACTACTGAACTTTAAAATTAATGCTTTTTTTGTTTTGGATTTTTAAAGACAGTGTTTCTCTGTGTAGCCCTGGCTGTCCTGGAACTCGCTCTGTAGACCAGGCTAGCCTTGAACTCAGAAATCCACTTGCCTCTGCCTCCCAAGTGCTGGAATTAAAGGTGTGTGCCATCACTGCCTGGCTAAAATTAATGTTTTAAGTAATTATCTGGTCTTGAGATAGAATGGCAATAATATTACAAATGAAGAAAAATATTTTTTAAAATATGTGTTATTAGTGTACATTAACTATATACAGTAATGACATGTTCATATATGTACATTATGACCTTTACACACACACGTATATACATATATATATGCCTTACTAAGGGTTGTAGTGCTGTGAACAGATACCATGACCAAGGCAACTCTGATAAGAATAACATTTAATTGGGGCTGGCTTACAAGTTCATAAGTTCAGTCCAGTATCTGAAGGAAACCGTCCTGCAGCTTCACTTCGTTCCGTGGGTGATCTACGAACGGGAACTTGAGGTCCTGCAAATGAATGGGTGTTAGGGGGAACAAAGAGACATGACACCAGGAAAGAGTTCTTATCGAGGTGTGTCTTTACTTAGTGAAACGGAATATTTATACTTAGAGGCAACACAGGTATGTATATAGCAACTAGGTGAGAACGGAAAGGGGGGCAAATCAAAGCTAGGAATTCCAGGCAAAGGCTTCCAGGACAGGAAGGGGGATCAAAGTATTAGTCTCTATGAAAACTGGGCTTTTAGTTCTGGCTTTAATCTCTTGGGCTGGCTCCAGCCCCCTGGTGAGTCGAGTTGAGGTGTTGTCTCTGGAGTCGGTTGAGACCTCTCCGAGAAATCAGCAGGGTTCCCACAAGTATCACAAAGGTGGGAGGGAGCATGGCAGCCTTCAGGCAGCCATGGGACTGGAGGAGCTGAGAGTTTCACATCTTGTTCTGAAGGCTGCTAGGAGAAGACTGACTTCCAGGAAGCTATGATGAGGATCTTAAAGCCCACACCAACAATTACACACCTACTCCAACAAGGCCATACCACTGGGCCAAGCATATACAAACCATCACAATGTATCCATAATATGATATATACACATATATATTACAGCATGTTACAGTCATGTTCCCCATCATCCTCCCATTACCCTATCTTATCTGCCTCTAGATTCCTTTGGTCCATTTTCTTCTAAATCATGTTTCAGACTAGCCCAGAACTGAATAGCAAGACTTATCCTCAACATGCATACACACACACACACACACACACACACACACACACACACACACACATTCATACATAACTAAATAAATAATGAAATATTTCCATCTAATCTTGGAGTTAGAAGATTTCCAGCAGTGGTCACTTTTCTTAAATAAGTCATCATCTTATTTAAAAAATATTTTTAAGTGACTTTATGTGCATGGGTGTTTTTTTCTGCATGTGT
Source organism: Mastomys coucha (assembly GCF_008632895.1). Taxonomy (NCBI): domain Eukaryota; kingdom Metazoa; phylum Chordata; class Mammalia; order Rodentia; family Muridae; genus Mastomys; species Mastomys coucha. Next base: position 60,908,769 of record NW_022196914.1, on the reverse strand, counting down.
ATCTGTGCACTACTTGCATGCCTTGTGTCCACAGAGGTCAGAAAGAGGGCATTAGATCTTCTAGAACTAGAGTTTCAGGCAGTTGTGAGCTGTCTGATAAGGATGTTGAGAATAAGCCTGAGTCCTCTGCAGGAGCACTAAGTTCTGAGCCATTTTTCCAGCCCTGCCCCTTTTTTCTTTTTATTTGGAAGTAGTATGTAGGAAATTGTTGAGAATGCAGGGAGCTTCTTCTTAATCCC
>NW_022196914.1:60904243-60907505 GCF_008632895.1 Mastomys coucha | reverse complement strand
TGATTCCAGCCCTTCAGAGCCAGTTTGGACTTCCAGAAGCCATGGTAATGAACACTCCCCTCTTCTGAATTAGCAGCACACAATTGTGGGGTTGAACACTTTTTGAATAGCACTTGCCATTTGTAAATGCATCATTCTTAAGGAAATTCTACAAGTATCTAAATAGCACTATCAAGTGATAAATGTAGACAGGAACTTCACAGTGAATGAGGGTGACCCAGTATCTAACTTCATGAAACATATAGTCTACCCCTTTTCCTGTAAGAAGTCCATTGGTCAAATTCTTTCAGCCTTATTCCTGATAAGCATACAGGCAACCTGGACCTCATCTTCAATCTTTGGAGAATAGTAGACATGAGTTCTTATTTCTTTTGAGATGTACAAGCAAGTTTCATTTTGTTTGGTTGAAATTTTGTTTGGGACAGGTTCTCACTGTGCAGCTCAGGCTGACTTTGAACTTGCTATGCTCAAATTGCAGATTGTCTGGGAATCTGTAATCCTCCTGCTTCAATCTTCCAAATGCTGGGATTATGAGTGTGTTCCACCCTTCCCATTTGATTTTTGTTCTTTACTGCAATCGTGTAGATCAAACCCAAGGTCTTGTGCATGCTAGGCAAGGAATCTATGATTGAGCTACATCCCTGGCCTGCAGGAATATGTCATTAAGAAAAGCAACTTGGCAGTAAAATCATGAACTCAGACTATAGTCTGACCCCACATACTTCTCTGACATCCATTCTAACAGTCAATTCGTTGGTGACACAAGTCACCTCATATTGTAATAATGATAGGTATGCTGGATCTCATTCCACAGAACAGAGAACAAACCTAAGCATGGGTCTCAAGCTGGCCAGTTATTGTTTAGCCACTCCCTCAATTTCTGCTCCATATTTACCCCTTCACATCATGTAGGCAGGACAAATTGTAGGTCATAGATTTTGTGGCTGGTTAGGTGTCCCAGTCTCTCCATTGAAAGTCTTGCCTGGTTACTGGAGAGGGCCAGTTCAGACTCCATATCTCCCACTGCTAGAAGTCTTAGCTAGGGTACCCTCATAAATTCTTGGGAGTTTCTGTTGCCCTAGATTTCTACCTTGTCCTAGAGATCTCCCCCTCTTTAATTTTGTTGTCTCTAGAGCAGTGTCTTCCTCGGTTCATCCCCCACCTGATCCCTCCTGTTCTGTATCCACTCCTTCTCCTCCCCCACCCAGTCCTCTGCCTATCAGCCCACAATGTTTATTCTGTTTTCCCTTCTCTTGTGATTCGCAGGACCCTACTTGAGTCTTCCTTGTTATTTAGCTTCTGTGGGTCAGTGGATTATAGAATGGTTACCCCTTTCCTTATGGCTAATATCCACTCATATTCATACCATGTTTGTCCTTCTAGGTCTGAACTATGTCACTGAGGATGATCTTTTCTAGTTCCATTCATTTCCCTGAAAGTTTCTTGATGTCTTTGTTTTTAATAACTGAATAGTATTCTCTTGTGTAAATGTACCACATATTTTTTTTTATTCATTCTTCCATTGGGGAATATCTAGTTTCCAGTTTCTGGCTTTTATATATAAAGCTGCTGTGAACATGGTTGATAAAGTGTCTTTAATGTAGGATGGAGCATCCTTTGGGTATATGCCTAGCAGTGATATATCATGGTCTTGAGGTAGATATATCTCTAATTTTCTGAGAAACTGCCAAATTGATTTTCCAAGTGACTGGACAAGGTTGCATTCACACCAATAATGGAGAAGTGTTCCCCTTGCTCCATATCCTCAACAGTATGAACCGTTGCATGAGTTTTTGATCTTAGCCATTTTCAGATGTGTAAAATGGAATCTCAGAGTCTTTTTGAGTTGCATTTCCCTGATGGCTAAGGATGTTAAACAATTCCTTAAGTGCTTCTACACCTTTAGAGATTTCTCTGTACAGCCTTTTTTAATTGATTGATTTGTTGATGTCTCGTTTCCTGAGTTGTTTATAGATTTTAGATATCAGCCTTTTGTCAGATGTGCAGGTGACATTGTAAATGCAGGGATTGAAGTTCAGATACTAGAGATTGCCCTAATAGACACAAGGAGGTCTTCATCTCTGAATAAAACTACGTGTGGTAAGATTTTTGGAGTCTCAGAATTGAAAAAAGAATGATATTGAAGCCAGGGTGTGTGGAGGCTCATTTCAGTTGGGAAATGGAGAAAAAAGGATGAAGTGTTACCCTGGGATACCCAGGGAATACCAGACCAGCCTACACTACATGATACTCTCTTACCCCCAAAAGTGTGTGTGTAATAATCATCCTTCTGCATCCATCTCAGTGTCTGACTTAAACATTTAAGGAGACTTAACTAATGACTAAGGACAGAGGCAGTGCTTAATGGTTTTTCAGGACTATTCTTGTTTTTGAGTACTCACATAGTGCTCTGCATAGAAAGGATGCATATACTGTGCATGTACTATCTAGGCATACACTCTTGCAGATGTGTGAGGTTAAGTCTTTAATGTGTGGACCACTCTTCCTTCAATCAGCATTGAGTATAGGCTGTTTTGAGAAGATATTGGTCCTCAATGTTGATATAGTGCCCAATCTTGACTTAAGTCCCAGTTTTGATGCAATAAAGGATTTATCTTTTAAAGGAAACCACAAGTGAAAGCAACCACGATGATCCAGTGTTAGTTCACTCTACTGTGGTGGGTAAGCACTGAAAAGCAGCATGGGATTCTGGGTAATCATACACAGAATTTGAAAGGAAAATGTATTTATAATTGTCCAGGGAGATGCTAGAAGGGAGAGCACTGAGATGAAGGGAACTGTGAATGAGAGAGTGAGCATTCCTGTGGCTTCCTGAGAGTGAATGCAGGACTAATGATAGAGCCCTTGTGTCAAACCTAGACCAGCCAGCATTAAAGGCACCGTGGAGCAAGCTGGTCTCCTGAGAGCCTAGATGGGAAACTCGGGTGACAAAGTATTCTTCAGAATACTGCCTAATCCCCCAGTTCAAGGAGGAGATTGGATATCATTCTAATGCTATGAAAAGGCCTGGGAGGATCTTGGGTGTATGGAGGTGTCATGTGAAGTAGAGGAGAATCCTAATCTACCCTTAGAGACAAGCAGAGCCATCAGAGAGATTTAAAGTGTACCTCCCTTCTCTCTATAGACTTGGGTCAGAGTGGAGCTCAGTGGTTTCAAGAGTCCAGGAGTCTGAGTGAGCAGCTGAGAGACACCTACACCAAAGCCACTTTCTGCCACATGAACTTGCCAGAAGTGTGCTCCA
>NW_022196914.1:60900378-60904233 GCF_008632895.1 Mastomys coucha | reverse complement strand
CGCCCATACCTAGATACAATTCTAGAGATCCAAGAGTTTCCCTTATACAATACTGTCCATATACTAAAGAAGTTTTTCTCCCATAATATAACACGTCTACAAGAGTTTATAGTTTATTTTGGACGGAATGAAGATTTACAGGGAATTCACAAAACCCCCCTTTTTGTGGCAGCAGTCTGTACTGACTGGATTAAAAATCCATCTGCTCAGGATGATTTTCAGGATGTGGCACTTTTCAAGTCCTACATGCAATACCTGTCCTTAAAGTACAAAGCTACAGCTGAGCCTCTCCAGGCCACCGTGTCCTCATGTGGGCAGCTGGCCTTGACAGGGCTTTTCTCATCGTGCTTTGAGTTCAACAGTGATGACCTGGCCCAGGCAGGAGTTGATGAAGATGAAGAACTCACCACCTGCTTGATGAGCAAATTCACCGCCCAGAGACTGAGACCAGTCTACCGTTTTTTAGGTCCTCTGTTCCAGGAGTTTCTTGCTGCCGTGAGGTTGACTGAACTCTTGGGTTCAGATAAGCAGGAAGACCAAGATCTGGGACTTTATTATTTGAGACAGATTAACTCACCCTTGAAGGCTATGACCACCTACAACAATTTTTTGAAGTATGTCTCTAGCCTTCCTTCCTCAAAGGCAGGGCCGACAGTTGTGTCTCATTTGCTTCAGCTTGTGGATGAGAAAGACTCACTGGAGAACATGTCTGAAAATGAGGATTATGTAAATCACCCTCCAGAAACTTCCAGGATAATGCAGGCAGTTAAGCAACTGTGGCAGTTATCTCCTGAATCGCTCTCTTCATTCGTTTCAGAAAATTTATTGCGCATTGCTCTAAGCATTGCTTATGAAAGCAACACGGTTGCTGCATGCTCTCCAGTTATTTTGCAATTCCTTCAAGGGAGAACACTGGCTTTGAAAGTACTGAATTTACAGTACTTTAGGGACCACCCAGAAAGCCTGTTGCTGGTGAAGAGTTTAGAAGTCTCCATAAAAGGAAATAAAATACCAACTGTTGTAGATTACTCAGTCATGGAAAAATGTTTTGAAACATTACCTCCACCAACTATAGAACAAGACTATGCATCTGCCTTTGAACAAATTAAGGAACATGCGAAAAATTTATCTGAAATTGAAGAGAACATAAAGAGTTTTAAGAATATCTACCCCTCACATCCACCTAAAATAAGATCTGGCTATTGGAACTTGTCCCCCAAGCTATACAAGATCCCTAGGCTGGAAGTTCAAGTCAACAACATGGGTCCAGCAGACCAAGCACTGCTCCAGGTGCTCATGGAAGTCTTCTCAGCTTCAGAGAGTATCGAGTTCTGTTTATTCAACAGCAGTGGCTTTCTTGAAAGCATCCGCCCAGCTCTTGAGCTGAATAAGACCTCTGTCACCAAGTGTTCCATGTCCAGGCTGGAGCTCAGCACAGCAGAACAGGAGCTGCTTCTCACCCTTCCTGCCCTGCAGTCTCTTGAGGTCTCAGGAACAAACCAGATTCCAGGTATCCCCTAGTGTATTACCATAACCATTCTTCATGACACTGTGTTTTCTCATTCTTAGCTTAGGTGAATGACACTTCTTGATAGGAGAGATCATCTGGTTGTTGGGGATTGACTTTTAGGACCTCTGCTTGCTCCAGTCAGCCCCGATCAGTCTGGTCAATCAGCCCTGCTCGCTCTGGTCAATCGGCCTGGCTCGCTCTGGTCAATATTGACTTTTAGGACCTCTGTTCGATCCTCAGGTCAGCTCTACTCGCTCAGTCCCTGCTGGCTCTGGTCCCAAGATTTATTTATTATTATAAATAAGTACACCGTAGCTGTCTTCTGGTGTACCAGAAGAGGGCTTCAGATCTCATTATAGTAGGTTGTGATCCACCATGTGGTAGCTGGGATTTGAACTCTGGATTTTTAGAAGAGCAGTCAGTGCTCTTACCTGCTGAGCCATCTCACCAATCCTGCTCTCAGACTTGACTATCTTTCATTCAGTTTATTTCTAAGTTTTTATACTATTGCAAATATTTGATTTAAAATTTTGTAGTTGTTAGTAGCAGAGCATTGGTATTTCAGCATGCTGTTCTGTATGTCCTGTCCTTTTTCTTTTTAATAATAATTTGTGTGTTGAGAGGATACTTATATTATTTCCTCCTTTCCTTTCTTCCTTGTAAACCTTTCTACACACCATTCCTTGCTGTACTGGCTGGTTTTGTGTGCCAACTTGACACAGGCTGGAGTTATCACAGAGAAGGGAGCTTCAGTTGGGGAAGTGCCTCCATGAGATCCAGCTGTGGGGCATTTTCTCAATTAGTGATCAAGGGGGTAGGGCCCCTTGAGGGTGGTGCAATCCCTGGGCTGGAAGTCTTGGGTTCTATAAGAGAGCAGGCTGAGCAAGCCAGGGAAAGCAAGCCAGTAAGGAACATCCCTCCATGGCCTCTGCATCAGCTCCTTCTTCCGACCTGCTTGAGTTCCAGTCCTGACTTCCTCTGGTGATCAACAGCAATGTGGAAGCAAGCTAAATAAACCCTTTCCTCCCCAACTTGCTTCTTGGTCATGATGTTTGAACAGGAATAGAAACCCTGACTAAGACACTTGCTCTCTTTCAAAGTTATGGGATCTTCTAAAAATTAATTGTTGATATATGTATATATATTCCTAATCATAATATATTCCTATATACGTATGTATATACATGCTAAATATGTGTATATATTCCTAGCTATTGTAGTGCCTGCTTAGTCTTATATTGCTACTTGTATGTATGATTTCAGGGCTCACAATTAGATAACCAATTGGTGTGCTCTTCCTTGGGGAAGACTGTTTTTCCTTTTATCAGCGTCCCCCAGTTTCCTGTATGTCCCCAACCCAACTCCACTTCTTTGCTTCTTTCATTTAGATCATCTACTTTATTTTCAATCCTCATGTTCTATCTTCTGCTTGATTCATTATACTTGTATGTCTTTCTTTTGAGTTTTCTAGTAGGGCTGTTGGGTTTTCATTCTCATATATATTTCACTTGAGTCCTCAGTGTTTCTATCTTTTTATTGAATTTTTTTCAAAATCTGGATTTTCTTCTTCATTTCATCACCCTTACACTTGTGAGGGTTTAGGCCTAGAGGTTGGTTATGTCTCAGCTGCACACAGGAGGCTGAGCTGTGTATGCAGGGTGTGCCTTCTGGTATAAGGTTGGAATTGGGGGTATATGGGGATTGTTGTGGTGGATATGAGGTGGGGAGCATTGGCCAAACTCACCCAGCTCATCATCCTGGAAAAGAATGTGTAGGACCTGACTGGATAGAGAGATTCGATGTGCTGTGGGAGTGTCCTGAAGGTTAGGGGCAGGTTGTAGGATGGGTCATGACAGAAGCCTAGAGGTTAGTAGTGACACAGGCAGAGGAGGCTAGACCAGGCTCATGCATTGGATGTGGGACTGAGGCTAGATCTAGGGACCTGGGGAGAGGTGAGGATGGGAGGATGGCAGACTTACCTGGATAGACCTTGCAAGGATGTGCAGGTTTGCAGGGGAGCTTCTGAGTTACATTTTTATATAAGTCTCAGGTAGGAGTTGATCCTTTTGCATGTGCAAGAACAGTTGTTCTCAGTTGCCACATTGTTGATTGTGGAGATGTCTTATTTTATTTTATGTATATGAGTACATTGTAGCTGTCTTCAGACACACCAGAAGAGGGCATCGGATCCCGTTACAGATGGTTGTAAGTTACCATGTGGTTGCTGGGATTTGAACTCAGGACCTCTGGAAGAGCAGTCAATGCTCTTAACCGCTGAGCTAGCTCCCCAGTCCTGGAGATGTCTTATTTACTTTTGTGAGTTTAGAGACCAGCATGGGCTTCCT
>NW_022196914.1:60892268-60899554 GCF_008632895.1 Mastomys coucha | reverse complement strand
AGAAAGCTCTGCTCAGCTCTGCTCTGAAAGCCATCCTGGCGATCTGGAGTCAAGAAATACCACAAAGTTACACCGCACAACAAACTCACACAAGAGATTTATTGAAAAGGAAAACCCCAGGAGAGTGGCTGCCTCTGCTTAGATGAGAAGCAGAGGACAACTGGGAAGAACACAGTTTATACAGCAGTTCTTGGTGTTGGGGAAACTCAAATTTCCCGTGAAGGGCTGGAGGGATTGTGTGGCCTGATTGATCAGTGGAGCAAACTCAGGTATTGGTGCATTTCTTTTTTTTTTTAGGAGTGTCCTTGCCATTTTTCTGCCTTGAGGGTTTACAACCTTTATGAAGGTAGTCCATGGCTTTTGAGTTGGCCTGAATAGCCAAGCAAGCTGCCTGGACCTTTCTATCCTTTTCTCTCCATCCCAGCCTCAGGCTGACAGACAGCTGTGCAGCTATCTTCAAAGAACATGTCATTTAGCAAAATGAGTAAAGCACCATGGGATCCTTAGTTTGTAAAAATACTGAACACCAAAGAAATGTAAACCTGAACAGTATGGCAGATTTGCATGCCAAAAAGTTACTAGAGAGGGGCAGGGTGGCTCACGCCTGCAATCCCCACATTTGGGAGGCTTAGGGTGGAGAGCTGTTACAACATCAACACCAGTCTAGCTCTGCAAATGTAATTATTTCCAGGCTAGCCTGAGATACAGTGTGAGATCCTGTCTGAAAAGAAACCAAGGCAAGCAAACAAAAACATTTTGTCTGTAGGTAAGATGGATCAGCAGGTAAAGGTAGTTGCTAAGCCCAACAACTCCAGGGCCATGTGGTGGATCCATATGGTAGAAGAAAATAGCAAGTTCTTCCAATTTCCCTCTGACTTCCCCATATGTGCTGCAGCACATGGATGATCCCCGCCCATATATAACATGCATTTAGACAAATGAGCTTACATATTTTTAAGTTATGGTTCAGAGTTGTTTTTCCTTTTATGTTACTCTGCCCAGAAATCCTAATGTGTCAGTCTAGTTGAAGAGTCCTTTTCATTCCATTTTTTCCCCACTCAGAAACTAGGCCATAAACTATTTGCTATCCATCCTAAGTGTAACATACTTTGCTTCTGTAGTTGATTTGCCTGTCTGAGTTGCTCTGGGGCAAGAAGCTAAAGTCTCCTGTTTAGTACTTCATAGTAAAACAGAGGGAGGCTAGGTAAAGCAGCCTTTGTTTTGTCTTAGCATCGAATTGAGCACCTCTAAGTCTCAGGAAGAAATGGGGAGGGAGGCCTGTCTCTTCTCTCAGCCCTAGTTAAGACTTTCAGCATTCATTATCACATGGTATAAAAGTTCACTAGGAGTTTGCACATAAACTAAGGTCACAAACTGAATAAGAAGTTTATAACGGAGAATTCTACATGCATATCCACTAAGGAGTAATTATCTGGGTAAACCTTCATCATTTGTTACTAGCTTGCAGGCTTATGGAAAGCTAAAAATCATAACTAAGCTGTCCTTGAAGTTTTACATATATATATATATAAACCAATCAATATTTTATCTCCTATCTTTGTACTTGTATATATCTTCTTATGACCTTCAGTTTATTTTTTTAAAAATATTTATTTATTTATTTATTTTATATGAGTATATTGTAGTTGTCTTCAGACACACCAGAAGAGGGCGTCAGATCCCATTACAGATGGTTGTGAGCCACCATGTGGTTGCTGGGAATTGAACTCAGGATCTCTGGAAGAGCAGTCAGTGCTCTTAACCGCTGAGCCATCTCTCCAGCCCCCCAGTTAATGGTTTTTATAACTCCTTGGAATATGCTCTAGGTTTTAGAAGTCTATTGTTATCTCAGAAACAGTTAAGCAGTTCTGTCATAAAGGGGCTTGAATGCCTTTGTATAGCCATTCTGAAATGATGGTGACTCTAGCATGCTAGTTTTTTCTACAGAGTAAGTGTTCTTTGTTTTTGCATTCTATCTGAGTCTGGGATCTTCATTCAGTGATTTTAAGACCCTAACACAGTGTGCAAACACAGAGATGTTACACTGCTGACACTGAAGGTGAAATACAGGAACAGAAACCTGGTCCAGAGAGTGTCAGGAACTTGTCTCAGGTTGTCTGCTCACTAGTCAGTTGTGGGGGCTGAGCACAAGCCCAGTGTGGTCTGACATCTAGATACTGCATCACTGCCTGTTTAATCAGTGTAGCTCAGCTCATGGATTGAGGGCTCAACTTTGACAGGAATTTGTGGTCTTCTCTAATTTCTGAACATCCTTCATCTTTTCCAGTTAAATTGATTCAGAACTCTCCAAGTCTCCGTGTTTTCCATCTGAAATGTGATTTCCTTTCGAGTTGTGAGTCTCTCATGGCTGTGCTTGCTTCCTGCAAGACACTCAGAGAGATTGAGTTTTCTGGACGATGCTTTGAAGCCACACCCTTTGGTAAGAGCTGTAGAGCCTTGATCTCAGATGCTCCACTGCACAGAGTCATTAAATATGTGAGAATTAAATGCCAGGGATGTCATGGGAAATGTGAGGACACCTGATCCTCAGCGAGGCTCTCACAACAAAGAATGAGCTACAGTTTACACATAAACTACAGTTTAAATACAAGCAAGAGTTTAAATGTTTCATTTGCAGAGTTGTGTCCTCTATTTAGTTATAGTGATTCAGTCTGAATGTTATATAATGTTTCACCATTTTAGAAATTCTCTGTCATAGGAAACGTATCTGAACTAACTCAATTTTATTTTCCCTTTCCTAGTTAACATTTTGCCAAATTTTATTTCCCTGAAGACATTGAATCTTAAAGGCCAACAGTTCCCAGATAAGGAAACATCAGAAAAGTTTGGTAAGTTTATAAAACAGTGTTTCATAATCTAAATCTATATTTTCTCCTTCTCCTGTGAACCCACAACAAAGTAAGCTGTGTACGGATGTCCCTTGATGTCTATGGCAGTTGGGTCAGGGCCTGCTGCTGCTGTAACTACTAGAAGATCCTTTATGATAGAAAATGGTACAGTAAACTTTTCCCCTGACCCCACTCATCCTTCATATACTTTAAACCATCTCTCCATTGTTTATAATGCCTAATGTAATGGAAATGCTATGGAAACAAGTTGTTATACTGTGTTATTCTGGGAATAACAAAGAAGGGAAGTGTCAGGACATGTTTGATATAGACACAGTGTTTAAAAATGGAGCCTGTGGTTGGTGGAATGTGCCCATACAGAGGGTCATGCACCAGCCATGATAGTCCTTTAGAGGCCACCATAATGGTACTCAGTCTTACCTTCCCGCAAACCGCCTCCTGATGCCATTCCTGCTGTTCCTCAGATTCACTGACTTCTTAGAATCAAATTTGGCTATGATGACACTGTGTACCTTTATTGTTCCACATTCACTCCAAAATGATATGTACTTTTTGTTTCAAAGATTTCTGGAATACATATGCATATATGTGCATATATATGTATATGAGCTTCTATTTAAGGTTAAGAAACCATTATAACTCAGATTGAACAAAATAATATGTGTAAAATATTTAAATATTTTTGATTCAAGAAATGATTATGGGATGCTGGAGAGATGGCTTAGAGGTTAAAAGCACTGACTGCTCTTCCAAAGGTCATGAGTTCAAATCCCAGCAACCACATGGTGACTCACAACCATCTGTAATGAGATCTGATGCCCTCTTCTGGTGTGTCTGAAGACAGCTACAGTGTACTTACATATAATAAATAAATCTTAAAGGAAAGAAATGATTATGAAGTCCAATATGATATTGCACATCTTATTCCTTGCTTTCCATTGGAAGAGGCAATAGGATCTCTGAGTTTGAGACCAGTCTAGATCAAGTTCAAGAAAAGCCAGGGCTAACCAGGAAACCCTATCTCCAAAGAAGGAAAGAAAGAAGAAATGATTGTGAAAGTAATGAGTTTCCTGGGAAGCACTATCAAGTTAAAACAGCAAGGGAGACAATGTCAGTACAGGATGCAGAGCGACATCGTCACAGTTCTTCTCAGGGTGCGCGCTGCATAAGGAGATCCAGGCTTTCTCCTTGCTTTGTCTTTCCTTTAGGCTATGATTCGTGTGTGTGTGTGTGTGTGTGTGTGTGTGTGTGTGTGTGTGTTTGTTTCATTTTGTTTGTGGGGAAAGTGGATAGATAAGTCAGTGTGCTTAAACTGCCTTATAGTTTTTGTGTATTTTTTGCATCTATTGTGTGTGTGTGTGTGTAGTGGTGCTGTGGCGTGTGTGTGGCAGTCAGAGGACAACAGGTGGGAATCAGTTCTCTTTCCTCCATTTGGACTCCTGGAATCTAACTCAGGTCATCAGAGTGCCTTTACCCCTGAGCTGTCTCGCCTGCTCTGACTCATAAACACAGAGAGCTCTGAATACATTTACAGTCATGCACACACATACACACATACAGTCATCCACTCACATAGACACACATTCCTTAGAGTAATCACCTGAGAGACTGGAAGGTTGGAAACAGTTTTCTGTACATAGAACTAGTGCGATTTCTTAGAGTGAGAAGTAACTCCTTCATGACAGGTCACCTAGAGGCTGAGAATGGTAACACGTGCCTGTGATCCTGGGAGGACGAGGGAGGAAGATGGACTTCTAGCCATTCTGACCATGGGCTGAGACTGTCTCAAAACTGCCAAGATGAACAGGCTAATCAGTTAACTCAATTTAATGGTCCCCTGTGCATACTAATATAACCACTGGCAACTGTACCCTCTAAGATTGATTTTACATCTGACTTGCTGGTTTGAATAGATGTAGCAAGAACAAGACCCAGAGCTGAGATATCATGACTGGTAGAGTAGAGCTGCCACCAACAGAGTTTTCTTTGCTTTCAGATGAACAAAAAGGCAAAATACCAAAAACCAACCAACCAACCAAACAAACAAAAAACAAACAAACAAACAAAAACCCAAAAAACAAAAAACAAAACAAAAAAACCCCAAAAAACCAAACAAACAAAAAACAAGGCTCTCTCTCTCTCTCTCTCTCTCTCTCTCTCTGTGTGTGTGTGTGTGTGTGTGTGTGTGTATGTAGTGCTATGGTATCCAGCATGTTAATTTAGCATTGTATCATCACTGCGCCAACTCCCTAATCCTGAAATTTCAGTTCTAAATGCTATCATTTCTGAAGGAACACTGGGAAGGGGGAAGTCAAAGTTAAATCTAGAACATTGTTTTAATTTTACTAAGTCTTGTAAACACTTTCTGCAAGGTCACTGAAGTAGAGACTGTGATCTTGTGATCTACAGAATGTCATGCTAAGGACGGATGGTGCAAAGCTGGCAGAGTAGTGGACCCTGCTTTCCAAGGAGGGTGTCTCTCCTCAGAGTGGATCACTGGGGTGACAGATGAGGATGGGATGGCAAGGGAGGGGGCTGAAAGCATTGGGCAGTTAGGAGAATGAACTGTCATGGAAGCCTCTGTGTCTAAGGCAAAATAGAGATGGAGAGGCAGGCAGCTTGGAGTGAATGGACAGGTTGGGGGAGGATGGAGGAAGCAGTGGCAGAGAGCAGCAGGGGGGAGCTGTGTGCTGCCCAATTCTCCTGTCTGTGGAGAGGACAGTGATGGGGAGGGCCTGTGCTAGGTGGGGCCTCCGAGACTACAGACTGGGTAAGTCATTGGCTCTCATGATGGAAATACTACCAAGGATGGCTCTCCTGTGTCCCCCACAGCCCAGGCTCTGGGTTCTCTCAGGAACCTGGAGGAACTGCTCCTTCCCACTGGGGACGGGATTCACCAAGTGGCCAAACTGATTGTCCGGCAGTGTCTGCAGCTTCCGTGCCTCCGAGTTCTTGCCTTTAACCACATCTTGGACGATGATAGTGTGATTGAAATTGGTGAGTTTCCCTCAGAGAAAGGGGTTCCCTTGTGTGGAAGCAGTGGCATCATTGGAGCTGCCTGCTGCAAGTGTCCAGGGCCAGGAAAGGGTTCCAAAGGCTTCCTCATTTCCACGATCATTTCCTGCTTCCTCTTGAGCTCTTCTGCAGATGTAGTCTCATCCTGGTCTGACTGGGAGGGTTAACAGTGTCTTTTTTTTCATATCAGGATGTGTGTGTGTGTGTTTGTGTGTGTGTGTGTGTGTGTATGAGAGAGAGAGAGAGAGAAAGAGAGAGAGAAAGAGAAAGAGAGAGAAAGAGAGAGAGAAAGAGAAAGAGAGAGAAAGAGAGAGAGAGAGAGAGAGAGAAAGAGAGATATAAGAGTATCCAGTCTGTGGTTTTCTTTTCTCAAGGCTGAGATTGGACTCAGGGCCTCACAGGTATACTAGAGCAGTGTCTGCCCGTGCACCCCAGCCCAGTAACATCTGTGTCCTCACACTTGGTGTTTCAGACCTCTGACCAGATACTGAATACTGACATGATAGGTGTACTGTGGTGAAATGTAGAGCTGTGTCCACTTCCTGCTTATGTTCCTGCAATCTCTTATCCCTGTAGCAGTCAACTAGGTTATGGCACAGAGCTTCCCCAGAGCACCGAACTTGAGTTCTGTCCATTCTCCAGCAGTGTCCTCCACACCCTCACAAATGATCACTGCTTTCTCTCTGTCACCATAGCTGCATTTTCCATTAGACATTTCATGTAAGGAAATTCTATATGGTAGGCTGGGTTTTCTATTTCACCCAAGATTGTGTTTGTACTTTATATGCAGAGTAGCCCATGTGACCACAGAGCATTGTGATTGTGCCTTATATGCACTGTAGCCCATGTGACCATAGAGCATTGTGATTGTGGCTTATGTGCACTGTAGCCCATGTGACCATAGAGCATTGTGATTGTGCCTTATGTGCACTATAGCCCATGTGACCATAGAGTATTGTGATTGTGGCTTATTGTGAGTAGCACATGTAACCATAGATCATTGGCCTCACCTGCTGAGCCATCTCAGTGTGGTAACAGTGTCCATCTTTCTATGGACAACTGACAACTTACTCTTAGTCAATGTTTCAATTTTACAGCCAGGCAAATGCACTTACACACACCATAGCGTCAGATAACGATATAATGTGGTGTGGAGAATCAAGAAAACCAGGAGACAGCAGGCCATGGTGGGGAGGGCTGAGCTGTTCTCTGGTCCTTCCAGAAGAATATTTATTCAGGGAATGAGAAACACCCCTTGACTATCACAGAAGATCTTATTCAGGACACAGAAGAAGCACTTTCTTAGGGCCTCTTTCTTTATACTCAAGCTGTAACATGATTCTGGGTGAAATCTACCATAACCTCCCCATAGTAGGGAAAAGTGGTTAGATAGTGAAAAGT
>NW_022196914.1:60890442-60891064 GCF_008632895.1 Mastomys coucha | reverse complement strand
CTCTCCTGTTGTCCTGGAGTAAAGGATGCTCCTGAAGGCTACTGACAATTCTAAACACCTGATTTCCTAAAACTTTAGCTGGGCATGGTGGTATATACTTTTACTTTCAACATTTAGGATACTGAGGTGGGAGAATCAAGAAGTTCAGACCAGATCTTGTTTCGCAGATGAAGACATAACTATCCATCCTACTAAAGAGTATTTATTAAGTGTGCAGGCTGCTATTTTTTTCAGAAGCCTACATTCCCACTGTTGAATTTGGGAACTATATTGCACAGTGCCTTGACAGTCCTTATTTGGTCATCTTCCTGTCTAAAGACTAGAGCTTCAGTCAAGTTCATATAGAGAACTGTCCATTGCCAAGAACAACAGGAAGAGGCTGAAAAAAAAGCACTGATCTATGTAAAGTACTACATAGTACTATGTACTATGAGCACTAAGAAGCCACAACAGGGAAGCAGTATTTGATGGGTGCTGAGGTAGT
Source organism: Mastomys coucha (assembly GCF_008632895.1). Classification (NCBI taxonomy): domain Eukaryota; kingdom Metazoa; phylum Chordata; class Mammalia; order Rodentia; family Muridae; genus Mastomys; species Mastomys coucha. The sequence continues at coordinate 60,890,580 of NW_022196914.1, read as the reverse complement.
GCAAGAGGAACAGCAAAACAGCTTTAGGACTCATGGAACTCAGCTCTTTGGATAGCACTGAAAGACCCCTGGAACTGGGGAGATCCTTACTCGAGTCTCGGGACGACGCGACCACCCAATGACTCACGATAGACCGAA
>NW_022196914.1:60890096-60890431 GCF_008632895.1 Mastomys coucha | reverse complement strand
TCTGTTATCCATGTCAATGCAGTAGTCAACCAGATTAGGGCACAGAGCTTCCCCAGAGCCCCAAACCCGAGTTGTATCCATTCTCTAGCAGTGCCCTGCATGTTCTTGCAGATAACAACTGCTCTGTTTCTCTCTGCCACCATAGCTGCATTTGCCACTAGATATTTCATGTGAGGAAATTCTATATGGTAGGCTGGGTTATCTATCCATTTTCACCCAAGATTGGGATTGTGCTTTATATGTAGGGGAACACATGTGACCATAGACCATTGTGATTGTGGCTTATGTGCACAGTAGCCCATGTGACCGTAGAGCATTGTGATTGTGCCTTATGT
>NW_022196914.1:60886991-60888023 GCF_008632895.1 Mastomys coucha | reverse complement strand
AGACACCCTCAGTCCAAACGCTTGACTATCTTCTGGAAATGGATAGTCCCATTCTCTCCTGTTGTCCTTGAGTAAAGGATGCTTTGGAAGGCTACTGACCATTCTAAACACCTGATTTCCTTTACACTAGCTGAGCATTGTAGTATACACCTGTACTTCAACATTTAGGATACTGAGGTGGGAGAATCAAAAGGTTCAGATCAGCCTGGGTTGTATAGTAAGATTATGTCTCACAACTAAAGACATAACTAACCATCCAATTAAAGAATATCTATGAACTGCGGGGCTGGATGAGTGGTTTTTGTCTTCATTTATATATGGACTACATGAACTGCAGAGGTCAGAAGTGTATTGGGCCATCCTGACTTTGGAGTTATAGATACTTGAGAGTCTCCATTTGGGTGCTGGCCACCAAACCTTCATCCTCGGTAAAAGCCACAGGTGTTCTTAATCCCTAAACCATTTATCCCAAGGCTGCTAATTCTTTGAAAATCTGCATGCACATCCTTGAACTTAGAAGCTACAATGAGCAGTACCTTTTCAGTCCTTGTCTACTTCTCCTGTCTAAAGACTAGAGCTTCCTTCAAGTTCATACAAGGAACCTTACAATATCAAGATCAACAGGAAAGGGCTGATGAAAGGGACACTAATCTTTGTAAAGCCAAAATATCTTAGGAGCATTAGGTGGGTGGTATACATAGCCCATTTGGAGATTGAATTAGTCTTAAGCATGAGGAAGCGTGAGTTGATTTTGCCACAGGATGCAGCTGACTCTCCCAGGAGATGCTCTCTAGTCTGTGCAGAGCTTTTGCATATTCATTAGCCTTGGTGTGGTTGTATATCTCTTGCCAAGGGGAGGAAAATATTGGACTTAGGGAAAACTGCTTTTACTTATGAGAGTTTTTTGAGAATTTTGCATGTGCTGTAATGGTCTTGTGATTTTCTTAGGAATTTATGGTCTTTGGTATATATGGCTCTAACTATTAAGGACTTCACGTTTGAATAGAAATGGCCACCATAGTCTCTTATGTG
>NW_022196914.1:60885002-60885796 GCF_008632895.1 Mastomys coucha | reverse complement strand
TATATGGAGGAAGTTATATGGGAGGCATTCTTACTTTTCATTCTCTCTGGACTATTTTTGTTTTGTCTGTATAGTTCCCGAGCAGTGAGTCACAAAAGCCATCAAAGTGGTGGCAGGTCCTTCCTTTCCACACCAGCCTATGGCCCTCTCAGTAAAATTTCCCATAGGAGCTGTTTAGAATGACAGCTCCTGATTGCAGTACATTGAGCTCCATAGAGACAGCGCCGGGGCAAGCGAGAGCCGGACGGTCACTGGGCGACTCTGTGCCTCACGGAGGAAAATCAACTAAACATGGGCAAAGGAGATCCTAAGAAGCCTAGCGGCAAAATGTCCTCATATGCATTCTTTGTGCAATTTTGCCGGGAGGAGCACAAGAAGAAGCACCGGGATGCTTCTGTCAACTTCTCAGAGTTCTCCAAGAAGTGCTCAGAGAGGTGGAAGACCATTTCTGCTAAAGAAAAGGGGAAATTTGAAGATATGGCAAAGGCTGACAAGGCTCGTTATGAAAGAGAAATGAAAACCTACATCCCCCCCAAAGGGGAGACCAAAAAGAAGTTCAAGGACCCCAATGCACCCAAGAGGCCTCCTTCGGCCTTCTTCTTGTTCTGTTCTGAGTACCTCCCTAAAATCAAAGGCGAGCATCCTGGCTTATCCATTGGTGATGTTGCAAAGAAACTAGGAGAGATGTGGAACAACATTGCAGCTGATGACAAGCAGCCCTATGACAAGAAGGCTGCCAAGCTGAAGGAGAAGTACGAGAAGGATATTGCTGCCTACAGAGCTAAAGGAAAACC
>NW_022196914.1:60882315-60884991 GCF_008632895.1 Mastomys coucha | reverse complement strand
AATCCCTAAACCATTTATCCCAAGGCTGCTAATTCTTTGAAAATCTGCATGCACATCCCTGAACTTAGAAGCTACAATGAATAGTACCTTTTCAGTCCTTGTCTACTTCTCCTGTCTAAAGACTAGAGCTTCCTTCAAGTTCATACAAGGAACCTTACAATACTAAGATCAACAGGAAAGGGCTGATGAAAGGGACACTAATCTTTGTAAAGCCAAAATATCTTAGGAGCATTAGGTGGGGGGTATACATGGCCCATTTGCAGATTGAATTAGTCTTAAGCATGAGGAAGCATGAGTTGATTTTGCCACAGGATGCAGCTGACTCTCCCAGGAGATGCTCTCTAGTCTGTGCAGAGCTTTTGCATATTCATTAGCCTTGGTGTGGTTGTATATCTCTTGCCAAGGCGAGGAAAATATTGGACTTAGGGAAAACTGCTTTCACTTATGAGAGTTTTTTGAGAATTTTGCATGTGCTATAATGGTCTTGTGATTTTCTTAGGAATTTATGGTCTTTGGTATATATGGTTCTAACTATTAAGGACTTCACGTTTGAGTAGAAATGGCCACCATAGTCTCTTATGTGTGAATGGTTGGTCATTTGGGAGTGACATTATTAGGAGGTATGGCCTTGGTGGAGTAGTTATGACCTTGTTGGAGGTCTTGTGTCACTGGTAGTAACCTTTGAATTTCAAGTGTTCAGGCCAGGCCTGCTCTCTCTCTCTCTCTCTCTCTCTCTCTCTCTCTCTCTCTCTCTCTCTCTCTCTCTCTCCCTCCCTCTTCCTCCCTCTTCCTCCCTCTCTCTCTGTTTCTCTCTCTCCATGCTGCTGCCTGCCAATCCAGATGCAGAACTCTCAGCTACTGGCCCAGCACCTCACCAGTCTACCTGCATGCAGCAGGTATGTTCTTTACCATAGTACCATTTAATAATGAACTAAACTTCTGAAGCTGTAAGCTAGACCTAGTTAAATGTTCTGCTATATAGGAGACATCATGATCATGGTGTCCCTTCACAGCAATAGAACACTGACTGTTAATTTACTTAATTATAATAATAATTTATCATATCACAATATATATTGAAACATAACTTTGCACCTGCCTGGTATATCTCAAATAGGCATGCTTTTTTATTATTTGCTAATTATGCCTCCACTAACCTGAGGGAAAATATTTCTGAAAAGAAGTTTTTAACTTAAAAAAAAAAGAAGGAAGCATTGGCTATATGGAGGAAGTTATATGGGAGGCATTCTTACTTTTCATTCTCTCTGGAGTATTTTTGTTTTGTCTGTATAGTTCCCGAGCGGTGAGTCACAAAAGCCATCAAAGTGGTGGCAGGTCCTTCCTTTCCACACCAGCCTATGGCCCTCTCAGTAAAATGTCCCATAGGAGCTGTTTAGAATGACAGCTCCTTTCAAAATGGTGGCACCATAAGATCTCAGCCTGCAAGACATCTCAAACCTACAATGGTCGCAGGAGCTGTCCATGGTGACACATCTCCTTTCCCTCCTCAACTGGAGCCACTTTTCAAGAGCTGTCTATGGTAACAACACTTTCTTTCCAGCCTCAGCCTACAGCCTTGGTGAACCAGCACTGCAGGAGCTGCCCACAGTGGCAGAACCTCCTCTCCAGCCTCCTCAGAATTCCTATAGAAGCACTGCCCCTTTGTCCAATTCCTTGCTCTCTTCTCCCTGGAGCACAAGGCAGTCATCCCTGTATTTTTCCCTCATCCTCCTGGATTCTTACCTTCAATGAATCTCTTTTATAAGATGTACTACCTGAAGCAACTCTCTTGTTGAAAGAAGCTGAGAAGAAAATAAGAAAAAAAGAGAAGTAGAGAAGAAGCGAAGAAGGAGTAGAGCTGAGGCTCTTGAGCTCCTGAGCTCAGCTGGAGATACCCTCCCATGGGAACTGCAAAGCCTCTACTGAGGAGGCTTCCTCAGATATGTGTAGTTCCCGAGTTCTGATGTCTCAGGATACCCTTCCCAAGGGTCACTGTCCCACCTCAGATCTTTGTAGTTCCTAGGCTTCTAAACCCCAGGATAAACTTCCATCAGAGCAGAAACACCCAAAGTTTGTATTATTGCTAGTCTTAATATTTAAATTCTAGCTGTGGTGTAGCTCAAAGATAACGTGCCTGCTTAGTATTTACAAGGTCCTGAGTGTCATCTCTAGCACTGGGGAAAAGGTTTAACATTAAAACATTAGCTTACGCTGCCTCTGTTGAGAAGGATTGATTATCTTTTTAATGATTTGATGTGTTAATACTTTTCAGAGTCCATTGAAAAGACAGACATCATGAGGATATTTCCCACAGGGAGATTTGGGGAAAGTATAACGCAGCCATTAGCTCTAACAGAGGATTTTGCCAGCCTGGGCAATCAGGTTACTCTTCTCATGGGACACTGTGGTTCCTGGGTTCCCAAGTCCAAGGTTACCCTTCCATTAGATACCCTTCCCATGTACCCACTCAGTTCAAGGCCAGACTGGGCAATCTAAAGACACTGCCTCAAAATAAAACTGAGGAAGACTTGCGGAGTCCGCTTAGTGGTCTAGTGTGTGGAAGGTCCTAGATTCGGTCCTTAGCATTGCAAAAGAAAAACGGGAAATGTTTTAATAAGGTTCAGTGGTCTTGGTCCATTTCCTGTCATATCAGAAGGAAAAAATAGAGTTACGGAA
>NW_022196914.1:60881154-60882304 GCF_008632895.1 Mastomys coucha | reverse complement strand
GATTATCTTTTTGATGATTTGATGTGTTAATACTTTTCAGAGTCCATTGAAAAGACAGAAATCATGAGATATTTCCCACAGGGAGATTTGGGGAAAGTATAACGCAGTCATTAGCTCTCACAGAGGATTTTGCCAGCCTGGGCAATCAGGTTACTCTTCTCATGGGACACTGTGTGGTTCCTGGGTTCCCAAGTCCAAGGTTACCCTTCCATTAGATACCCTTCCCATGTACCCACTCAGTTCAAGGCCAGCCTAGGCAATCTAAAGAGACTGCCTCAAAATAAAACTGAGGAAGACTTGGGGAGGCCGCTTAGTGGTCTAGTGTGTGGAAGGTCCTAGATTCGGTCCTTAGCATTGCAAAAGAAAAACGGGAAACGTTTTAATAAGGTTCAGTGGTCTTGGTCCATTTCCTGTCATATCAGAAGGAAAAAATAGAGTTACAGAAGCCAGTCCCAATAGATACATCTACCAATAACTCTGTGCCTAAGTCTTAGGAGACATTGCAGAAAAGAATGGGGAAAGACTGTAAGAGCCAGCGGATCAGGAAGTTTGCTGTGAGGCTGTCTCTTCCAGTAATGTCTCACTCATAAAGTCTAAACGACATGACTACCCTAGTCTGAGGTGAATGGAGATGACAGCAGTGGTCATGCCAAACTGGATGGGAACAACCCAGGAGACCCTAACTAACCCTACGAAAAGAACTACAGACCACTAAGGGAAAACAGTCTTCCCCACAGAGGAGCACACAGGTTGGTTATCCAATACCAAATGGTCAACCCTGGAAATGTTGTAAGGTGGGTCGACCAGAGAACACACATGGACCCTCTTAAAGCCGAGAAGAATGTCTTTCTCACCAGCCAGTGGCTGCATGGGGACCTTGCCCAGATCCTGCAGCCCCAGTCCTCATTGCTCTTTGTTTTTCACCCACGTCCTGGTTGACAGTTAGTTAGCAGGAGCAGAACTATAGACTCCAGTTTAGTACGTTTGGAGATTCTTGGATCCAGGAACTATGGACCAGGTCTTGATGAATAGATTGGGGTTTTTTTTTTCCTCTTTTGGCAGATGTTTTAGGGCCTGCATAATGGGTTTCAAGGTCTGAATGGTGTCTCCAACATGTCATTTGTTAGGCTGGGTCCAGGACCCATTACAA
>NW_022196914.1:60879746-60881143 GCF_008632895.1 Mastomys coucha | reverse complement strand
GCCCATGTGCTCAAGGTTCTTCTCCACTTTCTTTTCTATTAGTTTCAGTGTATCTGGTTTGATGTGGATGTCCTTTGTCCACTTGGACTTGAGCTTTGTACATGGAGATAAGAATGGATATATTTGTATTCTTCTATATGCTAACCACCAGTTGAACCAACACCATGTGTTAAAAATACTGTCTTTTTTCCACTGGATGATTTTAGCTCCTTTGTCAAAGATCAAGTGACCATAGGTGTGTGGGTTCATTTCTGGGTCTTCAATTCTATTCCATTGATCTACCTGCCTGTCACTGTACCAATACCATGCACTTTCAATCACAATTGCTCTGTAGAACAGCTTGTGGTCAGGGATGGTGATTCCCCCCAGACATTCTTTTATTGTTGAGAATAGTTTTTGATATCTTAGGTTTTTGTTATTCCAGATGAACTTGGAAATTGCTTTTTCTAACTCTATGAAGAACTGATTTGAAATTTTTATGGGGATTACATTGAATCTGTAGATTGCTTTTGGCAGGGTGACCATTTTTATTGCCTTAATCCTACCAATCCATCAGCATGGGAGATCTTTCCATCTTCTGAGATCTTTGATTTCTTTCTTCAGAGAATGGAGTTCTTGTCATACAGATCTTTCACTTGCTTAGTTAAAGTCACTCCAAGGTATTTTATATTATTTGTGACTATTGTGAAAGGTATTGTTTACCTAATTTCTTTCTCAGCCTCTTTATCCTTTGTGTAAAGGAAGGCCTCTGATTTGCTTGAGTTAATTTTATATCTAGCTACTTTGCTGAAGGTGTTTATGAGGATTAGGAGTGGAATATTTGTGGGACATGGTGGAATATTTGTGGTCACTTAAGCATACTGTCATATCATCTACAAATAGTGATATTCTTACTTCTTTCTTTCCAATTTGTATTTGCTTGACCTCCTTTTGTTGCCTAATTGCTCTGGCTAGGACTTCAAGTACAATATTGAATAGATAGGGAGAGAGTGGGCAGCCTTGTCTAGTTCCTGATTTTAGTGGGATTGCTTTACTTTTCTCTCCATTTAGTTTGATGTTGGCAACTGGTTTGCTATATATTGTTTTACTATGTTTAAGTATGTACCTTGAATTCCTGATCTTTCCAAGACATTTATCATGAAGGGGTATTGGATTTTGGTCAAATGCTTTCTCAGCATCTAATGAAATGATAGTGTGGGTTTTTTCCTTGAATTTGTTTATGTAGTGGATTACATTGATGGATTTCTGTATATTGAACAATCCCTGCATCCCTGGAATGAAGCCTACTTGATCATGATGGGTGATCATTTTGATGTATCCTTGGATTTGGTTTGCCTCCCACTTCCCCATGCCTGCCACCCCGCCCTCTCCCACTTTCTGGCCCTGGCATTCCCCTA
>NW_022196914.1:60878042-60878594 GCF_008632895.1 Mastomys coucha | reverse complement strand
AATGGAGTACTACTCAGCTATTAAAAACAATAAATTTATGAAATTCTTAGGGAAATGGATGGATTTGGTTAATTCTTTGTATAGTTCTTTTTGTTTCTATTTGGTTGATTTCAGTTCTGAGTTTGATTATTTCATGTGTTCTACTCCTCTTGGGTGTATTTGCTTCTTTTTGTTCTACAGATTTCAGGTGTGCTGTCAAGCTACTAGTGTATGCTCTCACCAGTTTCCTTTTGGAGGCACTCAGAGCTATGAGTTTTCCTCTTAGGACTGCTTTTATTGTATCCCATAAGTTTGGGTATGTTGTGCCTTCATTTTCATTAAATTCTAAAAGGCTGTAATTTCTTTCTTTTTTTTCTTCTTTGACCAAGTTATTATTGAGTACAACGTTGTTCAGCTTCCACGTGTGTGTGGGCTGTCTATTATTTTTGTTGTTTTTGAAGACCAGCCTTAGCCCATGATGATCTGATAGGATGCATGGGATCATTTCGATCTTCTTGTTTCTGTTGAGGCCTGTTTTATGACCAATCATATGGTCAATTTTGGAGAAGGTAC
>NW_022196914.1:60874768-60877625 GCF_008632895.1 Mastomys coucha | reverse complement strand
TATTTATTTATCCAGTCTTTTAGTCGATGTCTTTTTATTGGGGAATTGAGTCCATGATGTTAAGAGATGGTAAGGAAAACTGATTGTTACTTCCCGTTTTTTGTTGTTGTTGTTGTTGTTTTTAGAGGTGGAATTATGTTTATGTGGCTATCTTCTTTTTGGTTTGTTAAAAGAAGATTTTTTTCCTTGCTTTTTCTAGGGTGTAGTTTCCCTCCTTGTGTTGTAGTTTTCCGTTTATTATTCTTTGAAGGGCTGAATTTGTGGAAAGATATTGTGTAAATTTGGTTTTGTCATAAAATACCTTGGTTTCTCCATTTATGGTAATTGAGAGTTTTGCTGGGTATAGTAGCCTGGGCTGGCATTTGTGTTCTCTTAGGGTCTGTATGGCCTGCCCAGGATATTCTGGGTTTCATATTCTCTGGTGAGAAGTCTGGTATAATTCTGATAGGTCTTTCTTTATATATTACTTGATCCTTTTCCCTTACTGTTTTTGATCTTCATTCTTTGTTTTGTGCATTCGGTGACTATAATGTGATGGGAGGAATTTCTTTTCTGGTCCAATCTATTTGGAGTTCTACAGGCTTCTCGTATGTTCATGGGCATCTCTTTATTTAGGTTAGGGAAGTTTTCTTCCATAATTTTGTTAGATATATTTGCTGGCCTTTAAATTGGGAATCTTCACTCTCTTCTATACCTATTATCCTTAGGTTTGGTCTTCTCATTGTGTCTTGGATTTCCTGGATGTTTAGGGTTAGGAGCCTTTTGCATTTTGTATTTTCTTTGACTTTTATGTCAATGTATCTTCTGCCCCTGAGATTCTCTCTTCTATCTCTTGTATTCTCTTGGTGATTCTCTTGGTATAACTTCTGACCTCTTTCCTAGGTTTTCTATTTCCAGAGTTGTCTCCCTTTGAGATTTCTTTATTCTTTATACTTCTGTTTTTAGATCCTAATTGGTTTTGTTCAATTCCTTCACCTGTTTGGTTGAGTTTTCCTATAATTCTTTAAGGGATTTTTGTGTTTCTTTTTTAAGGGCTTCTAGCTGATTACCTGTGTTCTCCTGTATTTTTTAAGGGAGTTATTTATGTCCTTCTTAAAGTCCTCTATCATCATAGTGAGATGTGATTTTAAATCCACATCTTGCTTTTCTGTTGTGTTGGGGTATCCAGGACTTGCTGTTGTGGGAGAACTGGGGTCTGATGATGCCATGTATCCTTGATTTTTGTTGGTAAGGTTCTTGTGCTTGCCTTTTCCCATCTGGTTATCTCTGGTATTAGTTGGTCTTGCTGTCTCTGGCTTGAGCTTGTCCCTCTTGTGGGCCTGTAAGCCTAGGTCAGCACTCCTTGAAAACCAGCTCTTCTCTATCAGGACTCATGCAGAGAGGGCTGCGGTACACCCCCATCTCCTGGGTGCAGATGGAGGCAGGAAGGCCTTGCTAGGCTTTCTATTGCTGTGATAAAGCACCAGGACCAAAAGTAGGTTGGAAAGTGAAGGGTTTATGAAGTTACAGCTCTCGGCTAACACCCCATCACCTTGGGAATTCAGGCCCGGAACCCGAGGTCAGAAACTGAAGCAAAGGTGTGCTTCTGTCTGGCTTTTCCCTTATGGATGGCTCAGTCTGCTTTTGTATAGCACCCAAGACCACCTGGATATGGTTGGTACCACTCAAAGTGGTGCTACCCTCCCTCATCAATCAAGAAAATGCACCAAAAGATGGTCTACAAGACAATCTGGTGAATGAATTTTCTCACTTGAGTATCCTTCTAAAATGACTCTAGTTTGTGACAAATTGACATAAAACCACCAGTACAATGTCCATGGCAATTGGTTCTGGGACTCCCCTGCTGATGCCAATATTAGAAGATGCTTAAGTGTATGAAATAAAGTAGCACAGTGCATGCATATGACCCCACATCCTCCTTATTCTTTATGCCATCTCTATATTGCCTACAATACCCAGTAAAATATAGATGCTGCATAAACACCACTGGGTTGTTCAAGGACTATGGCACAGTGGCAATATCTGCACGTGTTCCCCATCAACATCATTTTAAAGAGATTTCATGTCTGGCAAAATGGCTCACAGCACTCCAAAATATTGATGCCAAGATTGAAGCCTTGAATTCTATTCCTATGACAAGCATAGTGGAAAGAAAGAACTTATTTAGGCATGTTGTCCTCTGACCTTCACACACATATTGTAACTCACACCCACACTCACACAAGTAAGTAAATGTAATAAAAATTTCAACAAGTTGTGGGTGGAATGTGCCAACACAGATGGTCAGCTGCATGAACTGTGTTGGTCCTTAGGAAGGCATCATAGAAATACTCAATCTCACTCCTGAGATGCTGTCAAGGTGGGTCCCACACATCCTCATGCTTGATCTCATTAAATGAAATGTTCTCAGTGACCTCTTAAGCTAGAATTTGGTCATGATGGCACTGTGGTCCTCATCCACTCCAAAATGCTTTATGCTTTTTGTTCCAAAGATTGGTTTGTGGAACATACACTAACATACATACATACATACATACACATACATATGGATTAGAAACACGGATTCAGAATTATTACCATGATAAGTACACAAAGTTTCAATACTCTTTAAAGTTTATTTATTTTTACTTCATGTGCATTTATATTTTGTGTGCGTGTTTGTCTGTGTGAGGGTGTTGGATCTCATGGAACTTGAGTGTCATACAGTTGTGAACTGCCATATACGTGCTGGGAATTGAACTCAGGTCCTCTAGAACAGCAGCCAGTACTACTCTGCCCCAAATTTTAATACTTTGGACTTAATGAATTATTGAGTAAGTAATGAGTTTGCATGGAAATTACTCTTAAAAGGTTAAAT
>NW_022196914.1:60872599-60873405 GCF_008632895.1 Mastomys coucha | reverse complement strand
TCTGTTATCCATGTCAATGCAGTAGTCAACCAGATTAGGGCACAGAGCTTCCCCAGAGCCCCAAACCCTAGTTGTATCCATTCTCTAGCAGTGCCCTGCATGTTCTTGCAGATGACTTCTGCTCTGTTTCTCTCTGTCACCATAGCTGCATTTGCCACTAGATATTTCATGTGAGGAAATTCTATATGGTAGGCTGGCTTATCCATTTTCACCCAAGATTGTGATTGTGCTTTATATGCAGGGGAACACATGTGACCATAGAGCATTGTGATTGTGGCTTATGTGCACAGTAGCCCATGTGACCGTAGAGCATTGTGATTGTGCCTTATGTGCACTATAGCCCATGTGACCATAGAGTATTGTGATTGTGGCTTATTGTGAGTAGCATATGTAACCATAGATCATTGGCCTTACCTGCTGAGCCATCTCAGTGTGGTAACAGTGTCCATCTTTCTATGGACAACTGACAGCTTACTCTTGGTCAATGTTTCAATTTTACAGCCAGGCAACTGCACTTACACACACCATAGCATCAGATAACGATATAATGTGATGTGGAGAATCAAGAAAACCAGAAGACAGCAGGCCATGGGTGGGGAGGGATGACCTGTTCTCTGGTCATTCCAGAAGAATATTTATTCAGGGAATGAGAAACACCCCTTGACAATCACAGAAGATCTTATTCAGGACACAGAAGAAGCACTTTCTTAGGGCCTCTTTCTTTACACTCAATCTATTACATGATTCTGGGTGAAATCTACCATAACCTCCCCATAGTAGGGAAAAGTGGTTAGATAGTGAAAAGT
>NW_022196914.1:60869986-60871445 GCF_008632895.1 Mastomys coucha | reverse complement strand
TATATGGAGGAAGTTATATGGGAGGCATTCTTACTTTTCATTCTCTCTGGACTATTTTTGTTTTGTCTATATAGTTCCCGAGCAGTGAGTCACAAAAGCCATCAAAGTGATGGCAGGTCCTTCCTTTCCACACCAGCCTATGGCCCTCTCAGTAAAATGTCCCATAAGAGCTGTTTAGAATGACAGCTCCTTTCAAAATGGTAGCACCATAAGATCTCAGCCTGCACAACATCTCAAACCTACAGTGGTCGCAGGAGATGTCCATGGTGACACATCTCCTTTCCCTCCTCAACTGGAGCCACTTTTCAGGAGCTGTCTATGGTAACAACACTTTCTTTCCAGCCTCAGCCTACAGCCTTGGTGAACCAGCACTGCAGGAGCTGCCCACAGTGGCAGAACCTCCTCTCCAGCCTCCTCAGAATTCCTATAGAAGCACTGCGCCTTTGTCCAATTCCTTGCTCTCTTCTCCATGGAGCACAGGGCAGTCATCCCTGTATTTTTCCCTCATCCTCCTGGATTCTTACCTTCAATAAATCTCTTTTATAAGATGTATTACCTGAAGCAACTCTCTTGTTGAAAGAAGCTGAGAAGAAAATAAGAAGAAAAGAGAAGTAGAGAAGAAGCGAAGAAGGAGCGGAGCTGAGGCTCTTGAGCTCCTGAGCTCAGCTGGAGATACCCTCCCATGGGAACTGCAAAGCCTGTACTGAGGAGGCTTCCTCAGATATGTGTAGTTCCCGAGTTCTGATGTCTCAGGATACCCTTCCCAAGGGTCACTGTCCCACCTTAGACTTTTTTAGTTCCTAGGCTTCTAAACCCCAGGATAAACTTCCATCAGAGCAGAAACACCCAAAGTTTGTATTATTGCTAGTCTTAATATTAAAATTCTAGCTGTGGTGTAGCTCAAAGATAACGTGCCTGCTTAGTATTTACAAGGTCCTGAGTGCCATCTCTAGCACTGGGGAAAAGGTTTAACATTAAAGCATTAGGTTACGCTGCCTCTGTTGAGAAGGATTGATTATCTTTTTGATGATTTGATGTGTTAATACTTTTCAGAGTCCATTGAAAAGACAGAAATCATGAGGATATTTCCCACAGGGAGATTTGGGGAAAGTATAACACAGCCATTAGCTCTAACAGAGGATTTTGCCAGCCTGGGCAATCAGGTTACTCTTCTCATGGGACACTGTGTGGTTCCTGGGTTCCCAAGTCCAAGATTACCCTTCCATTAGATACCCTTCTCATGTACCCACTCAGTTCAAGGCCAGCCTGGGCAATCTAAAGAGACTGCCTCAAAATAAAACTGAGGAAGACTTGCGGAGGCTGCTTAGTGGTTTAGTGTGTGGAAGGTCCTAGATTCGGTCCTTAGCATTGCAAAAGAAAAACGGGAAACATTTTAATAAGGTTCAGTGGTCTTGGTCCATTTCCTGTCATATCAGAAGGAAAAAATAGAGTTACGGAA
>NW_022196914.1:60868850-60869429 GCF_008632895.1 Mastomys coucha | reverse complement strand
CATATGGGCAAGTAACATTATACAGAAATACCAGATTGTATTTAGAAACATATGTATAGGAGTATATGTATAACATACGTATAATGTATATAAACATACATACATGTATGTAACAACATATGTATAATGTATGTGTGTAAAATCTATGTGTGTGTAATGTATGTGTGTATGGTGTATATAATGTATGTAACGATATATGTATAATGTATATAAATATGCATATATGTATATAACAACATTACAAAAAGAAGCCATGAATTTTAGAGAAGACAAGGAGAAATGGATATATTGGAAATTTTAGAGTGAGGAAGGAAAAGGGAGAAATGCTGTAATTATATCATAATCTCAAAAATAAAGGGAAAAACTGAAAAAAAAAAAACTAAAAAAAAAGAACTAGTTAAATTCCAGACTTCCCTTTCTGAACACATACTAAGTGTACCAGTCTATTCCTGCTTCCTAAATCCTTTCACCATGCCCACATAAGAAAACCACCTCTATTTTCAACTGCCTTTCTGGTTTCTGTACATCCTTAGAAGACTTAATTCACTTCCAAGCTTTTTTTTTTTTTTTTTTTTTTTT
>NW_022196914.1:60863118-60868837 GCF_008632895.1 Mastomys coucha | reverse complement strand
TTTTTGGTAAACTGTGGTGGTTTGAATAAGAATGGCCCTCATAGACTCATATTTGAATGCTTGTGAAGTGGCATTTGGAGGTGTGGTCTTGTTGAAGGAAATGTGTCCCTGGGCATGGGTTTTGAGGTTTCAGAAGCCAGGTCCAACATCTCACTCTTCCTGCTGCGTATAGATCTGGATGTAGAACTCTCAGCTACATCTCTAGCACCATGTCTGCCTGCATGCATGCTTTTATACTTCCTGCCATGATAATAATGGATTAAACTGTAGCCTCAAGGTTTTCTGCCCACTCCCCAGTTCTTGAAATAACAACTCTGAGACTTAATTACATAAGAATAAATGCTTAGGGCATAAGCATGGGCTTGTTCCCCTACTACTCCATAACTGAGTTAACCCATTCATTCTGTTCTATAAGTGTCACATGGCTGGTTACCTCTCCTCAGTTTCATGTCTCTGTCACTTTAGAGTTTGGGGAGAATCTTCCTTGACTGACCCTATCCCAGCATTCCTCTCTCCCTACCAGCACTCTATCTCCTTTTTCCTACCTCAGCTGATAGACCTTCTGCTCTTTATTTAACAGGTGATGCTTCCATACAGTACATAAGATATTTGTCTCTACATTTCCTCCTTTTAATTCAATAAAATACTCTTTATCTTACAATAAAAAGCTATAAACAGTAATAACAATTGTGAGAACCATCAGGTAAGATTACATTCATAATCTCCAGTCCATATGTACTTGGCAACCTTGGAGGAAGTATTCTACTATCTTTCTTATCTTGGCAAATTCAGAATTCTGTACCTAAATAAATTTCTATCATAAAAATTAGGTTTCATTACCGACCTAAAAACATCTTAGACCTTAGACCTTAATCTTACACAACTTAAGCTTAAGTGTAAGATTATTACTATTACATTCTCAACCTCATCACAGACCTGAGAAGGAAGAAATCTTTCCTGAGTATGAAGGAAGTGCAGGCAAGCAGCTTCAAAACTATAAAAATGACATATAAAAATGTCCAGGAAGCTGGGTATCTGGACTGTCACCCACAACGTTCTCTGAGGCATTGGAACATCATCTTTGGCTTTCTGGCCCAGAATATCTGACAGAATTTTCTGTGAAGCAGGAATTGTGAAGCACTTGCCTGCCTTGTCCTTGCAAAACTCAGCAGCCAACATCTTCCTCATCGCTGGCCTCCAGGAAGCACCTGCTCCTAGGGTATCAATCAAAGACTCTGCAGACTGTCAATCTCTCTGCTTTCTTCAGAGAACTCCAGCTCTGACCTCTGCTGTTTCTCCTCTCTAACCCCTGGGGGATCTGAGTTCTCCTGGCTTTGTCTCTATGTACACACACTTTACGGACCACCTCATCCAGCTGAATGGCTTTAAATTCTCAGTCTCTACCTCACCATTTATAACTCTAACCAAGATATAGCCCTGAACTACTCAATTCATATCCAATTCTTCCTAATGGAAATTTCCATTTTCAAATCTCCAAAAACTTAATTATTATTTTCTCCTCCACAAAACTATTTTTGTGCTGAAGATGTTGGTCAGTGGTTATGGTGTTCTGAATGACAGTGTCTCCCCTAAGCCCATGCATTTAATTATTTGGTCTCCAGTTAGTCACACTCCTGTGGAAGCTTAGGAGGTGTGCTCTAGGAAGAGCTTTGAGAACGTAAGGCCCATCTCTGTTCCCAATTTGCTCTCCCTACTTCAACTTTGTGGTTCAAGATGTGTACTTCAGCTTCTTACTTCTGCCATGCCTGCTGCTTGCTGCATGTCTCCCCACCATGATGGACTCTTAGCCTTCTGGGATATATGCCCAAATAAACCATTTCTTCCATAAGTTGCTTTGGTCCTGGTGTTTATTCACAGCACTAGAATAGTAACTAATGCAGAAGTTAGGGATCATAAACAACCCTTGTAGAGGATCCATGTTGGGTTCTCAGGGCACAGGTTGATGGATTTACTACACACCTGTAGCTCCATCTCTAGTCTTCATAGGCACTTGCACTTACATGCACACACACACACACACACACACACACACACACACACAATTTAAAATTTAAAAAGATCATTTTGAGAGCCATAGCAGCCCCAGCCCATGACAGCGCACCACTACAGCTTTCCCAGCATGGAGGGCAAATGTCGGGTGCTCTCCATCCAGAGCCATGTTGTCTGCGGCTACGTGGGCAACAGAGTGGCCATGTTCCCTCTGTAGGTTTTGGGATTTGAGGTTGATGCCGTGAACTCTGTGTAGTTTTCAAACTACACAGGCTATGCCCATTGGAATGGCCAGGTACTGAAATCCCAGGAACTACATGAATTGTATGAAGGTCTCAAGGTGAACAGTGTCAATAAGTATGAGTACGTGCTCACTGGTTACATGAGAGACAAGTCCTTCCTGGCCATGGTGGTGGACATCGTACAGGAGCTGAAGCAACAGAACTCTTGACTTGTGTATGTGTGTGACCCTGTGATGGGCAACAAGTGGAACGGGGAAGGCTCTATGTATGCTCCCCAGGACCTCCTTCTCGTGTACAGGGACAAAGTGGTACCCGTGGCTGATATCATCACTCCCAAACCAATTTGAGGCTGAGTTGCTGAATGGCAGAAAAATCCACAGCCGGGAAGAAGTATTCGAAGTGATGGACTTGCTGCATTGTATGGGTCCTGACACAGTGGTCATCACCAGCTCTGACCTGCCATCCCCACAGGGCAGCAACTACCTGATCGTGCTCGGCAGCCAGAGGATGAGGAAGCCTGATGGGCCCACGGTGACCCAGCGCATCCAGATGGAGATGCACAAGGTGGACGCCATCTTCGTGGGCACCGGGGACCTCCTCGCTGCTATGCTTCTGGCTTGGACACACAAACACCCTGACAATCTCAAGGTGCCCTGTGAGGAAACAGTGTCTGTCATGCAGCACGTCCTGCAGAGGACCATCTGGTGTGCAAAAGCCCAAGCAGGAGAAGGACAGAAGCCCAGCCCGGCTCAGCTGAAGCTAAGGATGGTCCAGAGCAAAAGGGACCCCGAGATCATTGTGCAGGCCACGGTGCTGTGAGGGCCACGCACACTCGGTCCTGACAACACGGAGCTAAGGGTGCCTGTCTCTATCCCTGTGAAATATCTGCCTTAAAGCCATGACTGAAACTTGACACCGTGTTCCTTCCTGAGAGTCAAGTCTTAGCCAGTCTCTATCGTGAAAATGTGCCATTGTGCTATTTTTTAAAAAAAAAAAAATGTCAAAGCCGTTGTAGAAATATGTGATTCAGACCCATGGCCCCTTCCCCAAAGGCTCTGTGGGCCTCTGACTGTCTCATGTTACCTCATAGGTATGTGGAAGGTAGGTGGAGGAGGCGAGCCTGCTGCCTCTGGCCCCTTCTGTTGGCCACTGGCTGCCATTGTCCCGTGTGTATGCACAATCCCTGATTGTGTATAGACTCTGCCTGTGTCGGCACTGTCTTTAAAATTGGGTTAGGTCTTAACCATTGGCATCGGAAGGATTATACATCAAATATCTTCATTGCCATTCTGGTCTTTCCCTTGTTCCTGCATTAGAGTTTCTCTGTGTGTCTGTGTGTCTCTGCTGCTCCTTGGGTGTCCAGAATGTCAGAGGTATGCAGCTATTGGACTGTGTAGGAAGGTTTCCTATCCCCATGCTTGGTAGGTGCACAAGCATGCGGTCACTGTGACAGGGACCTTTGAAGGGACCTGAACATTCCAGGGGATCTGTAAGCCACCTGGGAGTCTGCAGGATCTCTTATAACTTGGGAGCAAATTTTAGGAAATCGACCAACATAGGGTTGAACTGCTGAGCCCAGGGCAGCTTGGGAGTTCAGGGAAGTTTGTCTCACTGGGCTCTTGTGGGCCCTCACCCAGCCCTGCAGGACTGTCAGGTGGCAGTGAACCTGCCACACGCTGCTGGGGACAGTGCATTGCAGCACAGGGGTTTGGACAAGGAAGGAGAGGCAGAGGTAGCCCCTGCTCGCTGGTGTCAGACTTAAGGGCTGTTTCTCTCCCCTCCCCCACCCCCATTTCTGTATTCTGTGCCCGCCTCATGCTGAGGGGCAAGAGGTCCTTATGTGAAGCCAGCTAGCTCTCTGTATCCTTTGAAGTTCTTCACTACAGAGCATATTGGCATTGTGGGTGCAGGGGCAGCTGTTGAACCCCAGCAGGAGACTGTGACATGTCCCATGGCCTACTGTTCAAGGGTGGATTTCCTGGGTCTGCTTCCCAGAGTTTAGGGTCTCTGGTCATGGCTGTGACTTTGGATTTTCCATTCATGACTTCTATGATCTCTCTACACCCATAAACCTGCCCCTCAGTCCTTGAGATATGTATCTTCTGAGAAGCCACAGCCTAAGGAGACCTAGGAGGCTGTGATAGGTGGAGAGTACATTGTGCCTCTATCCCCAGAAGCCTAGGGTTTTCATAGATGTCTGAGTGCCACATCCCTTCCCCTTTAAAATACCCAGATAGAGGAGATGCTGGTCTGCATGGACCTGAACCAGCCCATATTCTGAGGCGCCTGTTGATAAGCCTTTGAAGGAAGCAGAGAACTGCTCTCTCGCTCTCTTGCTCTCTCTCTCTCTCTCTCTCTCTCTCTCTCTCTCTCTCTCTCTCTCTCTCACACACACACACACACACACACACACACACACACACACTCTCACTAAATGTAATTTTAAAAATTACTTTGACCTGCTTTTGTCTCCTCTTGGGTGAATTTGCTTCTTTTTGTTCTAGCGCTTTCAGGTGTGCTGTCAAATTGTTGGTGTATGCACGTTCCAGTTTCTTTTTGAAGGCACTTAAAGCTATGAGTTTTCCTCTTAGGGCTGCTTTCATTGTATCCCATAAGTTTGGGTATGTTGTGGCTTCATTTTCATTAAACTCTAGAAAGTCTTTAATTTCTTTCTTTATTTCTGCTTTAGCCAAGTTATCATTGAGTAGAGTGTTGTTAAGCTTCCACGTGTATGTGGGTGTTCTTTTGTTTATGTTGTTATTGAGGAGCAGCCTTAGTCCATGGTGATCTGATAGGATACAAGGAATTATTTCAATCTTCTTGTATCTGTTGAGGCCTGATTGGTGACCAATTATATGGTCAGTTTTGGAGAAGGTACCATGAGGTGCTGAAAAGGTATATCCTTTTGTTTTAGGATAAAAAGTTCTATAGATATCTGTTAAATCCATTTGTTTCATAACTTCTGTTAGTCTCACTATGCCCTGGTTTAGTTTCTGTTTCTATGATTTGTCCATTGCAGAGAGTGAGGTGTTGAAATCTCCCACTACTATTGTGTGCAGTGTAAAGTGTGCTTTGAGCTTTAGTAAAGTTTCTTTTATGAATGTAGTGCCCTAACATTTGGAGCATAGAGGTTCAAAATTGAGAATTCATCTTGGTAGATCATACCTTTGATGAATATGAAGTGTCCCTCCTTATCTTTTTTGATCACTTTAGGGTGAAAGTCAATTTTATTCGATATTAGAATGGCTGCTCCAGCGTTTTTCTTGGGACCATTGGCTTGGAGAATTGTTTTCCAGCCTTTTATTCTGAGGTAGTGTCTGTCTTTGTCACTGAGGTGGGTTTCCTGTATGCAACACAGTGTTGGGTCCTGTTTACATACCCAATCTGATAGTCTATGTCTTTTTTATTGGGGAATTGAGTCCATTGATGTTAATAGATATTAAGGAAAAGTAATTGTTGCTTCCTGT
>NW_022196914.1:60860303-60861850 GCF_008632895.1 Mastomys coucha | reverse complement strand
AGACAGTATCCTAATTAACAAGATCAGAAATGAAAAGGGAGACATAACAACAGACACAGAGGAAATCCCAAAAATCATGATATCCTACTACAAAAGCCTATACTCAACAAAACTGGAAAACCTGGGTGAAATAGACAATTTTCTAGACAGATACCAGGTACCAAAGTTAAATCAAGATCAGATCAATGATCTAAACAGTCCCATATCTGCTCATGAAATACAAACAGTCATTAATAGTCTCCCAACCAAAAAAAGCCCAGGACCAGATGGGTTTAGTGCAGAGTTTTATCAAACCTTCAAAGAAGACCTAATATCAACACTCCTCAAACTATTCCACAAAATAGAAACTGAAGGCACTCTACTCAATTCGTTCTATGAAGCCTCTTATACCTAAACCACACAAAGACCTAACAAAGAAAGAAAACTTCAGAACAATTTCCCTTATGAATATTGATGCAAAAATACTCAATAAAATTCTTGCAAACTGAATCAAAGAACACATCATAACGATCATCCACCATGATCAAGTAGGCTTCATCTCAGGGATGCAGGGATGGTTCCATATAGGGAAATTTATCAATGTAATTCACTATACAAACAAACTCAAAGAAAAAAAACATATGATCATCTCATTAGATGCTGAGAAAGCATTTTACAAAATCCAACATCCCTTCATGATAAAAGTCTTGGAAAGATCACGAATTCAAGGCCCATACTTAAACACAGTAAAAGCAATATACAGCAAACCAGTAGCCAACATCAAACTAAAGGAAGAGAAACTTGAAGCAATACCACTAAAATCAGAAACTAGACAAGGCTGCCCACTCGCTCCCTACCTATTCAATATTGTACTTGAAGTCCTAGCCAGAGCACTTAGACAACAACAGAAGATCAAAGGGATATGAATTGGAAAGGAAGAAGTCAAATTATCACTATTTGCAGATGATATGAGAGTATACTTAAGTGACCCCAAAAATTCCACCAGAGAACTCCTAAACCTGATAAACAACTTCAACAAAGTAGCTGAATACAAAATTAACTCAAGCAAATCAGAGGCCTTCCTCTACACAAAGGATAAACAGGAGGAGAAAGAAATTAAGGAAACAACATCCTTCACAAAAGTTACAAATAATATAAAATACCTTGGTGTAACTCTAACTAAGCAAGTAAAAGATCTGTATGACAAGAACTTCAAGTCTCTGAAGAAGGAAATTGAAGAAGATCTCAGAAGACGGAAAAATCTCCCATGCTCATGGATTGGCAGGATTAATATAAAATGGCCATCTTACCAAAGGCAATCTACAATTCAATGCAATCCCCATCAAAATTCCAACTCAATTCTTCACAGATTTAGAAAGAGCAATTTGCAAATTCATCTGGAACAACAAAAAACCCAGGATTCTCTCCATTTAGTTTGATGTTGGCTGCTGGTTTTCTGTATATTGTTTTTACTATATTTAAGTATGGGCCTTGAATTCCTGCTCTTTCCAAAACTATTCTCAACAATAAAGGAACCTCTGGTGGAATCACAATCCCAGACCATAAGC
>NW_022196914.1:60851445-60860292 GCF_008632895.1 Mastomys coucha | reverse complement strand
AATGGAGAAATTTACATGTAAATAAAGAAAATATCTAAAATAAATAAATAAATAAATAAATAAATAAAAAGCAGCTTGCTTTTTCCGTGAGAGTGCTCTGGGCTTTGCTGTGCCCAAGTGGGAATTTGAAAGGAGGGGGCTATGCGCCCCACAGGCTCTTTAGGGCTCAGACTCTCTCCTGTCTTTGTTGAGGAAGGTAGGGCCCCTGGAAGGAACCAGGTTGGCCAGAGCAGCGCCGAGGCCTTGGCTGTGTTCCTGGGCAGCTCCTAGATAGAGTACGCAGCTCCCATTACTTCAGACCTTACACTGTAAAATACAGGAAAAAGAAGGGAATGTATCTTGTCTCTGAGCTCTTTGCTTCCTTGCTGCCCTTTGGGACCACTAACTTGGATCATCAGTCTGCATGTACATAGTTCTCAGGTGCCCAGTGACCGCAGGCTGGACTGACCACTACTTGCTTGCACTGGACCCTCCATAAGCCTTTTTGCTGGGGCACGGTATGCACCTGGACCAGAGAGGACACTGGAATTTGAATGGACAGGCATGGACACAGGCTTTGGTGGTGTGCCTCCAGAGGGTGCCGCAGCCCAGTGCCCCCTTTTATTACTGCCATCTGGGGTGCCTCTCTTCCATGCAGCTACTTGCACTGAGAGGCTGTGGAAAGCAAGTCTGTCCATGTGACATATGGATGCCGACCACATGACCCAGCAGTGGATCGTAAGAAAGGGCATCCCCAACCCCAAGGGACAGTTCTGGGAAGTCAGGGTCAGTGTGAGGTTACAAGAGAGCTGCGGTCTCTGTGGGGAAAGCAGTGAGCCAAGGAAGGCTTGAACCCTGTCCCCAGGTCTGAATGAATGTATTTAACTTTTTTTTTATGTTAATGGAAAAATTTTGCCTGGCGTGGTGATACACACCTACAATCTAATACCTTAGAAGCTGAGGCAGCAGGATAGCTATGTCGTAAGACATCCACACTTGTACCTTCGGAGGAACAGTCAGTTCTCTTAGCCGCTGAGCCATCTCACCAGCCCCGAATTCTTTTCTTTCTTTCCTCCTCCCTCCCTCCCTTCCTTCTTTCTTAATTTCTAGTGGAATAAACACAGTTTTAAGATTCCCCACTGTTGAGCTAGGCAGAGAATGTCCTCAGAGCAGGAGTCTCCATTTCCCATGGATTACCTTCCTTGCCTGTGGCTGAGCTGCCCCGTGCCAGGGTCTCCTCATTCCTTCCCCTGGCTCACCGTCAGGCAGGTTCTGGTCTCTGTGCAATAGGATACACATTCCAGGTGGAAAAGGTCTCCCTGATGCCATGGGAACCCCACCCTGCCCTGATCAGCTCTTGAATAGCCAACTCTGGCTGCCCCTGCCCTGAAGCTCCCAGAAGGCCTTGAGTCATACCTCACTGCCCATCCTATAGAGCCAGCAGGCTCCCGTGAAGGCAGCCTGAGATGTTGGGTAAAGCCATGTCTGCCCCTCACGGCCTGCCTTGCATGCGGGCAGGTGGAGGTGCCTTCAACCTTAGGGTGACCTGGCCTGGGGCTCTGGAAGCCTTGGAGCTACTCAGTCACAGAGGACCCGGTTCATGCCTGACACGAAGAAAGTGTGTCCTGGGGGTGACAGGACACACTAGAGAATGCAGAGGCTTAGCACATCCTTCTCCCTCATGTCCTACAGAACAGGAAGGGCAAAGCAAAGTTCCCTCAAAGCTCATGCCACAAATCAGCCAAGACCATTTTCTGGATGACAAGGGTGGGGTATAATGTCAGTGTTTTGTGAATGGAGGTAAATTCTTCATGAACACAGCTCTTGAAGGATAAGACGTGGGTGACATCTTGAATGCTCTTAGCCTCATAGCTGCCTGTTCCTGGTCCAGAGCCTGTCAGAATTTCACCCATGTGTTGCAAACCTGGACCAATTGGAGGCTGGGCTGCACCTGTAGCACTGCCTCCCACCCTGCTAGTCCTTCCCAGAGACCACAACTCTGTGGAGGCCCCTGGCCTTCAGAGCAAAGCTCAGTTGGCCCCACAGTCCCTGCTGTGCAGGAGGGGCATGCTCTGGGCTCAGGTGGTCTCCAGCCCAAATCCCCCAGCCCTACATACTGTCCCCTGTCAGCACGTTTGTGGACATGATCACCTGTCAGCACTCTGAAGCTGTGTCTGTTTTGTGCTGGTCTGTTGTCTTCTATGACTACCCACAAATAAATATTTTCATTGCAAATATACATATATATATACATATATATATACATATATATACATATATATGTATATATATAATTTTGAAAAAGGCTCTGGTTTGAGTGAAAATAGTTCCCATAGGCTCATGTGTTTGAACGTTTGGTCTCCAGTTAGTGGATTAAAAGATGTAGACTTTTTGGAGGGTGTGTATGGCTTGGGTGGTCTTGAGGTGCAAAAGCCTATGCAAGTCTCAGGTTTTCTCTCTGCTAATTGCCTTAAGATCAAGATGTAAAGCACTCAGCTACTGCCCCAGTGACATGCCGGTCTGCTTCCCACCATGAAGATCATGGACTAAGCAGCTCTAAAGCTGTAAGCAAGGCCCCAGTTGAATGCTACAAGGGGTGCCTTGGTCATGGTGTCTATTCACAGCAATGGAACAGTAACTAAGACAGACTATGCAGACTTTCATCCCTTGGAACTCTCCCTTTGTTCTTTCTAGTTATTTATCAAAATCCTTGGAGTTATCGTGAGTTCATCTCTTTTATGTTTTACATGTAACCTACTGGCAAGTCCTGGTGGCTCTGCTCTGAAAGTACAGCCGATCCCACACAATTAGCCTACTTCCTTCCTTGAAACCCACGGTATAGTTCTGCCATTAAGTGAGACGGCTTTTTCTGAAGTCAAATCATGATCTATCACTACCTCACTATTTTTCAATCATCACCCCAATCAGAGTTAATAGTGTAAACTCAACCATGCCCTATATATGTCCTAGTCTTGGCTCTCTTTATTCCCATTTCCTTAACCTCTCCTTCCTCTCACTCTGACCATACTGGCTTCTTTCCTGTTCTCTGAATATTCTATGAACACTTTCTTGTTATTTTTTTCTGTTTTTCATTGATTTAAGTTTTATTGCATTATGATGAGAAAAGATACATAATGTCAATTTATCTGAATTTGTTAACATTTAAAAGCATATCTTAAGTAAATAGAATTGCATCACATTCTTCTTTCCCTTTTGTACCCCAACTCCTCCCAGAGATCCCCCTTTCAAACCTATAATACCTTTTGCTTTTTTATTTTGTCATATTTTTTAATTTAATTTAATTTAATTTTTTTAACTTTTATTGCGTTATGATGAGAAAAGTTACATGATTTCAATTTATCTGAATTTGTTAACATTTAAAAGCATATCTTAAGTAAATAGAATTGCATCACATTCTTCTTTCCCTTTTGTAACACTGCTCCTCCCATAGACCTCCCTTTCAATACCTACAATATTTTTTGTCATATACTTTAAAATTTATAAAATATTATAACAATAAAAATGAGTATTATAAAAGTTGTTTGATATAAAGCAACTATCAATTTAACAGTCTTATGTAGATGATTGCCTATAGAAATACTTAAAATACATACATTTTCTCAATATAAATTTTAGATAACTCCAAACATATTAACTGTATATTTCAAAATAATACATCACTATTAGTATTTTTTAAATGAACATAAATATATAAAGTCTTTTTGTTTGTTTGTTTGTTTTGTATTTAGTAGAGCTTAAAATCTTGACTCTTACTGTGGTACAAGCCCAAAATAAGAACAATTTTTAGACATTGGATTTCATTGTAATAAGGCTGTACTTCAATGACCCTCACATCACCAAAGGATTTTATCTTCATCGTAGCTAAACTGAGAGTTGACAGTTCTGCTGCGCCAAGGAATGAATTGTAGGCACGACTTTTGGATATGGACTTCCTGCTATGGTCAAAACTATTTGACTTGAGTGAGTGACTTTATTCTCAGCCCACAGAGAACAGGTTACATTCATTTAAGAAATGATGTGTGTATTAAGTCAATCCATAAAGTCATTCACCAGCTGTTTCAATGAACAATGGTTCTGCTTGGAGGGTGGGACAGATATTAGGTGAGGGTAAAAATTTGGTTCATTGGCTGTGATAATTTGGAGAAGCATTCATCTCAGAGAAAGAGTAATTTATAAAGTCCTCTTCTCCAAACTTGATACAAGAGTTACAAACGTCAAACAAAGCATTCTCACTCTTTGTTGTTCTCTTACAAGCCACCTCCCTAGTTAATTGTCTATGTTTCTTTTGGGTATATAAATATTTTTGAAATATATAAGCTGTTCTGAAAACCATAGAATAGTGTAAAAACATGAAATAAACAATACTACTAATAGAGAGGCTGAGATAGGAGAAGCAAGATTTCTAGATCCTTATGTTGTACACAGCAAGACACTATCATGTACAAACAAACTGAAAGTGTATATGGATTGTACAATATTGGATCTATTTTTCCAATTACCAAATTAAAGAGACCATTGGATGACAATCAACAAATTTCTAATTCCTCATATTTTTGGATTTCAATCAATTAGGATATGTTGGTAATATTAATTTTCATATTAAGATATTAAGAAAAGGTAATTGTGACTTCCTGTTGTTTTTGTTGTTAGAGTTGGAATTAGGTTGGTGTGGATTTGTTGAAAGATTACTTTCTTGCTTCTTCTAGGGTGTAGTTTTGCTCCTTATGTTGATATTTTCCATCTACTACGTGGAAAGATATTGTGTAAATTTTGTTTTGTCATGGAATATCTTGTTTTCTCCATCTATGGTAATTGAGAGTTTTGCTGGGTATAGTAGCCTGGGCTGGCATTTGTGTTCTCATAGGGTCTGTATGACATCTGCCCAGGATCATTCTAGCTTTCATAGTCTCTGGTGAGAAGTCTGGTGTAATTCTGATAGGCCTGCCTTTATATGTTACTTGCCTTTTTTCCCTTACTGCTTTTATTTTTTTTTAAAGATTTATTTTTATTTATTTTATGTGTATGGGTACACTGTAGCTGTGAGCTATCATGTGTGGCTGCTGTTGATTTCAGGACTTCTGCTGGTCCTGCTGACTCCGGCCCGCTGGCTCCGGCCAGCTGGCTCTGGCTCCGCTTGCTCCTGCGTAATTTACTGTAGCTGCCTTCAGACGCACCAGAAGAGGGCGTCTGATCTCATTACGGGTGGTTGTGAGCCACCATGTGGTTGCTGGGATCCAAACTCAGGACCTTTGGAAGAGCAGTCAGTGCTCTTACCCGCTGAGCCATCTCGCCAGCCCCCCCTTACTGCTTTTAAAATTCTTTCTTTGTTTAATGTATTTGGTGTTTCGATTATTATGTGAAGGGAGGAATTTCTTTTCTGGTCCAGTCTATTTGGAGTTCTATAGGCTTCTTGTATGTTCATGGCATCTCTTTCTTTAGCTTAGGGAAGTTTTCTTCTATAATTTTGTTGAAGATATTTACTGGCCCTTTAAGTTTGGAATCTTTGCTCTCTTCTATATCCTTTATCCTTAGGTTTGGTCTCATTGCATCCTGGATTTCCTGGATGTTTTGAGTTAGGAGTTTTTTGCTTTTTGCATTTTCTTTAACTGTTGTGTCAATGTTCTATGGTATCTTCTGCCCCTGAGATTCTCTCTTCTATCTCTTGTATTCTGTTGGTGATGCTTGCATCTATGACTCCTGATATCTTTCCTAGGTTATAAAACTCCAGGGTTGTCTCCCTTTGTGATTTCTTTATTGTTTCTGCTTCCATATTTAGATCCTGGATGGTTTTGTTCATTTCCTTTACCTGTTTGATTGTGTTTTCCTATAGTTCTTTAAGGGATTTTTGTGTTTCCTCTTGAAGGGCTTCTAGCTGTTTACCTGTGTTCTCCTGTATTTCTTTGAGGGAGTTATTTATATCCTTCTTAAAGTCCTCTATCACCATCATGAGAAGTGATTTTAGATCTGAATCTTGCTTTTCTGGTGTGACAGTGTGTCCAGGACTTGCTATGGTGGGAGAATTGGGTTCTGATGATGCCAAGTAACCTTGGTTTCTGTTGCTTATAGTCTTAAGCTTGCCTCCGGCCATCTGGTTATCTCTAGTGCTACCTGCCCTGACTAAATCTGACTGGAGCCTGTCCTTCTTGTGATCCTGGTTGTGTCAGAACTTCTCAGAGTCAACCTGTCTCTGTGATCCTATGATTATGGGATGCTGTGATCCTGTGATCCTGGGTGTGTTAGACTGCCTGGAAGTAGAGCTTCCTCTGGGTATTATGGGACTCACTGCAGAGTTTGCACCCAAGGTCTGCTCACAGCACTGGCCCAGACAGACTGGAAGGAACCTGAGCCACTGGACTGGTGGAGTTCCTGTGGGCCTGGGTCCTGCTGGTCCTAGTTACTCTCTGTGTTGGGACAGATGTTGTGTCCTCGTCACTTCTGATCCTATGATTCTAGGCATGTTAGGGTGCCTGGGAGTAGAGCTTCCTCTGAGCATTGTGGGACTGGCTGCAGAATTTATGCCCAAGGCATAAATATGCCTGCTTAGGGCACTGGCCCAGACAGACCGGAAGGAACCTGTGCCACTGGACTGGTGGAATTCCTGCATGACTGGGTCCTGCTGGTCCCAGTTACTCCAGGTATTGGGACAAATGTTGTGTCCTCCTTACCTCTGATCCTATTATCCTGGGTATGTTCTTTTGTTATTTTTTAGTATTAATTTTTCTTTATTCTCTAAATATGTATACCTGGAGATAATGAAACATGGTAATTCCTACCATCTCATCTATTTCCAATTAAAACCCTACTAAATCTCTATAGTACATGCCTAACGTCATGTTTCATCTATCTATCTATCTATCTATCTATCTATCTATCTATCTATCTATCTATCTTCTACTAAGTCAGTGAGTGCTGTCCATATAAGTGTGGGTATGGGACCATTAACTAGAGCTTGGGAGAACTACCAGTGGCCACACATATTGGAAAAAAGTGATTTTCTTTCCTCCTGCAGCTATCAACTGCCTATAGCTCTTCAGTGAGGAATGAGGCCCCAAAAAAACATTCATTCATGAAAGAATTTTGACTGGACTGGTTACGTGTAGATCTTATGCAATTAACCACAGCTGGTGGGAGTTTATGAGTGCAATAGTCACATTAAATCCAGTGGTCTTCTCTTTTTTGGAGAGGAAAGGGTTTATTTCATCTTATATCTTACAGTACATTATGAATGGTAATCAGGACAGGAAAGCTAACACGAACTTTGAGGCAGGCACTGAAGGAGAAATCATGAGGAATAGAATTATTATCTTGTGAAGACTGATTCTTTGTTCCAGCTGTTCAGGGATGGCACTTGCAATAGTAAATCATCAGTCAGGAAAATACTCAGTCATCTTTTGCCTACTAGACAATTTGATGGAGACATTTTCTCAACTGAAAGTTTCCTTTTTCAGCTTGATCCTGTTAGACTACATTCGATAAAAAAGAAAGAAAGAAAGAAAGAAAGAAAGAAAGAAAGAAAGAAAGAAAGAACAAAAGAAAGAAGGGAAGAAAGAAAATAGGGAGGGAGAGACGGAAGGAGGGAGGGAGAGATGGAAGGAGGGAGGGAGAGAGGGAAGGAAAAAGGGAGGGAGGAAAGAAAGATTTTCTCAAAGAACCAGCTCCTGGTTTAGTATATTCTTTGGATAGTTCTTTTGTTTCTACTTGGTTGATTTTAACCCTGCGTTTGATTATTTCCTGCTGTCTACTCCTCTTGGGTGTATCTGCTTCTTTTTGTTCTAGAGCTTTCAGGTGTGCTGTCAAGCTGCTAGTGTATGCTCTCTCCAGTTTCTTTTTAGAGGCACTCAGAGCTATGAATTTTCCTCTTAGCACTGTTTTCATTGTGTCATATAAGTTTGAGTATGTTGTGCCTTCATTTACATTAAATTCTAAAAAGTCTTTAGTTTCTTTCTTTATTTCTTCCTTGACCAAGTTATCATTGAGTAGGGTGTTGTTAATATTCTATGTGTATGTGGGCTTTCTGTTGTTTTTGTTGTTATTGAAGACCAGCCGTAGTCTGTGGTGATCTGATAGGATGCATGGGATTATTTAAATCTACTTGTATCAGTTGAGGATGGCTTTGTGACTGATTATATGGTGAATTTTGGATACGGTACCATGAGTTGCTGAGAAGAAGGTATATTCTTTTGTTTTAGGATAAAATGTTCTATAGATATCTGTTAAATCCATTTTTTTCATAACTTCTGTTAGTTTCATTGTGTCTCTGTTTAGTTTCTGTTTCCATGTTCTGTCCATTGCAGAGGGTGGGGTGTTGAAGTCTCCCACTATTATTGTGTGAGGTGCAATGTGTGCTTTAAGCTTTAGTAAAATTTCTTTTGTGAATGTAGGTGCCCTTGCATTTGGAGCATAGATGTTCAGAATTGAGAATTCTTCTTTGTAGATTTTTCCCTTGATGAGTATGATAAGTGTCCTCCCTTATCTTTTTTGATAACTTTTGGCTGAAGGTCGATTTTATTCGATATTAGAATGGCTACTCCTGCTTGTTTCTTGAGACCATTGGCTTGGAAAATTGTTTCCAGCCTTTTACTCTGAGGTAGTGTCTGTCTTTGTCACTGAGTTGGGTTTCTTGTATGCAGCAAAATGTTGGGTCTTGTTTATATATCCAGTCTTTTAGTCTATGTCTTTTTATTGGGAAGTTGAGTCCATTGATGTTAAGAGATATTAAGGAATAGTAATTATTGCTGCCTGTTATTTTTTTAAATGCTTAAGTGGAGTTTTTTTAAAGATTTATTTTATTTTTATTTTATGTGTATGAGCACACTGTAGCTGTACAGATGGCTGTGAGCCATCGTG
>NW_022196914.1:60835635-60851435 GCF_008632895.1 Mastomys coucha | reverse complement strand
GCTGTTGATCTCAGGACCTCTGCAGGCCCCGCTTGCTCCGATGTAATTTACTGCAGCTGTCTTCAGACGCAACAGAAGAGGGTTTCTGATTTCATTACAGGTGGTTGTGAGCCACCATGTGGTTGCTGGGATCTGAACTCAGGACCTTCGGAAGAGCAGTCAGTGCTCTTACCCGCTGAGCCATCTCGCCAGCCCCCACTTCCTGTTATTTTTGTTGTTAGAGGTGGAATTATGTTTGTGTGGCTATCTTCTTTTAGGTTTCTTGAAAGATTACTTTCTTGCTTTTTCTAGGGTATAGTTTACCTATTTGTGTTGGTGTTTTCCAACTATTATGCTTTGTAGGGCTGGATTTGTAGAAAGATATTGTGTAAATTTGGTTTTGTCATGGAATATCTTGGTTTCTCCATTTATGGTAATTGAGAGTTTTGCTGGGTA
Organism: Mastomys coucha; assembly: GCF_008632895.1. Lineage (NCBI taxonomy): Eukaryota > Metazoa > Chordata > Mammalia > Rodentia > Muridae > Mastomys > Mastomys coucha. Next base: position 60,851,000 of record NW_022196914.1, on the reverse strand, counting down.
TAGCAGCTTGAGCTGGAAATTGTGTTCTCTTAGGGTCTGTATGACATCTGCCCAGGATCTTCTGGCTTTTATAGTCTCTGGTGAGAAGTCTGGTGTAATTCTATTAGGTCTGCCTTTATATGTTACTTGCCCTTTTTCCCTTACTCCTTTTAATATTCTTTCTTTGTTTTTTGCATCTGGTGTTTTGACTATTATGTGATGGGAGAAGTTTCTTTTCTGGTCCAGTCTATTTGGAGTTTTGTGGCTTCTTGTATGTTTATATTTCTTTAGCTTAGGGAAGTTTTCTTCTATAATTTTGTTGAAGATATTTACTTACCCTTTAAGCTGGGAATCTTCATTCTCTTCTACACCTACTATTCTTAGGTTTGGTCTTCTCATTGTGTCATAGATTTCCTGGATGTTTTGGGTTAGGACCTTTTTGCATTTTGCACTTTCTTTGAGTGTTGTGTCAATGTTTTGTCTAATGTATCTTCTACACTTGAGAGTCTCTCTTCTATCTCTTGTATTCTGTTGGTGATGCTTGCATCTATGACTCCTGATCTTTTTCCTAGGTAGGATGAAGGTGGCAAAAGCTTGGAGGAAGCAAATGTGTATAGGCACGGAAGACACTCACCAGTGCTCATAAAGAACTCTTACAACGAAAGGTTTTTTTTTTCAGACTTGTTATATTTGGAGCTTAATAAAACCATATTTGATATCTATTTATGTGAGTTTGGAGTTACTTTTTGTTAGCTGTTTCAGTTGTGCTCTATGTATACTATGATGAAAAATTGATTTCTTAGGTTTTTTTTTTCACTTAAAAGTAAAGCAGATGTACTAAGAAGGTGCAAACAGTGTTCAGATTTGACAGCAGTCATTTGACAGATTCAGGGAGTTGGAAATATGGAGGATGTGATCAGAGACAAATGCAGCTTTGTTTTTTCCTTTTAAGTGCTGAGGAATAAACAAGAACCATTGAATTCTTTTTATTTTTATTTTTATTTTTTCTTTGTTGTTTCTATTTCCATTTTTAGATCCTGGATGGTTTTCTTCAATTCCTTCACTTGTTTGTTTGTGTTTTCCTGTAATTCTTTAAGGGATTTTTGTGTTTTCTCTTTAAGGGCTTCTACCTGTTTACCTGTGTCCTTCTGTATTTCTTTAAGGTAGTTATTTATGTATTTCTGAAAGTCCTCTATTGTCATCATGAGATGTGACTTTAAATCAGAGTCTTGCTTTTCGGGTGTGTTAGGGTATCCAGGGCTTGCTGTGGTGAGAGAACTGGGTTCTGATAATGCCAAGTAGCCTTGTTTTCTGTTGCTTATGTTCTTGCCCTTGCCTGTCGTCATCTGGTTATCTCTGGTGTTAGCTGATATTGCTGTCTCTGACTGTGGCTTGTCCCTCCTGCAAGCTTGTGTGTCAGTACTCCTGGGAATCCATTTCTCTCCCGAGCTGTGGCACAGGGTCAGCTCCAGGGTGCAGATAGAAACCTGAAGGACCCTGTTCCCGACTGTTCCTTGGTTCCTGTGTCCTGATGACACTGGGCTAGTTCCTCTTGGGCCAGGATTTGAGCAGAAGTGGTGGTGTTACCTATGCTCACAGGTGTGCCAGCACTCCTGAGAGATCAATTTCCCCCTTGGGATGTGCTTATGGAGCACTGTGGCACAGGATCAGCTCTGGTGCAGATGGAAACTGGAAGGAAATCCAGTGGTTTTCATTTCACAGCCTCCCTCCCCATCATCCCTCGCCTACATCCTTTTTACCTCCTCTTGCACAACATTTCCGAGCCTTGGTAGTACAGGGGGAGGCACCAAGAAAGACATGTCATTTAGGACTCTGCACTCAATCTCTTACTATAATGACTAATCTTGGTTGTTAATTTTATTACATCTGGAATCATATATAAACCTAGCAACTGGGCACATCTGTAATGGATTTTCTTGATTGGATTATTTATGGTGGGAAGAGCCACCCTAAATCAGGACTATGCCTTCAAGTGTCAACCTATATAAAAGACAAGAAAGAAGGATGCTTTGTGATTTTTTTCTCTGCTTCCCCTCACTTTCACTGGAAAATTCATCTATTCTGTTTCCAAAGCATTCCTTCACTAGTATTAGAACTTACTTCTTTGGGATTCCAGTGTAGACTGATGACCAGCTGAGACATCCAGCCTTGTAGACTGAGCCAGATTCTTGGCATTTGTGATAAGGAACAGTCATTATTTAACTAGATGAACTGGTCACAGCCTGTAAGCCACTAAATTGTGTGTGCATGTGTGTGTGTGTGTGTGTGTGTTCTATTAGTTCTGCTACTTTAGAGAACCCCGACTAATACACTTACTCTCAACACTTTGATGAGTTACACATCTCAACATCAACTGTTATTGGCTACAAAAAGAAGTTTCTCTAACTAAGGTTGGAGCAGCCTGGGTCTACAAGTATAAACAGAAATATTTAGAAGATCTTGAACAACATAGCCAGCCAGCAAAAGAGCAATAGTGGTGTGTAGAGGGTGGTTCTGATTCTTTGATCAGAAATTTGTGTTTACTGAGGCTGAAGGTCCTTGCTCCTATTGGATTTTGGTCTATCAATAAAGACAACAGTAGCCAATGGTTGAGGACAGGGCAGGACACTTAGAATTGCGAGGGCAGGATAAAGAGAGAATCAGGAGGACTAGGGGGGAGAAGAAGGGGGCACAGTAGTGAAGAAGGTAAGGCCAACCAGCAATGTGAGTTTCCAAGTAACTGGCCTTTGGCCACTTCTCTGACTGGGCCTTGGGTAGCTGGGGAAGAATTAGAAGTGCCCAGTCATTGAGTTATCCAAGGCATTTCAAGATTAACTGATTAACTGGTGTGTGTGTGTGTGTGTGTGTGTGTGTGTCTGTGTGTCTGTGTGTGTGTGTGTGTTCTCTTTATGCTACAGTGGTGTCTAATCTAGGGTCTATGACCTACCTCCACAGCCATGAACTTTGGACAAGGATTACAAAACCAGGCAGGAAATTCCCTTCAGTAGACTGCCCTCAGATGTAATCAGAATGAGGTTTGCTACATTATAGCAGACATGCCATTATTGCACAACTAATCCTTGGCCTAGCAGAATAGTGATATAACATGCAGAGACCAGCACTGAATAATATCATTGATGTTCTCCTCACAACTTCCTGCAGCCTGTATAGAATCTTCTGGCACTGTAAAAGCTAAGAAGTTTCCTAGTCAGATTGAGACTGATTTCTTTATGCCCTGCAACAAAAATGTTTATATACAGTCTCACTCAAGGGACTTTGTAGCTGTTATTTCCTTTTTCTGGTAAGTTCCCCCTTCTGTTCTAGTCAGAGTTCTCTAAAGGAGGAGTACTGACAGGATATATAGATATAGGTCTAGATGTAAAGATAGATAGATAGATAGATAGATAGATAGATAGATAGATAGATAGATAGATAGATAGGGATATGGATATATATCCAAATACATAGGATTTATAAGACTGGCATACAAGATGTAGTCTGGATAGTCTAAGAATGGCTATGTGAGACATAGTGTCCAATGATATTTGAGACAGTCATTGTTAGAATGGTTGAGAATTGGTAGTTGTTTAGTCTACTAGAATGGATGTCTCCACAGTCCCAGTTTGGTACTGAAGTCCTAGAGGATTCCTGGAGAGCTGCTGGTCTTCAGTCTACATTTTAATCATACAGAAGTTGGTTCTAATACCAATGAAGGAATGCCACAGCAACAGGATAGATGAACTTGCCCAGTGAGAGTGAGGCCACAAGCAAAAAGCAATGTCCTTCTTCTCTGTCGTTTCACCTGGGCTGCCACCAGGGAGTACTCCCTACTGTTAGGATGAGTTCTTCATTCAAGCAACCCGGTCAACAAAACTCCTCGTGGAAATGCCCAGAGCTTGCATTTTATTTGACTCAAAGTGTAGTGAGGTTGGCAACCAAGATTAGCCATCCCACAATGGTTTAAGAGTTCCGTAAAGGATTAAAGGATCATGTGTTTAATGGAATACCCATTGTAAGATTGTAGGAGTGAAAACTTTATTGTTTTCAAGGTGGGATCTATGTAAGCTGATTAGAATAAATTATTGAGGTGAAGATCCCATTGGATCCTGGTGATTTCCTAAGATAGATTAAAAAAAAAATCAGTCCATGGTCCATGCTCATAGACACATTGTACGTAAAATAATTTTAGAAAACTAAAAAGAAAAGATGACAGGGAGGAGACAGGGAAGGGAGGTATTCTGGTAGAGATGTTAATGGAGAACTCTGTTTCTGGACTTATGGTGTGGTCTGAATGTGAAATGTCCACACAGGCAGCTCATGGTGTGAGAATTTGGTTTCCAGCTAGTGGCACTACTAGGTGAGAGTTTGGATCCTTTAAGAAGTGGAGCATGCTGCAGGGGTCCTGGTTGAGGAGCTGGCAGAGCTCTGGAGGAGCAGAGGGAAATTGCAACACCATAGGAAGAACAACATTGGCTGGCTGGACCACCCAGTGCTCCCAGGGATGAGACCACCAACCATGGAGTGTACAGGGAGGGTCCATGGCTCCAGATACATAGGTAGTAGAGGATGGCCTTGTCTAGTATCAATGGGAGGGGAGGCCCTTGGTCCTGTGGAGGTTTGATGCCCCAGCTTAGGGAATGCTGGAGCAGTGGGGTAGGAAAGGGTGGATAGGTGGGGGACCACCCTCATAGAGGCAAAGGGGAGGGAGGAGAGGGTGGATGTGGGATGTGGGATGGAGGTTTGTAGACTGGTAACCTGGAAGTGGGATATCATTTGAGATGTAAATGAATGGAATAATTAATTTTTTAAAAAAGGTGGAGCATGGTAGAGGAAGTATGTCACTGGAGACTTTATACCCTGGGGCCACTTCCTGTTCGCTTTCTCTGCTTCTTTGCTGCTGATGCACTGTGACCAGCTGGTTTCTTGCTCCTGCCAAGCGTTCCATGCCACAATGAAATAGAAATCTTCAAACTGTAAGACAGAATAACCCTTCTTTTCTGTGAGCTGTGTTTGTTAGGGTATTTTATCCCAGCAACAGAAAAAGTAAATACAGACTGTGCTAGGAAACATGAAAGAAACTAAGCAAAGCCTTGGGCTGCCAAGGGAGGGCCAGCTCCTTCTGTACAGGGAAGGAGCAGGAAGCTGGAGTTGAGTAACTATGTCTATAGACAAGAATATGACCTTTGTCTCATAATCGCTAAGGAGACTGTAAGTGTGTGTGTGTGTGTGTGTGTGAGAGAGAGAGAGAGAGAGAGAGAGAGAGAGAGAGAGAGAGAGAGAGAGAATATCAGGAGAGAACTGTGAAAATGACTAGTCAAAGACTTGAAGATTGATAGAATTCCAGGTGACGATTGTTGGGCATTTTAAATGCCAGTAACAAGGAGGTTTTTTTTTTTTAATCTTGTTAGAGATAGTCAAATGTCGTATCTATTTCACTAAGGAAATCCCTCCTGGATATTGTCTGATGAATGAGTGTGCCTTGTCTTAAAAGATTAAACTTGACCAGGAATGGTGGCACATGCTCATAGTCCAACCACTCAAAAGGCTGAAGCAGAATGATGTCAACTTTGAGGCTGACATACATTATAAAGCAAGACCCTGTCCCCCACACAAATGAAAACCCTCAGTTTGTTGTAGCTTTTGCAAAAATGTGGGTAGCTAGGCAGATTCCAAATAAAATGAGGTCGCTAAAGCATTGTGTGGAAGATCTATCTCTACCCAAAAGCAGATTTGATATTCCTTTGAGAATGCTGAAATGTGTGGATTGGTCATATGCTTATACAAAGGTGTTCTTCATTTTGTCATGTTTAAAAACTTCTTGATAACTTCATATCTAAGTACTGTGTCTACATTATTTCTACCCACCCCTCTCCCATCCAAGCATACTACCTCTCGAATTCCAGACCACTTCTTTAATTATCAGAGACACACACACACACACAGGAACACATATACTTACTGAGTCCATCTAGTATTGCTCATAATGTGTATGTGCTCGGGGCTGAGCACTTGGGATTGGATAATACATTAAGGACTTTTCCCTGATGAAGAGTAATTCTCCTCTTCTTCTATACTTCTTCTTACAGAGGAGCGGCCTTGTGACATTTTCCCTGTCCACAGTGGCATGTGAAGCAGGTGTCCTTCTCCAGGTCTTGTTTAGTGAACCATATTGTTGCGATACCGTGGGTGCATCCTCCCTGTCGTGTAAGGATGATGTTGGCCATGCGGTTGCCTCGCACAGCCTTTATTAGGTTGAGGTGTGTTCCCTCCAGCCTTACTCTCTCTAGGACTTTCATCATGAACGCATGTTGAATTTTGCAAAAGGCCTTTTTTTGCAGCTTTTGTGATGGATGTTCATGCAATGTTTGTCAGTGATTTATTACATTTGATGACTTACAAGTATGGAGCCATCCCTGCATCTCTGGGGTAAAAGCCAACTTGATCATAATGGAGGAAATCTCTGATACATGTTTTTATTTGGTTTGTATTTTATTGAGAATGTTTGCGTCTGTGCTCATGAGATGTGTTGCTGTGTCTTCACCTCATTTTGGTGTGGAAGAAATACCAATAGAAGAGGATTGAAAGTGTCTCTATGCTTTCAATAATTTAAAAGTAATGGTTGTAGTTCTTTGAAAGTATGGTAGAATTCTTCTGTGAATCTATCTGGAATTGGGCTTTGTTTACACAGAAGGACTTTTATTACTCTTTCATCTCCTTATTTATTATAGGTCTGTTTAGGTTATTGATCTCTTCTTGGCTTAATTTTGATGGTGTGAATCTAAAAATCTTTCCATTTCTTTTAGATTTTCTTTTAATGTTGTATAAGTTTTCAAAGCATCCCCTTATGATGTTCTGAATTTTTTGATGTCTGTTTTAATGTTTCTCTGTTCATCTCTAATTTTATTAATTTGTGTCTCTTCTCCTGTTCTTTTGGTTGATCGAGCTAAAGAACTGTCAATCTTGTTCCCTATATAGAAGGGCAGCAGTCTCTCAATTGGTGTTCTCTCCTATCAGATGATTATACATTGTGTCAAATTAATATAACACTAGCTGGCTCAGATGATTACACATTGTGTCAAATTAATAAAACACTAGCTGGCTCAGATGATTACACATTGTGTCAAATTAATAAAACACTAGCTGGCATGACTGCTGACCGTGGATTCTCCCCTGTCTTCTGTGCTTATAATTAGAAGACCTTGGTCTTTTCATGATGTCCCAAAGTTCCTGCATGCTCTTTTCATGTACTTTTAAAGAGTTTACATATTCTTTCCTTGAATGGTCCATTTTATCTAATATTCTAATATCTAATATTAGAGTAGCCCTAATATTCTACTTCTGTTTGCTCCATTCTATTTATAAGTCTTCAGTTTAACTTAGCTGAAAAGCGTCATTTCATTGTACAGATGATTCAAAATATCTAAAACTCAAGGGAAAGTGCCAGTTAACCAGATAACCACTAGAAGGGGCTGGTTAACTGAGAGAAAACAAGAGCTAACCTAAATGCCAAATTCCTAACACTTATTTGGGTTACTCTTAAAAATCCCAGCTAACAGAGTGAATTTACTACATACCAGATAAAGAAAGGGTGCACAAATATTAGCTAAGTTCCTTGAGAAATGACATATTTTAAGAATTCTGTAAATTCTTGTTTTCAAGGTTACTGTGCTTGGGTGGGGTGGATGTTAAAGAGAAGGAGATATATGTGTGGCTTTGAATGATAGCACACTCTTGGAGAACTTCAAGTAGCCATTGTCCAGTGGGTCCTGATGGAGCCACATAAATTGTTTCAAGGAAGTAATAGCTACTTGTGGCCACTACTGGAGCCTCTCCTCACAGCTCATGCCCATCTCCCCAGATGACCACTAGGATGCTGGCCTGGGAAGCCATCAAGGCTCTTTTTCCCTTGGGAAATCAGGTCTTAGTTTATAAAAGTAGACTTTAATTCCTGCTAGAGAGATGCAAAGTTCTGATGTGAAATCTCATTGCAGGAAACCACCTGAGGAAGAAGCAGGAGCCTGACTGAATTGAAGGTAAAAGGAGCTCAGGTGACCGTTAGACAGAGCCAGTGCCTGACAGACACCGGGATCCTTAGTGAATGCATGTGATTAACTCAGTAATTCTTATTTTAGGGATCTTAGGAAATAAGAAAAATGTGGGAAAGATTTATTCATGTTATTTTAAGAATATTGAACATTGAATTTATGAAGAAAGGGGGCAATGGTTTAAGTGTTCTACTTTAGAAGAGCAATTAAGCGATCAAGAAGTATTAACAAGGGCTGGAGTAATGCCTCAGTGGTTAAGAGCACTGGCTGCTCTTCCAGAGGTCCTGAGTTCAATTCCCAGCAATCATACGGTGGCTCACCACCATCTATAATATGATCTGATTTCTTCTGGCATGCAGGTGTACATATGTGGGTTAAAATGGGGTTCAACGTCTGGTCTGCCACAGAGCTAGGGCCACTCATGGAGGCAGAAGCGGAAGGTTTGATTGTGAGCATCCCATACCACCGCTGGGCAGGTGTTGGCCTGTGAGAAGCCACAGTACCCCTCTCCGGGGGTGGAGAGGTGCAGTCTAAGGTCCCTTCGGACCTGTCCGAGTTGGCTCAGACTCTCGGGCACCACAGATATAAAGATAAATAAAATACTTAACAAGAATAGGTATTAACAAGCCTTAAAACTGGAAGAAGCAGAGAGGAAGGTGTTTGGCTCAGTGTGTAAAAATACATGTTGTAGGAGCCTGATGACTGGAGTTGATCCTTGTATTCCACTGTGTAGAGGGAGGTTGGAATGAAACAAACCAAACTATAAAAGGCCTCCGACTTCCAAAGAGCTCTGTGGCCTGTGTGCATCTGCATTCACAGCACACACACACACATGCATTCACACTTCACATACACTCACCCACACTCACAATCACATACATTCACACTCACACACACACATATCATACGTGACTTGTTGCCAGGGAAACTGGAATAGTTTTGAAGGTTTTTGCTCTATAACAAAAACAAAAATGTAAAGGACTCAGAAGGAATCTTGAGGACCATTTTATTAGAGTCTGAGTGGAAAACCACAGGGCAGGCATGCTGTAAATCTTGGCAGCTGCCAGGAAAAGAAGTGATGGGGAAGACAGGGGGCATGCCTTTGAGAATGGATCCAAGAAACAGGCAAGTTCAACAATGAAGGTCAGTGGGCATCTGCATGGAGAGTGGGCAGGGAGTCTGCAGAGAAGCAGGAAGACCGGAGTGTCAGGAAAAGCATGCTTAGTGTTTAGACTGGTGTGAGGGAAAGAGACAGAAAGCAGAGCACAAGTTACACTTTTAACTCAGAATTCAGAACAGTGGGCGGGGTTAGCACCTTCCTGGTGGAAGCCACTGCTGGTGGTGGTGGGGTTGTGGGTGGAGCTTCTGAGAAGTATATGTATATATCCCAACGGGATAAGTGTTCCTCCCATCTTTTTAGCTTGCCTTCAGGTAAATCGGGTGTGGGCTCCTAGCCAGGTAATTCATAGGCCTAGCTGTATAAACTCTAAAAGGAGAAGGCAGAAATAAGCGACTTTACAATTTTTGGAACAGAGGAGAATGTCCTGTCTCTACCCAGGGCCAGAAGTAGAACTCAGATTTCATTCTCTTTGCCAAGAGGAAGTGGCCCTGTGATGGGAAATCCTCAACTGCCTCTAAGGTCACTCATCTCTATTAGCTACTTAGCATTGACAGCTCAAGTGTTAAGACCCTTGAATAATTTAGGAGTTGGCTTCAAATCAGCCTGGCTACTTCTGGCTTACAAAGTCAAGGAAATTATTGGTTTTCAGTCACCTGACCTCAAACTGGCCTGAGCAGCTTGCACCTTCTGTTCTCACCTAAAGCACAATGGAAAACCAGGCATGGTAATCCGGGCCTGTTAGCTCAGCACTCCAGATGGAGAAAGACGAAGACATGCATTTGACGTTAACCTGGTTTCTATATTGTATTCCAGGTTAGTCTGAGATATACAGCAAGCCATTGTCTCAAAAAATTTAAACAAAACTAGCTGGGTGACAATGGTAAAGCATGCCTTTAAGCACCCCAGAGGCAAAGACAGAGGCAGAGGCAGAGGCAGAGGCAGAGGCAGAGGCAGAGGCAGAGGCAGAGGCAGAGGCAGATGAATCTTTGTGAGTTTGAGACCAGCTTAATCTAGAGAGTGAGTTCCAGGACAGCCAAGGTTACACAGTGAATTTCTGTCTCAAAAAATTCAGAAAATAAAAAACAACAACAACAAAAATAAACAAAACCAAAAGTAAACAAAATCAAAACAGACCTACACTGCTGTCTGGGAGTGTTGCTCGGTGGCTTGCACCTGCTTAGTGTACACAGGGCCTTGGGCTCATTCCTACCAGCACACATAACTAAAACTCAGTACATTACAGATATTTGTCATTTTTACAATGTAACTTGTAGCCAAGAGAAAAATATTTCATCCATTTTATAGTAGCTGCCTCAACAATTATGAGTCAGAACAAGGAATTGGAAAATTGAAGAAAGAGCTTCCAGAGGTTAACATGACAGGTGGAAGACTGGAAGCCCTTCTCCACCTGGGCTTCACTCAACCAAGGGAGCATGCTCAAGAAGACCTAGCTTTGTAAGAACATGGAGGGAGGTATGCAGTGTGCAAATATCATAGAAAATGGCATGCAGAGCTACTTCCTTCTTCTCTTAGAGCCAGGTCATAGTCCAGGCATGGTGTGATCATGAGCTCATCAGTATCTCTCCTTTAATAGAAGTCTCTACACAGTAACTATCCATGTGCTCTGTACAACCCATTGTAAAAAGTTGTAAGAAACCTGTAAACCCAAGCAGCTTCTTTCCAGACTCAAATCTGTGCCTGAAACAGGGGCATCTGGAGTTCATATGCAGCACTAAGCCTAGAAAGTAAACACAATAAAAATAATGGATTTAAGGGGCTGGAGAGATGGCCTTGCAGTTGCATGGTCCACTTTTGCAAAGGAACCCACTTTGGCTCATGGCCCTGAGGCCAGGCTATTCACAACCACCAGTAATTGAAGCTCCTGTGGATCTAACACCTTTTCAGGAATATATACACCCATATACATAGTTAAAAATAAAATCTTCAGGGGCCGGAAAGATGACTCAGTGGATAAGAGCATTAGCTGTTCTTCCCAGAAGTCCTGAATTCAATTCCCAGCAACTACATGGTGACTCACAACTGTAATGAGATTTGATGCCCTCTCTTGGTGTGTCTGAAGACAGCAACAGTGTACTCATATACATAAAATAAAAATAAATAAATGAGTAAAAATAAAGTAAAATCTTCAAGAATAATTTTTAACTGAATGATATTAACAAATTGTCACTATCAGGATATATAATTGTGTATGTTTTTAAACATCCCAGCATCAGAGAGGCTGAGATACTGGGTTAGATTGTTCCAAGTTCTTGGCCTCCTATATTGGAATTGGAGTTGGAGTTGGAATTGGAAATAGTAGCTCATGTAAAGTTCACACAACAACAAGATACCCTTAACTGGAAGGAAACGATGGCACAGACTCACCTTCAAGATTGATAGTCGACAATTTAAGTGAGAGTGTTCACGGGCCTAATTAATATTGGGGGTTTCTTTTCTGGAGCTTGGGAGAAGGAAAGGTTGGGTACCAGGTAAAAACCCCTCTGTTTCGATGGACAGGTTTGAACTATGTAAGTCCTTGCTCATGATGTGTGTCACTTCCTAGAATGCATGTGATTTGAATCATATCTGTGCCTAAGGAAATAGGACATTCGCAAAGACACAGTTCTGCATTCCTGCCTATGTGACCAAAAACCAGTTCAAGCCAGATCAGCCTTTCCAATCATCCTATCCCAATACATTGTGACTACCCTTGAGTAGAGACTCTCTAAATTTAATTGTTGCTAGGAGCAGGGAGACCTATAGTACTGCTCAGAGATGAGACTGCATGTGGCCCAATGCTCACTGGGTTCTGAAGGAGGGGTGTGTACAAGTGAAGGACTTAAGATACCAAATACATTGTTGAAAAACCAAATAGAATCCCAGACTACATTCTCTACTATGGTTATTAGATTCAACCTTAAAGTCTGGGCTAGAATGGGCTACATGCAAGATTCTAACAAAACTAAGCACACAATCAAGCTAAAGGGCACTTGCAAGGCTTCATGAATGGAGTCAGGTCCCTCTGTCTGATTTATTGCCAGTCCTTGAGGCCTTGTTCCCTGCTTGACACACAGGTAAGTGCTTAGCAAGTATTTGCTGATTAAGTAGGTGAATATTGATGTTTCATAGTTTCTCAAGTAACTTCTTTTTTTCTTTCACAAGTGGATGTCAGGGGTCAACATATAAGAGTTGTTCATCTCCTACCTACCCTGAAAGACCTGGAAACAAATTGAAGTCATCAGGCTTGGGACAAGCTCCTTTACCCACTGAGCCATCTTTCTAACTCCGAGACACAATTCTTTATACATAATAATAAAAATACTGAAAACACCAGCCATCTGCTTTCTTTTCTCATCTAGAAAATGGCAGCCCGGGAAGAAGCCTTTGAGGAGAGTATTTGTGAGTTTGACGATGACTTGGTCTCTGAGTTCTCTACTCTTCTCAGAGTGGATGCACTTTTGGTCTTAAAGAGACAACAAGAAGAAGACCATAAAACACGAATGAAAATGAAGAAAGGTTTTAACTCACAGATGCGCAGTGAAGCCAAACGACTAAAGACTTTTGTGACCTATGACACGTTCAGATCATGGACGCCACAGGAGATGGCAGCTGCTGGATTTTACTACACAGGCGTGAAACTTGGGGTTCAGTGCTTTTGCTGTAGCTTAATCCTCTTTTCCACCAGACTCAGGAAACTTCCCATAGAGAACCACAAAAAATTACGACCAGAATGTGAGTTTCTTCTGGGCAAAGATGTTGGTAACATTGGCAAGTACGACGTCCGGGTGAAGAGTCCAGAGAAGACGCTGAGAGGTGGCAAAGCAAGGTACCATGAGGAGGAGGCCAGACTGGAGTCCTTTGAGGACTGGCCATTTTATGCCCATGGGACATCACCACGTGCACTCTCAGCAGCTGGCTTTGTCTTTACAGGTGAGTGGACTCCATTCTGTGAGATGTTTCTGTAAAATATAAAGTTTAGGTTTTTTTAAAAAAAATTATATATTTGTGTGTGTTTGTGGGGGTGGCTGCACTATGAGCACAGGTGTCCACTCAGTCTAGAAAAGAATGTCACATCTCCTGGAACAGTGTTATAAGTGATTGTCACCTGCCTGAGGTAGGTGCTGGGAACCAAATTCCAGTCCACTGCAAGAGTGATTTTAGCCACTGGGACATCCCTCCAGACTCTTTATTTCTTCTTCCTCTTCCTCTCCCTCCTCTTGTCCTTCTTCCTCTTCCACCTCCTCCTCTCCTTCTTCCTTTTCTTCTTCTTCCTTCTTCCTCTTCCTCTTCCCCCTCTACATCTTCTTCCTCTTCTGTCACTACTACTACTTGTTAATCATTCCTTATTTGTTAACTGTGTTATATTAGATATGAGATCTGGTTCATTAAACAGCATCATTAATCATTTAATTTCCAACTTTAATTTACTTTTAGTGTAGCATTATTAGTTTGCTAAATATGTGTAAAATAAAAGGTTTTCTATAAATGTATACCTTAGAAAAATATTAACTGCAAGGTGTAGCTCATTAATGGAGGACTAACTTAGCATGTGAAAGGACATTGGTGTAGTCCCAGTACTAGAAAATACAAATAAGACTCCAGGAAACACCAGCTCTGGTTATAAGGTCTCTTCCACTGTTTTCTAGTTTGAAGAACATTGTCCCTCATATATTTTCTTGATTCATTTAATTTCTGTAGTTTTGAAAAAATCTTGTTTTGTACTTGTTTAACTCCCATCCATGAGGCAACCTGCCTTCGAGAACACTACACTTTGAAATGTCTCAGCCACACACAGGTGTTAGACAATCGCAACAGAGTCTGTAGCGTGCTGAGTACTTACTTATGCTATGCACAGGTTGAGCACTAATTCTAATTCAACCAGTTCCTCGGCATTTCACAGTTGAGTTCACTGAGGCTCAAAGAGTTAGAGAAATGTGCCTCCATTTTTATAGAAATGACATGGCCAACGCAACTCCAGCTGGCCCTAGTCTTTGCTTCTTCATCACTTTGGTCTTAAAAGCTAAGAGCTACCTCTAGCTGAGAGAAGATAGCATGTTGAGGGTTGTGTTTACAGAGGATAGCCATGGCTGGGGAATGGAGGTCCAGAGCCCATAAATGAAGGGGGTCAGTTAGGGCAGTGGGATTGTGGACAGAGATTCAGCTGTGGAAGAACAGGCATGCTGGAGTCTGTCTTGTTCTGGTGCAGTATGATCAGTTCCAAGACACAGCTGGTGCCATTGCCGGCCAGTCAAACCCTTTCCTGCATCTGTAGGTAAAAGGGACACTGTGCAGTGTTTCTCCTGTGGTGGATGCCTGGGCAACTGGGAAGAAGGAGATGATCCCTGGAAGGAGCATGCCAAGTGGTTCCCCAAGTAAGCTTCAAGTGCTTTATTCTTAAAGTTTTCTGCTTTTATTTTTATTTTGTTTGTTTGGTTTTTTAGCAAAGTGAAACAAGAGACAAAAGAGCCACATTGTTGCAGTACCAAATGAGTTCTGATCTTTCTCTTATCCAATATGGGATCAAGCAAAGAAAATCTGGTCACAAGTTTGAATCACATGATCTTAAATGGCTTTTTATCCTTTAGGTTAATTTTTGCTTCAATATCTTTTCATTTTTATATTTTGTGTGTAGTATGTTGGTGTATGTAGAGTGTGTTTATGTGTGGTATGTTGGTGTGTAGTGTATGTATCTGCATTCCTGTGGAGGTCACATGTTGACATACCCCATTATTCTCCATCTTATATATTGAGACAGGCCCCATGAGATCCATCTGTCTTTATTCCTCCAGGATTAGGGTTACAGGCATAGTGGACTGGGCTCTGCTTTTACATAGGCAACACAAATTCAAATTCAGGTCCTCATGCCTGTGGTGAGATATTTTATGTATTTGCTGAGGCCTGCTCAGCATCCAGGAACTGAAGAAGGCAGTGAGGTGTGGATTGGTGGTAGGGGGAAAAAGCTGATGACTTTTGGCTATTTAACTCTCTTGCACTATTCTGAGATCAAAAGCTGATAGCTTCTGGCAATTAACTCCTGCTTTTTTGATTCAGGGACCTCTTGCTGGCCAGGTGAGATGCTCAGGGTTCGCTAACTCTTCCTGAGCTAGAGAGAAAAGAAAAGAAAAGGAAAGAAAAGAAAAGGAAAGAAAAGGAAAGGAAAGAAAAGGAAAGGAAATCACACACACACACACACACACACACACATACACACACACACACAC
>NW_022196914.1:60831117-60835625 GCF_008632895.1 Mastomys coucha | reverse complement strand
CACACACACTGAATGAAGCATAAAAGGGCTACATCACTACTTTATTATTATTCTTAGTTTTTATCCATTCTCAAAATATTACCTAATTGTAATTATCAGGTAGAATTGTTACAGGAGGATATTTGACTACATGGTTTTCTAAGCACTTTTATATTCTGTAAGTTCATCGTAAGTTTAAAGTAATAATTTGTGTCATAGGTCAGTAAGTTTTAAGGAGTTGCAGCAGAGTTGTCTGTCTGTTTTTCCATGAGTTTTAGTGCCTGCCTGAACATGCTTATCACGAGAGAAATCACCTGCCTTGTTTCTTATTATTTTGAATTCTTGGATAGATAAACTAGTCAATCATTTATTTTCTATCCTTGTACCTACAACAAATGGTCCATTCCCAGTTTATTATCTTTAGTTACCAGATGGTGACCTCATTCCTGACCTAAAAAGAATGTTTTCCTTGATCATAAACTTGTTCCAAGCCTGTTTTCCTAGTGCAATTAGCCTGTGACACATGAAAGTTTACAGAGCCCTATTTGCTTTTATTCTATAGGAGGCTAGAGATTACTTGTATAAATGTAGGAGTTCTATAAAATCATATCAAGAATTATGAAATTATCAGTTTTTCTGAAATCATCAATTTGTCTAAACTGAATTACTACATGAAAGTACATCTTCATATTGATTCTGCAGGACATCTGTCCAACAGAGTAGGTAGATGCCTAGGAAGTCATCAGTCTGTGTAATAGTGGCAGGAAAGGCCTAGCAGCAGCAAGAAGCAGTCCTAGGATGAAGTCTCTGGGGACCTTGCCTCTCAGACCACACCCATCACAGCCGTGCAAAATGGTGGGCCACCTCCAGAAAACTCACTTGCTCGATGTAGCCTTTTCTAGATGAGTTCTGTCACCTCTGAGCCGTCTCCCCAGACCCACCTTTTTATTTTTAGAAAGTGGGGTAGTGGGTTATGTGCATGTTAGTGTTGGTACCCTTGGAGGACAGAGGTCTTCTCCTCCTCCTTAGAGCTACAGCTACTGTGGCTGCCCAAAGTAGGTGTGGGCACTGAACTCAAGCCTTCTGCAAGTGCATTAAAGGACATTGTACCCAGGCCGCCTAACAGTGATTAAATGTTGTTTTGTTGTCCCAATACTACTTCGTCTTGTCAAGTAACCGTTTCATGACTTAACCTTAACTAAGGAGTGAGTTAATCTGCACAGGAATGGAAATGATGTATAAATGAAAGGGGAAGGAAGATAACAGTCTTTAAAAATATTACAAGTGGTTCACATCCTGAGGGATATGCACGAAATGAAAATGGTGTGAAAGGCCCCTAAGGGGAGACCCCCACTCAAATCTCGGGAGGACGTGCACCCAAGGAATCACGAGAGACCATCTTGATGTAATTACAAGAGGTAGTTTTAATTTTGGGGAGCTCCAGGCCGGCACCACACCTATCTCATGCAGGAGGTAGTGGAGCAGACCATGAGGCTCGAAAGTTAGGGGTTTATATAGGGAAAAGGTCTGGGGGAACAAAGGAATCAGTGTGGCCATACATGATTGGCTAGTTCAAGTATTAACTATTACATACAGAACAGAGTGGAAAATTCCTAAAGTTGGTGTTAATCTGAGTCAACAGAGCATCTGACCTTCTTCTATATCATTTTGGCCTGTTAGTTCCCAGAATGTCTTAACAGCTTGCTTATTTTTGCCCAGGTTTATTTGGACATATTCGACCTTGGTTCACTGTGTTTTTCCTCAAACCTGCAATTTTCTCATTAGCCAGCACAAGTTTTAAACTTAACTCTTTCAGTTGCTGCATAAAGTGGCCCACACCTGTAATCCCAGAGTTAGGAAGGTAGACATTGGAGAATTGGGAGTTCAAGGCCATCTTATGATTTAAAAAAATATGGCAAGAGGAGCAGGTCCTAGATCCCCTCGTAGCAGTGCCACAGGAGACCAACAAGTGTGTTTTACTTTGGACATTCAGAGTTTTTGTTATTGCTGTTTAGGAAAAGAAGTGCGTCTCACTTATTTTTTAGTGATGTGTTTAATGCTGTGGCTTTGATGCCTGGTGTTTCTGTTTCTTTCACATAAATGTTCATTCCTTTAACTCGTTTTCAAACCTTCATTATGTAAATTGCACAGAAAACAGAGGAAGTATAATGTGCGCCTCTGAGAAGCTGGCCTAACTGTATTTCAGCTATCTCTGTCCACCATCCCTGCGGAACAGTAATGACTGGGTCATGTCAAAGTGAATTCCAGCTAACACATGCTTCTGCTTGTTATTCCTTTAGCATATAGCTTTAAATCATGACTTGAAAAAAAAGAGCTATAGTGTTGTTATGTCTCCTAAAAGAGATGACCATTAATTTCTAATACCATTAAATATCATAGCCAGTATTCAAATGCCCTTCTTCCTCTATCTCTTAGGATTTTTACATTGATTTAGAGAGTGTGTCTCTGCGTGTGTGTGAGAGAGAGAGAGAGAGAGAGAGAGAGAGAGAGAGTGTGTGTGTGTGTGTGTGTGTGTGTGTGTATTCCTCTCCTTACTATGAATCAATCTCTTTGATTCTATTGCACATTTTCTTCAAGACAAGAACAGCCGGGTGTAGTATTATACCTATAGTGCAGGCTACTATTGAAGCTGAGGTGGGAGGATTGCTTGAGGTCGAGACTTTGGCATCACCGTCACAACACAGGAAGACCCTGTTTTGAAATAAAATTTAAAATAATAATGAGGTTTGTTCCAATTTGATTTCTGTTGCTGTGAAAAACAACATGACCAAAAACAATCTGAGGAGGAAAAGGGTCGATTTGACTTACACAAACAGATGACAGTCTACTACCGAGGGATGTCAAGGCAGGAACATAAGCAAAAACAAAGAGAAACTATGAAGGAACACTCCCAGGCTCATGTCCAGCTATCTCTTTTATGCCTCCCAAGACAACCTTCTTAGGAGTGGCACCACCCATAGTGGACTAGGCTCACCCACATAAATCATTAATCAAGAAAATGCCCCACGGACTTACCTACAGGCCAATCTGATGGAGGTATTATCTCAGATGAGGTTCCCTCTTCTCAGATGACTCTAGTTTGTGTCAAATTGACAAAAAAAGAAAGAAAGAAAGAGAGAGAGAAAGAAGGAAAGAAAGGAAGGAAGGAAGAAAGAAAGAGACCTTGCCAGTACAATGTCTGACATTTAAATAATGTTGTATTTTATCATTAGTATATTTTAAAGTTTTTTAACAGCATGATGTTGATCCTCATGAGTAAAATTTCAGGAAAATCTGGCAGTTTTATTGAAGTACCAAATTCAACAATTTGATGGGGTTTTGGTGAATATTTATTGTGATATAGGTAATCTCACAATGTTGCAATATTGGGGGTATTTTTCATCAGTATTGATATCATCAATATTGAGGGTAAATTTTAAACATTTTTAATCCTAGATGTGAATTTCTTCAAAGCAAGAAGTCCCCAGAGGAAATTGCCCAATATGTACAAAACTATGAGGGATTTCTTCATGTAACGGTAATCTACAAACGACAACTATTTCCAATAGCGTATGCTCTTTACCTAATAATATCTGAATGTCAGGGTGAGGGGTTTTGTTTGTTTTGTTTTCCGATGGATTCTGTGTCTTTCTTCCTTTCTCTTCTCATTCTTCTGCATCTGGTTGGCAGAGAGGAAAACAGAAATCCTGTTCTCTTGTTAACCTGGAACCACTTAGACTTGGTTTTCAAGGCTGGCTGTAGGTGGCTTCTGCCTCCATCTTCCCTCTGACTGAAGCCACTCCCCTAGCATCCTCCTGATGCCTCCACCTGGATGCCAGACTCAGTCCTCTGTGGTACCTGGCAGAGGCAGGGTACTCAGGATGTCTCTTGCAGCAGCGGGGCATTTAGACTCAAACTAGTGAGGACTTCCTAGTGGTGGGCAATGGGAAACACAGTCCAACCTGAAGCCAAGACTGTATTGGGTGACTGAGTCAGAAGCAGCCTCTGCAGACAGCATGGGCTGAAGGCCTGGGTGCAGTCCTCTCAGAGGGAGAGTTGCTCAGTGGGAGAGGCCCTTCTGAGGTGAGCCCTCTTCCTGTGCCTCAGTTCCTCATGAGTCAAATGCATCTGTGTGTGTAACTGCAGTTCTGTTGTTGAGCTGGGTGTAAGAGCAGCCCTGAGAACATTCCCATTTCATCAATGTTTGGAACTGCATAAACATTCCCCAAATCAATAAAATCAAACCAAAATTAAAGGACTGCTTTGCCCAAGTTCTGTTGCTCTAATGAAACTTGGCTTCAGTGGGGGAACTTCTTCAGTTGCAGCTCACAGATGAATTATATTTCATAAGTTAATCAGATGGTAACCACATTTCTTTCCTCAGGGAGAACATTTTGTGAATTCCTGGGTCAGAAGAGAATTGCCAATGGTATCAGGTAAAACCTCAGGCACATTCCAAACACTTTGCTTGCTTCTCTCTTTTTTGTTCTCCCTCTCCCTCTCCCTCTCCCTCTCCCTCTCCCTCTCCC
>NW_022196914.1:60814853-60830932 GCF_008632895.1 Mastomys coucha | reverse complement strand
CCTCTCTCCCTCCCCCCTCCCTCTCCCTCTCCCTCTCCCTTTCCCTCTTCCTCTGTGTGTGTGTGTGTGAGTGTGTGTGTGAGTGTGTGCACCTGGATGTGCATGTGCCACATATATACAGATGCTTTTGGAAGCCAGACAAGTTCATCAGGTCCATTGAAGGTGGAGTAAAAAGCATTTGTGAACAGTCTGATGTGGGTGTGGGAAAATGAACTCAGGACCTCTGGAAAAGCAGTCAGTGCTCTTACCCACTGAGCCATCTCTCCAGCTCTTCTTTAAACCTCATTTTCATAAGTAATTTCCCTATTATGGAATGACTTTGGTTTGTTTTTGTAGTTAGTTTATGAGCAGGAAAGATGGCCTCAGTGATTAATGCACTTGCTGCTCTCGGAAAGGACTCAGGTTCAGTTCCCAGCGCCCTCTGGCAATTCACAACTTTGCAAATCCAGTTCTAGAGGATCCAGTGTCTTCCTCTGACCTCCATGGCCACTGAACATATGTGGTTCAGGCAAACATGTAGACAAAAATAAAGAAAAATTTAAAAGTAAATTTAAAAATACATAGACTCAATTATTTACTTATTATTGTATGTGTATATCCATAGGTCCCATATGTGAAAGTGCAGAAGTCAGAAGACAACTTATAGGAGCTGATTCTCTCCTTCTACAGTGATGGCATTAATTCAAACATTATTAGGTTTAGTGGCAATCTTCTGTACCATGGAGCTGTTCATTACAAGACTTAGTTTGTAGTGTAGAGAAGCATGACTAACTATGTAGTGTTGGTGCTGTAATGGATGCTCCCCTTAAAACAACTAAAATTTTGGATAAAATGTTTTCGAAACAAATTTATGGTCTCTCTTATCCCAGGCTGGCCTCAAACTCAAATGAACCTTGAACTTTTGGTCCTCCTGCTGAGTGCTGCGACAGCAGAGTTTCTCAGGTGCTGGGGATGGAACCAAAGATATGGAGAGCACTGAGCTACATCCTCAGTTCCCCAAAGCATGCTTAAATAGCTTGGTGCATTGTTTAAAAACTGGGGGATGTTCACAATAAAATGAGGTGACAGGTCTGAGCATATTACAAGCTTGCCAAGCATGGACAAGATCCTCTGGTTCCATCCCAGCACCCATGGAGAACAAAATCTTAGTGTTAGGAATTTAGTTCAGTACACCATCTATACAGCAAGTAGGACAGATTCTGAGTTCAGGAGGCAGAGGTCAGGAACATGGGAACAAGGGAGAGTGGACAGGATGAAAACAATCATAATATAGTAAGAATTCTCAGTAAGAATAGACTGAGTAGGATTTCTCACCCCTGTAATTGCTGCCTTGGAAGGAGGCACTTCTGGCCAGGTTGGACTATGATATTGGGTTAGAGGCCAGTACAGGCTACATGTGTTTAATGCCAAGTGCAGAGGTCTATGCCTGCAATTCCAGCACTAAGAAAGCTGAGGTGGAAATATCACAAGTTGAAGCTTACTGCATAGCAAACCACTGTGACCCCCAGATGAACTTGAGGTTGAAGGGATGTCTCAAATGTTAAGAGTATTTTTTGTTGTTGGGAAGTGGTAGCGCACGCCTTTAATCCCAGCACTTGGGAGGCAGAGGCAGGTGGATTTCTGAGTTGGAGGCCAGCCTGGTCTACAGAGTGAGTTCTAGGACAGAGAAACCCTATCTCGAAAAATAAATAAATAAATAAAAAGAGTGTTTGTTGTTCATGCAAAGACTTAAGTTAATTTCAAAGTGTCTACAAAGTAGCAGCTTACAACAATCTATAACCCCATCTCCAGGGATCTGACCTCCACTTTGGCCATCTGGGATGCTAGGCACACATATGGTACACATACATACATATAAGCAAAACATTCACACATATATACATACTTGAGCTTGTGTTTGTGTGTGCACACACACACACATACATAAATGTGTGAGCACATGCACATGTACACACGCACACACACACACATACATATACTCACCCACACAGAGATAGCACCCTTCTGGCTGGGACCACCACTTTCCAATACCTTGCTAAAATAGGAAACATAAAGGGGAAAAGGAAAAGCACCCAGTATTTGTCCTCTAGGTGTTTGGAAGGTAGAGCTGTTTCTTTGGCCACAGAGGCAAGTGTCTACAAGAAGGGTGATATTGTAGACACAGGGAATGGACTGTTCAGTGTTCATTTTTACCATAGCAATACTGGCAGAGTCGACAGTGTTACCCAGCATGCTCTTGCCATTGTTAAACAAGCAAGTTAAGGGCAGGAATCCTGGGCAGAGACTTACTGAGTGCATTGAGCATATTAGGAACCCTAAGGACCAGGACTGGGGCATTGAGTGCAGACGGCTTTCCTTGCAAACACAAGCATTGCATTCTGTCTCCAGGACCCATGTGACAAAAGCCGGGTGTCATTGTACATGGATCCTGGGGTTCCATAACCTAGCCTGGGAAGTGAGACATCCTTCCTAACAACCAGGTAGAAACAGTGAAAAGTGTCCTCTGGCTTCCACAGGCATAAGTCCATACATGCTCATGTACCTTCATACATATAAACACACTCAAAAATGTATGTTCTGAGACAGCTTCCTGAGACAGGTGAAGAGATCAGGTAAAGAAAGAAGCCAAAGAAAGGATGAAGTGGCAGCCTGCTCCATCCAGAGCACTTAGTGCAACCCTGTGAGCACTGAGGAAAACTGTAGAACCTATTCCTTATGACATCATGGCTTAGTAGAAGGCAAACCTAAAATAAAATAAATAAAAGGTTTCTAGACTGTAAAAATCTTTTTGTTAACTAAATTAATGTGTAATATTCTTAATGACAAAGAAATACTTAAAGCAGAAGGAAAACAATCCTGATCTAGGGTTAAGTGTGAATAAAAGCAAGGTTTCAACTTGAGAAACTTGTGAGACCAAGGTAAGGGCAATGTAATTTCCAAGTCCTCACAGCATGAGAAATGCAAGAACCAGTGTCCAGACGATGAGGTAGAAAGTCTAATGGAGACCCCCGCCTTCAGTCTGGTCATCTGAAAGAGCAAGCCATCAAAAATGATTGTTTTTGAGCCACAGGGGAAATGACCTTACTGAAATCTTGAAACTGACTCTGGAAACAGGAATCGCCTCTCCATTTTGTTGTATCCTGATGCTATGTGGTTAAGAGACAGTCTTAAGTTACATTCTATCACATTGATCACACACAGAGATGAATAGAATGAATGGAGTAGCCCGGTCTCTGTTGCTCTGATCCCAGAGTCACTCTTGTATCTTTTCCTCCTTCCTGTTCTAACCACCCACAGTTTTGACACAAGCACAGATCATCAGATCCACCTGCACACACACAGGAACACACACATATACACACACAGGGACTCACACATGTGCACACACACAGCTAACTTGAACTTTTCCAATCCAAGTCTCCTGGTCTTACCTCCATCTTTTATTCCAAGCTTACTGCAATGACAGTGTCTTCGCTAATGAAGAACTAAGGATGGACACGTTTAAGAACTGGCCCCATGAATCACCTGTGGCTGTTGAAGCTCTGGTCAGAGCAGGCCTTTTCTACACAGGTGAGTCAGGTTTTTTTTCTTTATGCATGTGTGTGTTTGCCTGTATGTAAATATGGGTACCACATGTCTGCATGCTGCCCTCAGAGGCCAGACAGGGTGTTGGATCCTGGGACTAGAGTTACAATTGGCTGTGTGAGCCATCATGTGAGTGCTGGAACCAAACCTGACTCCTTTGCAAGAGCAGCCACTGCTCTCATGCTGAGCATCTCTTTAGAGTCAATATTTTGTGTGGACCACATATTTGAATCCTCTTGCATTTTGTATTCTTCATCATTTGTTGTAGATCTCTTTGGGGCCCTTAAGGCCTTCAGTTTCCCATTGCTCCCTCAGTGTTCAGCCTGGGGATTCTGCAGCCACTTCATCCAACAGACATATTCCACTGGCACAGAGGATCTTCTTACCACATGGTCTTCACACTTGTCTCCTCTTGCCAGCCTTCCTCAAGTTTCATGGATGACATATTTCTATTTCTAGTTAAATATAGCTGGCAATGATGTGAGAGGAGGCAAATGATTCTTCGCAATCTAGCTTGCATAGAGACTCTTAAATTTGTACTTCTGTAAACAATTGCTTGTCAGTTGCCTGTGTCTGTGAATGTCCAATATGTCACTAGTGCCCAGAACAGATAGAAATTTCTGCTCTCATGGCGCTCCTATTCCAGATTCTGATGGCAAATCATTTAGGATGATGGGTTTATCAAAGTATTTGGTGCATAGGAACATTCAGTGACTATTGCTGACCACCCCAGTGAAGGACCAAGAGTGTGAGTTATCACCTCCTGAATGACTTGGCCACACAGCCTAACTGGAGATGAAAGTAGGGTTATACTAGATAATCTGGAGATGTCTTCCTGTGAGTTGGCAGGTGTATGTGCTGTTGAACTGACCCCATCCCTTTTTCTAGGCAAAAAGGACATTGTCAGGTGTTTTTCCTGTGGAGGATGTATGGAGAAGTGGAAGGAAGGTGATGACCCAATAGAAGATCACACCAAGTTTTTTCCCAAGTGAGCAAAATGACTTCTCTTGACTGTGAACATGCTTCAACTGTTATTCCCTCACTGTCCGTGTCTTACCTGTGGATGATCTCTGCCCACCCTTCCTTTCCCTCACTGTCCATGTCTTACCTGTGGATGATCTCTGCCCACCCTTCCTTTCCCTCACTGTCCATGTCTTACCTGTGAATGGTCTCCACCCACCCTTCTGTTCCCTCTGTGAAGGACACATACTTATGTCTTTGTCCCTTGCCTCCCATGACACCCTCCCTGTCCAGCTTTTTTCTCTTCATAGTTACATCTTGGGTTTGGTTGGGTCAATATGCAGACTTTTAAAAACAAGGTCTCTCTATGTATCCCAGACTATCATAGAAATGCTGTCTAGCCCAGGTAGGTCTTGAACTTATGATCCTCCTGCTTCAGCCACTCAAGTGCTGGCATTACAGAGGGGTGCCACCATATCTGGAAATCCCATGTCTTTCTGATTCTTTTGATTACAAACTAGTCTTCCTCTTCTCTGTCTCGAATCTTTTAATATTTTCTAATTCTTTTGGGTTTTTTTTTTTTTTTTGGTTTGGTTTGGTTTTTGTTTTTTCGAGACAGGGTTTCTCTGTGTAGCCCTGGCTGTCCTGGACCTCACTCTATAGACCAGGCTGGTCTTGAACTCGGAAACTCACCTGCCTCTGCCTCCCAAGTGCTGGGATTAAAGGAGTGTGCCACCACCACCTGGCTAATATTTTCTAGTTTTGCTGTGTGAGATGTCCCAAGTGGTTTTCTTTTTTCAGTGCTGGTGATGGAAGCATTGACTTGGGCACACTAGGCAATATCTTACCATTTTTTTTCTTTCTCTATGTTTTTCTTAGGTCATTTCTTTATTTACATTTCATATGTTTTCCCCTTTCCAGGTCTCCCCTTTGGAAACCCCCTATCCCATCCCCCCTCTCCCTGCCTCTGTGGGGGTTCTCCCCCACCCACCCACTCCCATCCTTCTGCCCTGGCATTCTCCTACACTGGGGCATTCATTGAACATTCTCAGGCTGAAGGGCTTCTCCTCCCACTGATGCCCAGAAAAGCCATCCTCTGCCACATATGTGGCCAGCGCCATGGGTCACTCCATGTGTATTCTTTGTTTGGTGGTCCAGTCCTCAGGAGCTCCAGAGGGTCTGACCTGATGATACTATTGCTCCCTCCATGAGGCTATAAACCTCCTCAGCTCCTTCAGTCCCTTCTCCATCTCTACCATCGGGGATTCCCAAGCTAAGTCCAATGATTGGCTGCAAGCTTCCTCCTCTGTATTTATCAGGCTCTGGCAGAGCCTCTCAGGAGACAATCATATCAGGCTTCCATCAGCAAGCACTTCCCGGTATCCACCATAACGTCCAGGTTTGGTGGTTGTTTATGTAATGGATCCCCAGGTGGGGCAGTCTCTGGATGACCTTTCCTTCAATCTCTGCTCCACACTTTGTTTCTGTATTTCCTCCTGTTGATTATTTTGTTCCCCCTTCTAAAAAGCACTGAAGAACCACATTTTGGTCTTCCTTATTCTTAGGCATCATATGGTCTGTGAATTGAATCTTGGGTATTCTGAACTTTATGGCTAATATCCACTTATCAGTGAGTACATACTATGTTTGTTCCTTTGTGACTGAGTCACCTCACTCAGGATAATATTCTCAAGTTCCATCCATTTGCTTGCGAATTTCATGGCTGAGTAATACTCCATTGTGTAAATGTACCACATTTTCTGTATCCATTCCTCTGTTGAGGGACATCTGGATTGCTTCCAGCTTCTGGCTATTATAAATATGGTTGCTATGAACCTAGTGGAGCATGTATCATTACTATTGAGTTACTCTCGTCCCCTTTTCTTCCCTTCAAGGTTATTTTCAGTTCTCTTCCACACATAAAACAACTCTAGAAGTGTTCAGCTGCAGAATGAAGTTTTTTGTTTTTCCTTAGCAATGAGAATCTTCAAAGATAACTATCACTACAGGTAGTCTGAAACACGAGTGTTTCTGGGCACAGTGCTCTACACATGGAGTCCCAGCTCTCAGGAAGTTGAAGGAGGAAAACCTGTTTTCTTTTATATTACATGCTTTAATATGAATTATTCTAAAATCGATCTATTTTAAATTCTAGCATTTCTACTTAAGGAATAAGAGTCTTTTGCTATGGTATCTCTTGGAAGACATGAAAATCTGCAACAGTGTTTGTGTCTCAGCAGTTTCCACAGTAGTGTTCTATGTGCATCCAGTGCTTACCTAAAGTTGACCTAAACTGATTGTCTAATCATTAAACATTAAAATGAAAAATTTTAAAGAATTATCTGATCTTGAGATAGAATGGTAATAACATCCTAAATACTTAAAATATTCTTTTAAAAGTGATTTATTAGTGTACATTAATTATATAATAGTGACATTTTCATATATATAAATTGTGTATATATGTGTGTATATATGTGTGTATACATATGTATACAACATATATATACATACACATTTTATATATATACATATACACACATATATATAATGTATAAGAACCATGTTCATCACCTCTTATCTCCCTCTGAACATCTTCATCCCTTCCCTTCTAAAATCACTTGTTTCAGACCAGCACAGGACTACACAGCGAGACTTATTCTCCATATATATATATATTCTCCATATATATATATGTGTGTGTGTGTATGTGTGTGTATATATATGTAATATTTCCATGTAATCTTGGAGTTAAAAGATGATTTACATCACTGGTCACTTCTTAAATAAGTTATCTTCTTATTTAAAAAATTCTTTTTGAAGTATTTGATTTTATGTGCATGAGTGTTTTTTCTGCATGTGTATCTGTGCACTCCCTGCATGCTTGTGTCCACAGAGGTCAGAAAGAGGGCCTTGGGTCCCCTAGAACTAGAGTTGCAGGAGGTTGTGAGCTGTCTGATAGGGTGTTGGAAACAAGCCTGGGTCCTCTGCAGGAGCACTAAGTACTGAGCCATTTTTCCAGCCCTGCTCCCTTTTTCTTTCTTTTTATTTGGAAGTAGTATGTAGGAAATTGTTGAGAATGCAGGGACCTTCCTCTTAATCCCTGGGATGGTAAGTAGGGGGCAATCTAGTTGTATTTAAAACTTGGTCTAGAATCTATCAATGGAGTTATTTTTTTTTAATTGAAAACTAGCATGCTGTTATGAGTACCTAATGTATTTACACATCTGGTTTAAAGGACAGTAACAGTAGAGAGCCTGTGAGATAAGCACTGATGTCAACAAATAAATGTCCCTCGATGCCTTAGAAGGCTCTTGTGGCCACCCCCAGGTCCTAGTTGATATTTGTCCTTCTCATCCAGGGGTAAACATGGTCCTGATTTTCAGTTCACTATCCTTTTACCAAATACACACACATACAAAGAGAGAGAGAGAGACAGAGAGACAGAGGGACAGAGAGAGATGAAGACATACCCACACACAGAGACACATACACACAGACATACAGACACAGACACACAGATATACACACAAACACACAGAGACACACAGACATCAGAGGAAGACACACACAGAGACATGCACACAGACACACACACAAACACACAGACACACTCAGAGACACATACTAAAGATACCCACACTCCACAGACACACAGACACAGAGAGACACACAGAAATATACACAGAGACACACAGAGAGAGACACACACAGGCACACACAAACACATAGACACACAAACAGACATACAGACATACACACAGACCTTTAGCTTTGCTTGTCCTTCTGTTTATTTCATTTTGTTCTATTTGTGCTGTGTGTGTGTGTGTGTGTGTGTGTGTGTGTGTGTGTGTAAGAGATAGAGAAACAGAGAGAGAGACAGAGAGAGAGACAAGATTTTACTCTGTCTACAAAGTGAGTTCCAGGACAGCCAGGGTTGCAAAGAGAAACCTTGTTTCAAAAAAAAAATCTTGATTTGCTACATAACTCTGATTTTTCTTGAACTCACATGCTCCTGCCTCAGTCTCATGAACACTAAAGCACAGGCATGTGTTATCATAACATCTGGCTTACCCACTCTTTTGGTTGGGTGCTGGGTGCTGGTAGACAGGTCTTTGAGAAGGGTCTCAGATAACCCAGGATAGCCTCAAACTCAGTATTTAGGGAGGATGCCTTAATTGCTTAATCCTGCTGCTTCCCCCTCCCAAGTGCTGGATTCCAGGCATGCTCTATCACACCCAGATTTTCTCTCGAGATGACACAGGTAGTGACAGACCCCAGTCATGCTCCTAGTTCTGGGGAGAGGTTGGCTTGATCTTGTGGAGTGTGGTTCCAGTAACCACAGATAGGTTATTCAGTAACTACATGAGTGTGATGTGTTCAACAGGCAGCATCGCACAGCACTTCACCACACTTCTCTGATTGCCAGGAGTGGGGATGGGCAAGAGGTGGAGGGCTGCCCCAGCTGGGATCAGGGTGGCCCAGAGGAGATGAGGAGTCAGAGAATGGGAGAGAGGAGTGGATCAGGTGAGGTGGTTAGGAATCTCACAGCTCTGCCTGACTGGAAATCAGACCTCATCTGCAGTTGTGACTGACTGGAAATCAGATCTCCTGTGCAGCTGTGACTGACTGGAAATCAGACCTCCTCTGCAGCTGTGACTGACTGGCAATCAGATTGCTTCATTACACAGGTTTCACAGAACAGAGAAAGACTAATGGTTATCCCACAAGCACAGATTGTGTGCTTGATATTTCAATCCATGTCTAGGGTTACAAGTTCCGTCACAGTTACAAAATATAAACCAACCAGAATTTATTTTTATTATCAGCCCTGTAAGTCCAAATTAAGAATCTAAAGAATGTCCCCTCCAGAGTAAACACATTTATCCTATGACAGCCTGCTTTTAGGCTGGCTGTGTTTGTAGTTTTAAAGCACTCCAGACAAACAGAAATATCTGAACCTATCTTTTTTATGATTATCAAATATTAATACCTCATTCTTTTACTACATATTTCATCATCTGCACTATAAGTAGAAAAAGGTTATGTTAGGCATTCTATCTTATTTACTGAGTTCTTCTCCACCAGGGGTGTACCCTGCTTGACCCACTATTTTTACATTTTCAGAGAGCTCTAAGATTATTCAAGGGTGGCCTTGGATCTGTAACCTATTCTCCTGGCCAGTCAGAGTCCGTCAATGTCTCTGTTTACCTTGTATCAAGAATACTGTTTGAGTTTGCTTAGGGGCAGATACCCCCAAAAGATATCCAGAGTAATGGTCTCATAAAGAAATTTCTAGCCCTATGCTTTTGTGTGCTTAACGATCTCCAGGGCATGAGGAAGACTTTCAAATAGTGACTAGATAAAGATACTTTTCCTAAACGCAGAAGGGATAACTCAGACATAATTATCAGGAAAAAAAACATAAAATTAATCATAATGCAGGAAATCCCCAAGAATGGAACACTAGAGTCCAAAACCTAAAAGTGAGGGACAGTGTGACAGTGATGGCAGCATTTGTCTCAGAGCTGCTGGAACTATGTCAGACAGCTGTGCTGGTTTCATGACTTTTGCCATTTCCAGTGGATATGACTGTGCCACCAGATTTTCCCAGAACCTTGGAGTGAGGTTGATATAGACATCTCATTAAGAGCTGGGCACGCAATAATCAATTATTCTCTGCACGGCAGAGAGAAGATTATCCAGCCAAGGTTGAAAGCAGCACTAATCTATGTATATTGACATAAATATTTAGAGGCAATTTGACAGTATGTCCAGTTAGTCAGACAGCATTAGTAGACCCCACTCCATGCCCATGCCACTAAGACTCTTAATGGATTTCTGGCCATTGTGCTTTTGACCACATTTAGTTTAGGGGTTTGTGCACGTGTGTGCACGTGTGTGTGTGTGTGTGTGTGTGTGTGTGTGTGTGTGTGTGTGTGTGTAATTTTATTTTGTCTTTTTTGAGATAGGCTCTCGCTATGTAGCCCTCACTTGTCTGAACTTGCTATGTAGATCAGTCTGGCCTTTGACTCACAGAAATATGCTTGCCTTTGCCACCCAGCTGTTGAGATTTACAGGCATGGACCACCATACCTAGCTTGTCCAGGTTTACAATACTGTTATGAATTCTCTCCTGTGAACCAGGCCTTCAATCCAATTCAAAAGGAGCCTCTTCTAGTACTGTGAAGGGGAGGCAGGAGGGAGGAAGCTTCGAGTCAATTTCTTCGGCCTGGTTGCCCTCAATCCTAAAAGCAAAGTGTATTGTGTATTGAGCAATAGATTGTAGTTCTGCCTAACAACGTGTCTCATTAACCCTGGAGCTTGCCTATTAGACTTAACTGGCCCTCTAGTAAGCCCCTGAGGTCTTCTTGTCCCTCCCTTGCCAGAGCTAAGATTAAAGTCACCGCCACCATTGTCTAGCTTTTTACATAAGTAAACTCAGTTCTTCATGTTCATCCAGCAAGTATTTGCCCAGGGTGTCATCTCCAAGCCCTGGATATTATAATTCAAATTTTAATTCAATTGTGTGATATCTGTGGTTTTATATTTAGCATAGATTTTATGTAGTTGGCACATTTGAATCGTGTGTGTGTTTGTTTTTGACAGTATAACCATATGATAGTATATTTTTCCTAATAAAATTCTACATTGCAGTTTGCTTAGATAAATTTTTACTGTGTCTTGTTCTTTTTCCATGAATGTATAAGGTTTTCTCATTATTTATTCTTTTAGAAAGTTATTTTTATTTTGTTTATTTAGTTAATGTGTGTTTGCATGTACAAATATGTGCACTGTGTGTATTACATACAAGCCAAAGATAGACAGGGAGTATCTGCTTCTTTAAGTCCCCTATTGTTCCCTTGAGAAACGATCTCTTCCAGAACCTGGAGCTAAGCTGGCATCCAGCAGGCCCTAGTGATCTCCTTGTGTCTGCTCCCACAGTCCTGGTTACTGTTGTTATTCTTTAAGCTCATCTTAGCTGGATTCATGGACAGACAATAACTTTACTCACCCCAACACACTCCCCCAATATTCTTACCATTACTTTACAAACCTCATTCATTATGTTATTGAAAGCCAGTCTGAATGTTTACATGGTGCAGCGCTGACTGAACCACTGAAAAATGTTAGCTTTTTACTTCATTCTTGGCCCTGAATCTTCATATTTTCTCAAAGATAATGAAAACACTTAACTATACAGAACCATTTATGACTTTTCTCTCCTCTGCATAGCTGTGTATATCTTCAAACCCTGAAGTCCTCTGCAGAAGTGATTCCAGCCCTTCAGAGATACTGTGCAAGTCCAGAAGCCATGGTAATGAACACTCTCCTCTTCTGACTCAGCAGCACATGACTGTGTGGTTGAACACTATTGTGAACAGCAATTGCCAATTGTAAATGTATCATACTTAAGGAAATTCTACAAGGATCTTAGAGTCGATATCAGGTATAGACAGGAGCTTCACAGTGAATGAGGGTGACCCAATATCTAACTCCATGAAACATACAGTCCACTCCTTGTCCTCTTAGAAGTCTATTGGTGAAATTCTTTCAGCCTTATTCCTCATAAACATCCAGGCTACCTGGACCCCATCTGAAATCTCTGGAGGGCAGTGGGCTTGACTTCTTACTTTTTTTGAGATGTGCAAGGCAAGTTTAACTTTGTTTGGTTGAAATTTTGTTTGGGACAGGTTCTCACTGTGCAGCTCAGGCTGACTTTGAACTTGCTATGCTCAAATTGCAGATTGTCTGGGAATCTGTAATCCTCCTGCTTCAATCTTCCAAATGCTGGGATTATGACTGTGCCCCACCCTTCCCATTTGATTTTTGTTCTTTACTGCAATCGTGTAGATCAAACCCAAGGTCT
The DNA here is from genome assembly GCF_008632895.1 of Mastomys coucha. Classification (NCBI taxonomy): domain Eukaryota; kingdom Metazoa; phylum Chordata; class Mammalia; order Rodentia; family Muridae; genus Mastomys; species Mastomys coucha. The sequence continues at coordinate 60,818,517 of NW_022196914.1, read as the reverse complement.
TGTGCATGCTAGGCAAGGAACCTATGACTGAGCTACATCCCTGGCCTGCAGGAGTATGTCTTTAAGAAAAGCAACTTGGCAGCAAGATCATGAACTCAGACTATAGTCTGACCCTACATGCTTCTCTGACATACATTCTAACAATCAGTTCATTGGTGACACAGACACCTCATATATGATAAGGATAGTTATGCTGGTTCTCATGACACACAACAGAGACTGGCATGGTGATTCATGCCTGGAAAACAACAGTCTGGAAGCTGAGGCAAGAGAATACTCAGGATTTCAACATTAGCCTGGACAATAGTAGAAGACAGCATCTCAAACAACAGAACAACAATAACAACAAAAAAAAACACACAAACAAGGGCTGGAGAGATTGACTCAGAGGTTGAGAGCACTGACTGTTCTTCCAGAGGTCCTGAGTTCAATTCCCAGCAACCACATGGTGGCTCATAGCCGTCTGTAATGAGATCTGGCACCCTCTTCTGGTGTGCAGGCATATATGCAGGCAGAACACTGTACACAATAAATTAATAAATAAATAAATCTTTTTTAAAAAACACAAACTGGAGGGAAAAAAACAGCTTAGCATCCTGGTTGACTTGATAAATTTCTTGTATTTTGAATTTTCAGTTCCATTAATTAATTAATGGAGCCTGAAATGGCTGGTTTCTCCTCCCTCTTCTTCTCCCAGTCCTTCCTGTCCCCCTCCTCTGTCCCCAATCCACTCCTCTTTTTCTTCTCTTCAGAAAAAGGTAGGCCTCCCATGAATATTAACCAGCCTTGGCATATCAAGTTGCAGTAGGGCTTGGCACATCTTTTCCTTTTGAGGCTAGACTAGGGAATGTGTGCCACAGTCAGGCAACCGATTTAGAGACAGTGCCTGCTCCTGCTGTTGTCCCAGGTGAAGACCAAGCCACACATCTGTTATGTATGTGCAGAGTACCTATTCATGCTCGCAGGTTGGCAGTTCAGTCTCTGTGCGCCCCTAAGAGGCCAGGTTAGTGAATTCTGTAGGTTTTCTTCAGTATCCTTGACTCCTCAGGCTCCTTCAATCCTTCCTCCCACTCTTCCACAGGATTCCCCAAGCTCTCCCTAATGTTTGGTTGTGGGTCTCTGCAATTGTTTCTACCACTTGCTGGATGAAACCTCTCTGATGACAGTTATACTAGGCTCCTGTTCGCAAGTATAACCTAATATTGTTAACAATATCATAGTGGACTATCTCTCATGGCATGGGTCTCAAGATGGACCAATCATTGGTTGATCACTCCCTGAATTTCTGCTCCATCTTTACCCCTGCACATTGTGTAGGCAGGACAAATTGTAGTTTGAAGTTTTGAAGCTAGGTTGGTGTCCCAGTATCTCTATTGGAAGTCTTGCCTCATTACTGGAGAAGCCTGTCCAGGCTCCACATCTCCTATTGCTAGGAATCTTAGCTAGAATCACTCTCACAGATTCCTGGGGGTTTCCTTCCCCATAGGTTTCTAGCTCATCCCAGAGATGCCACCTCCATTGATGCTATCTCTTCCAATACTCTCTCCCTTTGTCCTCCCCACCTGATCCCTTCTGTTCCCATCCCTACTCCCATGACCACTTAGTCCCCTCCCCCATCCAATTATGATCTCTATTCTATTTCCCCTTCTCAGTGAGATTTACACAATCCCACTTGAATCCTCCTTGTTATTTAGCTTCTTTGGGTCTATGGATTGTAGCATGGCTACTCCATACTTAATGGCTAATAGAATTTTATAAGCGAGTACAAACTGTTTGTCTTTCTGGGTCTGGGTAACCTCACTCGGGATGGTATTTTCTAGTTCCATCCATTTTGCCTGAAAGTTTTAGATGTCATTGCTTTAATAGCTGAGTTATAATCCATTGTGTAAATGTACCACATTTTCTTTATCCATTCTTCTATTGAGTGACATCTAGGCTGTTTCCAGTTTCTGGCTCTTATGAATAAAGCAGCGATGCACATGGTTGAGCAAGTGTCCTTGTAGTAGGATGGAACATACTTTGGCTATATGCCTAGGAGTAGTATAGCTGGATCTTGAGGTAGATCTAATTTCAATTTTCTGAGAAACTGCCAAATTGGTTTCCCAAGTGACTGTACAAGTTTGCATTTACATAAGCAATGGAGAAGTGTTCCCCTTGCTCCACATCCTCAACAGTATGAACTGTTGCATGAGTTTTTTATCTTAGCCAGTCTCAGGGGGGTAAAATGGAATCTTAGAGTCATTTTGATTTGCATTTCTGTGATGGCTAAAGATGCTAAACAAGTCTTTAAGTGCTTTTAGGCCTTTAGCGAGTTCTCTATCAAGAATTCTCTGTACTCCCTTTTTTAATTGGTTGATTTGGTTTGTTGAGGTCTAATTTCCTGAGGTGTTTATAGATTTTAGATATCAGCCTTTTGTCAGATGTGCAGTTGACATTGTAAGTGCAGGGAGTGAAGCTCAGCTACTAGACATTCCTCTAATAGAAACAAGGAGATCTTCATCTCTGAATAAAACTAGGTGTGGTAAGATGTTTGGAGTCCCAGAAAAGAAAAAATAATAATAATATTGAAGCCAGGGGTGTGTGGAGGCTCATTTCAGTTGGCAAATGGAGAAGAGAGGATGAAGTGTTGCCCTTGGCTACACAGGGAATTCCAGAACAGCCTACCCTACACGATTCTCTCTTACCTCAAAAGTGTGTGTGTAATCATCCTTCTGCATCCATCCCAGTGTCTGACTTAAACATGTAAGGAGACTTAACAAATGACTAAGGACAGAGGCAGTGTTTAATGATCTTTCAGGACTATTCTTGTTCTAGATGTTACAGTTTTGAATACTCACATGGTGTTCCCCATAGCAAGGATGCATTTACCATGCATGTACCATCTAGGAACACACTCTTGCAGATGTGTGAGATTTACTCTTTAATGAGTGCAGCACTCTTCCTTCAATCAGCATTGAGTACAGTCTGATTTTAGAAGATGTTTGTTCATCAGTGATAAGAAAGTACCCAATCTTGATTTAAAGACCATGTTTTGATGTAATAAAGGATTAATCTTTCAAAGGAAACTACAAGTGAAAGCAACCATGAGGATCTTCTGGCAGTTCATTCTATTGTGGCAGGTAAGCACTGGAAAGCAGCATGGCATTCTGGGTATTTGCGTAGGCACAATTCAAAAGAAAAGTGTATTTATAATTGTCCAGGGAGCTGCTAGAAAGCAGAGCATTGAGATGAAGGTAACTGAGGATGAGAGTGAACATTGCTATGGCTTCCTGAGAGTGAATGCAGGACTAATAACCGAGTCCTCGTGTCAGATCTAGACCAGCTAGCATTAAGGCACCGTGCAGCAAGCTGGTCTCCTGAGAGCTTAGATGGGAAACTAGGGTGACAGAGTATTCTTCAGAATACTGCCTAATCCCCCAGGTCAAGGAGGAGGCTTGGACACCATTCTGATGCTATGAGATGAGAATCTCGGGTGTATGGAGGTGTCATGTGAAGTGGAGGAGAGTCCTAATCTACCTTTAGCAGACAAGCAGAGCCATCAGAGAGATTTAAAGTATACCTCCCTTCTCTCTATAGACTTGAGTCAGAGTGAAGCCCAGTGGTTTCAAGAGGCCAGGAGTCTGAGTGAGCAGCTGAGAGACACCTACACCAAAGCCACTTTCCG
>NW_022196914.1:60798349-60814290 GCF_008632895.1 Mastomys coucha | reverse complement strand
CCATACCTAGATACAATTCTAGAGATCAACGAGTTTCCCTTCTATAATACTGTCTCTGTGTTACGGAAATTTTTCTCACATGACATAATGCGTGTGCGAAGATTTATAAATTACTTTGGATTTCATGAATATTTACAGGGAATTTTCAAGACCCCCCTCTTCGTGGCAGCAGTCTGTACTGATTGGATTCAAAATCCATCTGACCAGCCCTTTCAGGATGTGGCACTTTTCAAGTCCTACATGCAATACCTGTCCTTAAAGTACAAAGCTACAGCTGAGCCTCTCCAGGCCACCGTGTCCTCATGTGGGCAGCTGGCCTTGACAGGGCTTTTCTCATCATGCTTTGAGTTCAACAGTGATGACCTGGCCCAGGCAGGAGTTGATGAAGATGAAGAGCTCACCACCTGCTTGATGAGCAAATTCACCGCCCAGAGACTGAGACCAGTCTACCGGTTTTTAGGTCCTCTGTTCCAGGAGTTTCTTGCTGCCATGAGGTTGACTGAACTCCTGGATTCAGATAAGCAGGAAGACCAAGATCTGGGACTTTATTATTTGAGACAAATTAACTCACCTGTGAAGGCTATGAGCATCTACAACAATTTTTTGAAGTATGTCTCTAGCCTTCCTTCCTCAAAGGCAGGGCCAACAGTTGTATCTCATTTGCTTCAGCTGGTGGATGAGAAAGACTCACTGGAGAACATGTCTGAAAATGAGGACTACGTGAAGCTCCATCCAGAAACTTTACTGTGGATTCAGTGTCTTAGACGGTTGTGGCAGCTGTCTCCTGAATCTTTCTCTCTGCTCATTTCAGAAAACTTATTGCGCATTGCTCTAAACTTTGCTCATGAAAGCAACACGGTTGCTGCATGCTCTCCAGTTATTTTGCAATTCCTTCGAGGGAGAACACTGGCTTTGAAAGTTCTGGATTTACAGTACTTTAGGGATAACCCAGAGACCCTCTTATTATTGAAGAGTATTAAGGTTTTATTAAATGGAAATAACTGGGTACAGAGAATTGATTTTTCACTCATGGAAAAATCTTTTGAAAAAGTACAGCCACCAACTATAGATCAGGACTATGCCTTTGCCTTTCAATCTATGAATGAATTCCAGAAAAATTTAGCAGAAAATGAAGACATAATAAAGAACTATGAGGATATGAAACACCACATCTCACTAAATATTAATACTGGCTATTGGAAACTGTCCCCAAAGCCATACAAGATCCCTAGGCTGGAAATTGGAGTCAACAACATGGGTCCAGCAGACCACGCACTGCTCCAGGTGCTCATGGAAGTCTTCTCAGCTTCAGAGAGTATCGAGTTCTGTTTATTCAACAGCAGTGGCTTTCTTGAAAGCATCCGCCCAGCTCTGGAGCTGAATAAGACCTCTGTCACCAAGTGTTCCATGTCCAGGCTGGAGCTCAGCACAGCAGAACAGGAGCTGCTTCTCACCCTGCCTGCCCTGCAGTCTCTTGAGGTCTCAGGAACAAACCAGATTCCAGGTATCTCCGAGTGTATTATCATAACCATTCTGGTTGACACTGTTTTCTCATTCTTAGCTTAGATGAGTGAAACTTCTCAATTTCATCTCTTCATAAATGTATCTTGATAGGTACTTTCACTGTTTGGGGCAGCATATAAATCGATATAAGGCCCTGAATCATAGGCTGACTTTCATATAATTCACACAAAGTTTGCTTAATAGTAACCTCATTGCTTGAAGAGCTTTTAGGGGCACATTATCGTTATCAGTAAATGGTGGACTGTGTGTAAGATGATGCTGGAGAATTATCCCCACTCTTGTCAGAAGGAAGAGGGGGTTTGGCTTCTCTAGAAGAAGAATTAAAAAATGAGAACAGTATAGTCTTACTTATGTTTCTGTTGCTGTAAGAAGACATTCTGACCAGCAACTTGGGATTATTAGCAATGTGTTTATCATACAATACAATTCCCATACAGTCACACAGTCCATCATTGAAGAGTTTCATGGCAGGAACTGTAGGCCAGACCAGAGAGGAGTGTAGCTTCCTTTTTCACGACTACTTATTTCCTTGGAATAACTGCCTTCTTATTCAGCTCCCAACCTCCTGCCCAGGATTGGCACGATCATCCCCACTGAGCTGGGCCCTCCCTCATCAATCATTAATCAAAAAAAAAAAACTGCAGACTTCCCTATAGGCATCCTAAATTTAGAATCCTCTTTCCTGATAACTCTGGCTTATTTCAAGTTGACAGAAACCAACTAGGAAAAATATTTATTAGTTTTGTCTTTCTTTAAGTAATACGTGATGACTTTTAGTACAGACCTTATCTGACTTTCATTAAATTTGTTTATAGTTATCCATGTGTTTTGATAGCAATGTGAATGCTTAGTTTTTTAATTTTATAATTAGCTTTTGTCTTTAGCTGTTGCATGCTTAGGAATGCTTTTCTTGTCTACAGTTGTGTGTTTTAATTTTTTTGAGTGTGTTTTACATTAGTTTGTGTGTTTGCAGATATGTGTATGGGCACATGACCATGCCACAGCATAGGTATGGGGGGTGGGCAACCTCAGGAATGCCATCCTTCCCTTCCATCATGGATCTTTGGGATTAAAATGAGGTTGGTAGGCTTGGGACAAGTGCTTTTTCCTCACTGAGCCATATCCCTGTGCCATATGTTACTCTTAGGAGAGGGCATCGAGCTTAGTCTGACTTTAAACTCATTTTGTCTTTGACCATTACCTGAACTGCCTGAGCCTCCTGATGCCACTTCCTGAGTGCCAGATTATAGACATACTCCAACATCATCCCACAGATTTAAAAATAATGTTTATCTCATGTAAAATAGAGACCAAGCAGGACAGGGGAGTTCCTTTGGTGGGTAGAATATACAAAACTTTGTATTCAAGTCCCAGAACTGAATAAAGTTTGTATGGTTATATATGCGCACAGTCTGAACACTCAGGAGGTAGAGGTGAGAGGATCAGGACTTCCAAAGTCAGTAATATTCCATTGTGTACATACATGCCACTTTTTTGGAGAAATGTCTATTTAGATTCTTTGTAACCTGAGAGAGTTGATGAGGCATGGGTGGGGTATACTTTGACATTTTGCTTGTCATTTTACCCATTATGAACACTGGTTGTTTCCATCTCATCTTCCAGGTATTATGAGGAATGTTGTCATGATCATTTGTGTTACAAGTGTCATTTTGATCCTTGCTGTCAGCTGGTTTGGATATAGGTCTCGGAGTAGCAGACTTGCTTGTTCCTATGGCCATTCTAATGTTTTGAGACAGGTTCTCATTCTATAGCCTAAGCTACCATGGGATTTTGTAACATCGGCTAGCCTTGAGTTCATTCACGGTAGCTTGAGTTCATTCACGGTAGCCCTCCTTCCTCATCCTCCCAGTCACTGGGGTGACATCTGTGAGCTACTGCATCTTCTTTGAGTTTAACTCTTGCATGTAATTTTAAGAACAGGACTGTGGTTCTTGCCCCTGGCTGAGCTCTGAGATCAACTGCCACCAGTGCCACACCCAATGGACTGCCACTTGCCCATTCCTCCCAGCTTAGCTAGCTATAGCCTCTCGCAGGAGCTGCAAGCCTGCTCCCAGCCCCTCCCAGCCTAGCTTTGCCGAGCCGTCATCAACCCCTCAGCTTCTCTTTATCTCTGCCCACCTTTGCTGTGTGGAAGAAAATCATTCAGACAACTTTACTATCTTTGAATTAGCCCAATAACACAATTGCTGGGTACAGAATCTCCCAGCCAAACCTTATCAGCTAGCCTATATCAGTCATCCATCTGTGTCGGAGATCACCGGTTCTAGTTACTCCAAGAACTTACATGGTTGTTGCATGTTTCTCATTCCAAAGCCTGGCCAAAAAGTGCCTCATCTCTTTCCCTGTGTCTGCCTTTCCACCTGGGACCTGGAAGTCCTGCTTTTACCCTTCGCCCAGAAATTGGCTCCCACCTTCTTTATTGACAAAATCAAGAACCAGTTAGAGAACCAGACCTTACTATTAGCACCTTCCCCTACATTTAACCTTAAAGGAACTTCCCAAGTGTGTTTCAAGATTGCTACTCCAATTCACCTCCCAACAAGGACCAACAAGGTCCAAGTCTCCATCTCTCCCACTTCTCCTTTAGGTTTGTTTTCCCTCCTCTTTCTTTGCCTCATCATAAACATACTCTAGCCAGTCAGAGTTCTCTCCTGTGGCTGGGATTTACATTCTCCCGATGACTGAGTGAGACTGAACATATTCTCAACTGCTCACAATGGCTTCTTTTTTGGGAGGCGGGGGGAATGTCTATTCAAATTCTTTGTAATTTGAAAGATTTGATGATGCATGGTAGGTTGTACTTTTAATCTTGACACTCCAGAGGCTGAGGTAGGAGGATTGCCGTGAGTCTAAGGCCAACTCCGTGTAACGAGTTCTCGACCAACCTGGGGAATAGAGTGAGATCCTTTCTCAAACAAAACAAAATTGTTCTGCTGTAGGAGTTCTTTGCATATTGTGGGCATTAAACTCGTAGGTTATAGGTAAGGTACCTTACTGGGAAAGCATTTGCCTACCATGTGTAAGGCCCATCCACAGCTTGATAAAAATAAATCCATCAAAACCTTTATCACACACATTCTTTGAAAACCTTCTTCTTCCATTCTATATGTTGTCATTTCACCTCTTTATACTGATACATGAATGATTGTTAATTTTGAAGAGGTCTAATTTACATACTTTTGCTACTGCTTTTAATAGCATATCTAAGGATCCACTGTAAAGTCCAAGGTTCTGAACATTACCTTTTTCATGTAAGAGTTCTATACTTTTATCTCGTACATGTGTCATTAATCCAATTTTTACCTTTTATGAGTTGGAGGCAGGAGTCCAGCTGTGCGTGCCTTTGCACGTGCATAACCAGATGTTCCCACACTGTTGAGATGTCAGTTATTTTTGTGAGTCTAGAGGCCAGCTTCCTCTACAGCCTCTGATCAGCAGATGCTGCAGCTGGCAGTATCTTCATGGATGTGCTTCCTATCAGATGCTAGGATGTCTGAGAAGTTTCATCTTGGAAGTATGAATATGGCTGAAGATCACAGCACCTTGAGAACTTGCACTTGGGCTCTTGAGTGATGGGAACTGTGTGCTGCTTTCCAGATCAGCTCTTCCCTAACTTGGACAAGTTCCTGGACCTGAAAGAACTGTGTGTGAGACTAGAGGGCAAACCGGATGTGCTCTCATTCCTTCCTGGAGAGTTCCCAAACCTCCATCACATGGAGAAGTTATCCATCCGAACCTCCACAGAGTCTGACCTCTCCAAACTAGGTAAGGATGGTGCTGATCTCCAGTTCATGTCTCAGCTGGAAAATCTACTTGTCTAGTAATTGTAAGAACATTTAGATAATCATTAGTTAAAACTTCCGTGGGCCTGCCAGCATGAACTATGTCCATGGGAAGATCAATGCTCTTAATCATCAAGAGGGCAGAGATTTATTTTCTAACCCGAGTCTTTACCATGTCAGGAACTGTTCTGAGTACCTCACAGATACTAGCTCTCTCCTTATACCCACTGTTCGAGAGAAGGCACAGTGATTATTACTGACTGTCAGCTGGGGAAACTGAGATCATTGACTTCTCAGGTTTATCCAGCTACAAAAATGTATCTTCAAATAGATTTGACTCCACCACATGAGCTGTCCACTCCTAACCCTTCCTCTCCACAGCAGTGTGAGGAGTTCTCTTCTTCTGCTTGCACAGGGAGAAGGAATCTGACTGGGAGCAGCTTGACCTTTTCTCCATTTCTCTCCATCCCAGACCCTTATTGCCAGACAGCTGCGCAGCCATCTTTCTAGGTCATGTCATTTAGCAAAATGACTAAAGTACCATCAGATCCAAATTTTTAAAACACTGAACACTGAAGAAATATAAACTGGGGACTGACATGGCAGATTTGCATACCAAAAGTCACTAGCATGGGCCATGGTAGCTCCTGCCTATAATCCTAGAACTTGGGGGATACCTGAGAAGGACTGTCACAACTCTAAAGTCAACCTAACTATATGATTTCTACACTTACGTAACCTACAGAAACAGAAACCAACCAACCAAGCAAAAATTTTGTGACCAAGAAGATTCCTCAGTGGATGCTTGCTGCCAAGCCCAATAACATAGGTTGGATCTGTGGGATCCCTGGCAAGAGGATAAGACAGACTTCCCCAAAGTTGTCCTCTAATAGCCACATATGTGTTATGGCAGTTTTGTAGTCTCCCATGTGTGTGCACGCACACACACACACATACACACATACTCGTCAAATAAATAATTTAATTAAAAAACATTTTAAGTTGTGCTTCAGAGTTGTTCTCCATTTGATGTTACTCTGTACAGAGTTCTTAATGCATCGTGCAGTCTGCAAACACAGAGATGTTACACTGCTGACACTGAAGGTGAAATACAGGAACAGAAACCTGATCCAGAAAGTGTCAGGAACTTGTCCCAGGTTGTCTGCTCACTAGTCAGTTGTGGGGACTGAGCACAAGCCCAGTGTAGTCTGACATCTAGATACTGCTTCACTGTCTGTTTAATCAGTGTGGCTCAGCTCATGGATTGAGGGCTCAACTTTGACAGGAATTTGTGGTCTTCTCTAATTTCTGAACATCCTTCATCTTTTCCAGTTAAATTGATTCAGAACTCTCCAAGTCTCCGTGTTTTCCATCTGAAATGTGATTTCCTTTCGAGTTGTGAGTCTCTCATGGCTGTGCTTGCTTCCTGCAAGGAACTCAGAGAGATTGAGTTTTCTGGACGATGCTTTGAAGCCAAGACCTTTGGTAAGAACTGTAGAGCCTTGACCTCAGATGCTCCAGTGCACAGAGTCATTAAATATGTGAGAACTAAATGCCAGTGATGTCATGGGAAATGTGAGGACACCTGATCCTCAGCGAGGCTCTCACAACAAGGAATGAGCTACAGTTAAGAAACTACATTTTAAATGTTTCATTTGCTGAGTTGTGTCCTCTACTTAGTCATAGTGATTCAGTCTGAATGTTATAACACGTTTTGCCATTTTTTAAATTCTCTGTATCATAGGAACATATCTGACCTAACTTAATTTTATTTTCCCTTTCCTAGTCAACATTTTGCCAAATTTTGTCTCTCTGAAGATATTGAATCTTAGGAGCCAACAATTCCCAGATAAGGAAACATCAGAAAAGTTTGGTAAGTTTATAAAATAGCATTTCTGATATTCCTCTTCTTCTTCCTCCTTTTCCTCTTCCTCCTTCTCTTCCTCTTCCTCTTCTTCCTCCACCCTCTCCTCCTGTGAACCCACAACAAAGCAAGCTGTGTACAGTTGTCCCTTGATATCTATGACAGCTGGCTCCAGGGCCTGCTGCTGCTGTAAACAGTAGAGGCTCCTTTATGATATAAAATGTTGCAGTAAAGTTTGCCCCTAGCCCCACACAACCCACACACACTTTAAATCGTCTCTCTTTTGCCTACAATGCCTAATGCCATGTTTTTTTTTTTAATGTGTTACATTGTGTTCTTCTGAGAATAGTGAGGAGGAGGAAATGTCTGCAGATGTTTAGCACACGGGATTGTTAGAACTTGAACCTGTGGTTGGTAGAGTGTGCTGATGCTGAGTGAGGGTCATGCACCAGCCATGCTGGGCTTTAGGACATGGTGGTGATGCTCATTCTCACCTCCTGAAGCCATTGGTCCCATACATCCTTACATCTGATCTCAGTAAATGCAATATTCTCATACTCACTGACATGACATAGAGATTGGTTATGGGGGCACTGTGTAACTTTGTTGTTGCATCCACTGTAAAAATGCTATATTCTTTTGTTTCAAAGGTTTCAGAATGCATATAAAGACTTCTATTTATGTTAAGAAAACTAATGTGATAAACAATATTGAACACAATGATTTTATATATTTTTGAGTTTAAAATGTTTAGAAAAATAATGTGATTTCATGGGAAATACTAGCAGGGGAAAAGGAGATAGTGGTGTTCCTGGGTACAGAGCTGTCTTCACAATACTTCCCAGACTTCTGTGTGCATGAGAGAGGCTGCCCACCCCCCATTTTTCTTCCCTTCTGTGGAGACAGCTGGCGGGTGGCTGTGTTTTGGCCTTGGAGATGCTGGTAAAGACAACATTAGACTCTAAGAAGGCCACTGTCATGTGACTCAGGTTCTTTATGTAGAATGCATCTTGACTATAAGAAAGTCAAGTTTCTCCACTGCTGGAAAAGAAAATTACAAATATTGAAACAGAAGGCTGGTCTGTCTCAGACATAAGGAAGCAATTCTTTGGTCTCCTGTGCCCAGCTTGGAATGAATCCTTAATGAAGTGAATTTTTTTTTTCTTTTCTTTTCTTTTCTTTTTTTTAAACCATCTGGAGATGGGGATTGTATTTTTTATTTGTTTCAATTAATTAATTAATTTTTTACACTCTATATTTTATTCCCCCTCCACCATCCACCTGACTACTACTCCACATCTCATACCTCCTCCCCACCCACCCTGTCTCCATGTGGATGTTCCCACTCCCCCACACACACCACCTGACCTCTAAACTCCCTTGGGCCTCCAGTCTCTTGAGGGTTAGATGCATCATCTCTGAATGAACACAGACCCAAGCAGTCCTCTGCTGTATGTGTGTTGGGGGCCTCATATCAGCTGGTGTATGCTGCCTGTTTGGTGGTCCAGTGTTTGAGAGATCTTGGGGGTCCAGATTAATTAAGACTCCTGGTCCTCCTCAGGGTTGCCCTCCTCCTCAGCTTCTTTCAGCCTTCCCTAATTCAACAACAGGGGTCAGATGCTTCTGTCCATTGGTTGGGTGCAACTATCTGCCTCTGACTCTTTCACCTGTTTGTTGGGTTTTCCAGAGTGCAGTCATGCCAGATCCCTTTTTGTGAGAGCTCCATAGCCTCAGTAATAGAGTCAGGCCTTGGGGCCTCTCCTTGAGCTGGATCACTCTTTGGGCCTATCGCTGAACCTTTTTTTCCTCAGGCTCCTCTCCATTTCCATTCCTGTAATTCTCTCAGACAGGAACAATTATGGATCAGAGCTGTGACTGTGAGATGCCCCCATCTTTGCTTTATGCCCTGTCTTCCTGCTGGAGGTGGGCTCTATAAGTTCCCTCTCCCTACTGTTGGGCATTCTCTCCCTTTGAGTCCTGAGAGTCTCTCACCTCCCAGCTCTCTGGTGCAACCTCCTACCTCCTGAGGTTGCCTGTTTCCATTCTTTCTGCTGGCCCTCAGGGCTTCTGTCCTTTTCCCTTACCTGATACCAGATCATGTTCCCCTCTCCCCCCAAACCCCTCTCCTGTCCATTTTCCCTCCCAGGTCCCTCCCTCTCTCCCAACTTGTGGTTGCTTTTTTCTCCCTCCCAAGAGGGAGTGAGGCATCCTCACTTGGGCCCTTCAGCTTGTTGACCTTTTTGAGTTCTGTGGACTATATCTTGGGTATTCTGTCCTTTTGTTGTTGTTGTTGTTTGACTAATGTCCACTTATTAGTGAGTACACACCATGCATGTCCTTTTGGGTCTGAGTTACCTCACTCAAGATGATATTTTCTAGTTCTCATAAAAAGTCAGTACAAAGTGAAGTTGAGGATTTTCTTCACAGAGGTCTGCCAAAATAGTAAATAAATTTGTCAGGAAAAAGGCCTGGGAGATAGCTCAGCAAGTAAGAGGCCTGGCACCAAGACTGATGACCTGAATTGGATCTCTGGGACCCATATGATGGAAAGAGAAAGAGCCCACTTCCAAAAACTGTCCTCTGATCTCTAAATTCCTAAACCCATACCAGGCTACGCATACGCCAACACAAATAAACCATAGACACACACACACACACACACACACACACACACACACACAATATGTACATATGTAAGTTAAGTTGCTTTTCAAATGTCAGGAAGAAAGAAAAGAGCCAAAAATTGGAAATATTTGTGCAGATTCATTGTTATTCCATAAACATCCATAGATGTATAAACATATATAGAAATCTAGGTTTGGGGCTAGCAGATGGCTCAACGGGTAAGAGCACTGACTGCTCTTCCAAAGGTCCTGAGTTCAAATCCCAGCAACCACATGGTGGCTCACAACCACCCGTAATGAGATCTGATGCCCTCTTCTGGCAAATCTGAAGACAGCCACAGTGTACTTATGTGTAATAATAAATAAATCTTTGGCCCTGAACAGGCAGAGTTGACTGGAGGAAGCTGAGGTGCTTTAAAAAAAAAAATTCAATTCCCAAAAACCACATGAAGGCTCACAACCATCTGTACAGCTACAGTGTACTCATATACATAAAATAAATAAATAAATCTTAAAAAAAAAAAAGAAATCTAGGTTTGCATACACAAGTGTCTCCCAGGACATTCATAGAAGAGACCAGAAAGCATTTCACTAGTAATGGACACGGCATTCAACTGCTCATTTTCTTTCTATTTGAAACAGTTTTGTTTTCTGTACAGAGCTAGGACAATTTCTTTCAGTGGGTAGATGTCTTAAGTCATCCATTTGAGAAAGATTACTGAGAACCCAGGAGTGGTGTCACAGGCCCATGATCTCAGCACTGAGGACAAGGCAGTGGGATTATGGGTTCCAGGCCAGTCTGAGTTATAGAGTGAGGCTTTGTCTTTTAAAAGCCTAAAATGGATCATTTAACCCAATTAAATGAAACTTATATCCTATGCATGCTAATATAACTACTGTCAGCACATGCTGAAACTGAATTTTATATCCAGCTTTGCTGATTTAAGCAGATATGACCTGAACAAGAAACTCCCTGAGTTTTCATAGGTGGTAGAGCTTCTGGCTACCCATCTTGCTTTTTATCAAAACAATGGAGCAAAAACAAGGCTTATTTAGTGTGTTTTTGCCTGTGTACAGGTGTGCAGGTAAAGGGCATGGGTATGGATCCCGGGTGTAACTGCGGGCTTTTCCGCCTGCACCCCAGTTCCAAAATAATGACTCAGGAGCTTATTTATTTATAAATAAGTGCCTAGTCCACAAGCTTTGGCTTGTTCCCTGGCTAGCTCATAATGTTTATAACCGATTTAAACTATTCTGTCTTCTATATGATTAGTTATATCTCCTCAGTTTCATGTGTCTGACTTCCTCAGAGTTCAAGATGAATCTCTCACTTCTGAAATAGCTCCCAGAGTTCCAATCTCTTGACTGGAACTCCCACCTGTACTTCCTGCCTTTTGTTAATAGGCCATCAGCTTTTTATTGACAGTTGGTGCTTCCACACAGTACACAAGAGATTATCCCTTCACTGAGGGTCTCAAGCATGCTAAGCAAGCTCTGTGCCAACTGCCCAAATCCCTGGACTTGATTTCTAAATACTTTCCTACAAGAATTCGAATCTGTGGAGACATGGTTCATTCAAGAACTGAAACAGGGAAAGCCAACGATAAATCTGGAACATTGGTCCATGCTAGAAGGTTTTCCAAATAGTTTCTGTGGGGCTCCGGAAGTAGACTTAGTCATCATGTGATCTACAGAATATCCTGCTGAGCAAAGAGTGTACTTGGGAAGGAGGGCTGTCACAGTAGTGGACCACGCTTTAGTGTCTAGTGCGGGTCTCCTCAGCGTGACATCACTGAGGTGCTGACAGGGGGTGGGATGGTAAAGAAGGGTGGGATGAAGGCTTTATGGCGTCAGCAAAGTGACCTGCAGCCAGAGGAAGCCTGGCTGTGTGAGAGGACGTGAAAATGGAGAGACTTGGGAGAATGGACAGGTTCGGGGAGGATGGAGGAAGCAGCGGCAGAGAGCAGCAGGGGGGAGCTGCTTGCTGCCCACTTCTCCTGTCTGTGGAGAGGACAGTGATGAGGAGGGCCTTGGCTAGGTGGGGCCTCTGAGACTACAGACTGGGTAAGTCATTGGCTCTCATGTTGGAAGTACTACCGAGGATGGCTTCTTATGTCTCCCACAGCCCAGGCTCTGGGTTCTCTCAGGAACCTGGAAGAACTGCACCTTCCCACTGGGGACGGGATTCACCAAGTGGCCAAACTGATTGTCCAGCAGTGTCTGCAGCTTCTGTGCCTCCGAGTTCTTGTCTTTGCGGAGACTTTGGATGATGATAGCGTGCTGGAAATTGGTGAGTGTAGAAGGGGTTCCCTTGTGCAGAAGCCAGCAGAATTGTTGGAGCTGCCTGCTGCCAAGTGTCTGTTAAAACATCTGTTCAGCCTACTTCCTCATTTCCTCTTTCATGCTGCTTCCTCTCCTGCCCTTCTACAGAGTCAGATTCATCCTGGTCAGACTGGGGAAGTCAACAGCCTCTTTGGGGAGCTATAGGAGCATCCAGTCTGTGGTCTTGTTTTCCCAGTGCTGGGGACTGAACCCAGTGCCTCATTCTCTAGGCCAGTGTTCCACCCCTGCATCACAGCCCAGTTAAGTCTGTATGATACTTGGTGTTTCACAAACCTGGCAGGGTACTCATTTTATTAGCTGGTATTTACAATGTATGTAAAAAGGTGTAAAAGTCTGCAGTATGGAACGGAACAAGATTCTCCAGTTCGCGGTCTTAGGGATTTTATCTGAGTACGACTAAACCAGAATTAGAACACAGAAGCCCATGCTCAATCTCCAAATAAATAATCAATTAATGGATCTCTGCCACCTTGTCTATCTTCCTCATACTTTGCTTTTACATCTTCAAGTAAGGTGCGCAGCACATGTAGAGCTGTAAGATCTTTCTGGCAGGCCAATACTCTTTACCTGTAGTGACACTTTGTGCCTTATTCTCACTTCTTGTGTATTAAGATAGGTGCCCAGTATCATTTTCATGTCTTTTTCCTGTCTTTCAATCTACGTACCAAAATTTAAAGCGAGTTTCTTCCACAATTACATTGTTAGACTTAAGAGTTGAGTCTAGGAAGGAGTTCAGTTGGTAAAATGCTTGCCTAGCATGCACAAAACCCTGGGCTTCATCCCTAGCATGACATACAAACAGGCATAGTGGTTACAATGGTACACATCTGTAAGCCCAGCACTCTAGAGGTAAAAGCGAGAGGATGTTCATCATCTGGGTCATCATCCTTGGCCACATAGTAAGCTAGGGGCCAGTATGTGCTACAAGAGGTCTTGTCTCAGAGTAACAAAACAAATTCACAATCACGTAAATAATACCTGATACAAATCTGAGGTTGCAGACATGGCTTCATCTATAAAGTGCTCCCAGGCTATGCAATGAAGCTCTCAGTGCAATGTGAGACAAGCATCCAAAGGGGAGATGCTATGGAGCTGAGGGCAGAAGAATCCATGGTGCTTACTAACCCATCAAAATAGTAGAACCTTTGAGCTCCAGGTTCTGGGAAAACTGGTCTCAAACAGTAAGGTAGAGTGTAGACGTTATGCCTGGTTCTTCCTCCCAGTCCCACGCTTCCAGAAATAAGACTCAGATTTAAAATATATTTATAAATACCTTGGCCATTCTACTAGGCTCTTCTTTGGCTAGATCATAACTAAATATAACCCATTTATTCTGATCTACATTCTGCTAAGTGGCTGGTTACCTGTGCTCAAGTACTATGCGTCTGACTTGTGACATGTTCTCTGGGTGAATCTCCTACCTCACACTATCCCAGAATCCTTTCTGCCATCAGGATGTTCCACCTCCTACTTCCTGCCTAAACCATAGGCTGTCAAATTTATTATTGACAGGTGTCACATCCATACAGACAAAAGGTATTCTGTCTGCAGTGGAGAGCAACTGAGAAGACACCCACAAACACCCACATCTACATGTACATGGTATTCCCACACACACACACACACACACACACTTACATGCACACTTACACACACTCACACAAGCACAGAAATTTTAAAATAAAACCCCAATACATTAATCTTTTTTTATATTTAGTATATATGTTATTTTACTGTATTATATTGTTAATACAGTTAAATTTTTACCTGCTTTTTTTAGACAGTGTCTGTGGATTAATAGTCTAACCTGGACTTTCAATGTAGCCCTTGATGGCCCAGATCTTGCTATCCTCCTGCTTCAGCTTCCTCAGAACTAAAGATGTCAGGGATGTGTCAACCCTCTGTGCATTTTTATTCCATATTGTTGGTGTCTTTATTCCTTCCTTCCTCCCTTTCTTCCTTCCTTCCTTCTTCTCTCCCTCCCTCCCTTCCTTCTTCCCTCCCTCTCTTCCTCTCTTCCTTCTTCCTTCTCTCCCTCCCTCCCTTCCTCCCCCTCTCCCTCTCACCTTTCATCTGTCTCTTCTTCCCTCCCTCCCTCCCTCCCTCCTCCTTTCTCTTCCTCCCTCCCTCCCTTTCTCCCTCCTTCCTTCTCTCTCTCTCTCTTCTTTCTTTATTTCCTTTCTTCCATACAATATGTGGGTTTTTTTCCTCTGCTTTTTCTTACTACACTTATTAGCTTATTAACTGAGAATTTTTCCCCCTCAGGAGGTAGTTAGGTAGGGTCTACTCTGTAGCCCAGACTGGCTTCAAATTCACAATGTGGAGTTAAGTTGGCTTTGAATACGTAGCCATCCTTCTGCTTCAGAAATCAAGGCTTACATGTCCATGCAGAGTTCCAGCTCCATATTTTCCTCTTTCAGTGTTATCTTGAATAATAAGGTTTGAAATCTAAAGAAAAATATAAACTAATATATGAATGAATACTTTTACCACTTTATGAGTTAGGTAGGTGCCCCTGGAATATTTAAGCTCTACTTATCTGTGTTGTCAAGATGGCTCAGCAGGTAAGGGACTTTTGGTCTAGCCTGAAGACTTGAGTGTGGCCCATAAGGTGAAAGAAAACTGTCCAAAATTGTTCTCTGATCTTCACATACATGCTGTGGCATACACAACACGCACGCGTGCGCGCGCACACACACACAATGTAAAAATAAAGATTTATTTTAGTTTTTACATCCATTTCAACCCTTCAATTAGTATTTCTTTTTTTCTCTTTTTTTATTGGATATTTTCTTTATTTACATTTCAAATGTTATTCCCTTTCCCAGTTCCCCACCTTCCCAGAAACCCCCTATCCCATCCTCCCTCCCCCTGCTTCTATGAGGGTGTTCCTCCACCCACCCACCCACTCCTACCTCCCCATCCTCGATTCCCCTACACTGGGGCATCTATCAAGCCTTCATAGGACCAAGAACCTCTCCTCCCATTGATGCCTGTACTGGCTGGTTTTGTGTGTCAACTTGACACAGACTGGAGTTATCACAGAGAAGGGAGCTTCAGTTGGAGAAATGCCTCTATGAGACCCAGCTGTGGGGCATTTTCTCAACTAGTGATCAAGGGGGTAGGGCTCCTTGTGGGTGGTGCCATCCCTGGGCTGGAAGTCTTGGGTTCTATAAGAGAGCAGGCTGAGCAAGCCAGGGGAAGCAAGCCAGTAAAGGACCATCCCTCCATGGCCTCTGCATCAGTTCCTACTTCCTGACCTGCTTGAGTTCAGTCCTGACTTCCTTTGGTGATCAACAGCAGTGTGGAAGTAAGCTGAACAAACCCTTTCCTCCCCAACTTGCTTCTTGGTCATGATGTTTGTGCAGGAATAGAAACCCTGACTAAGATAATGCCCGACAAGGCCATCCTCTGCTACATATGCAGCTGGAGCCATGTGTACTTTTTGTTGAAGGCTTAGTCCCTGGGAGCTCTGTGGGGGTCTGGTTGGTTAGTATTGTTGCTCTTCCTATGGAGTTCCAAACCCCTTCAACTACTTCAGTCCTTTCTCTAACTCCTTCATTGGTGACTCCAGGCTCAGTCCCATGGTTGGTTGTGAGCATCTGACTCTGTATTTATAAGGTTCTGGCAGGGCCTCTCAGGAGACAGCATATCAAGCTCCTTTCAACATGCACTTCTTGGCATCCACAATAGTGTCTGGGTTTGGTAACTGTATATGGGATAGATCCCCAGGTGGGACAGTCTCTGGATGGCCTTTACTTCAATCTCTTTTTTTTTTTTTTT
>NW_022196914.1:60788880-60798339 GCF_008632895.1 Mastomys coucha | reverse complement strand
AGAAATCTGCCTGCCTCTGCCTCCCAAGTGCTGGGATTAAAGGCGTGCGCCACCACGCCCAGCTCTGCTCTATACTTTATCTCCATATTTGCTCCTGTGAGTATTTTCTTTTCCTTCTAAGAAGGACCGAAGCACCCACACTTTGGTCTTCCTTCTTCTTGAGCTTCTTATAGTCTATAAACTGTATCTTGGTTATATGGCGCTTTTGGGCTAATATCCACTTATCAGTGAGTACATACCATGCGTGTTCGTTTGTAATTGGGTTACCTCACTCAGGATGATATTTTCTAGTTCTATCCATTTGCCTAAGAATTTCATGAATTCATCATTTTTAATAGCTGAATAGTACTCCATTGTGTAAATGTACCACATTTTCTGTATCTATTCCTCTGTTGAAGGACATCTGGGTTCTTTCCAGCTCCTGGCTATTATAAATAAGACTGCTATGAACATAGTGGAACATGTGTCCTTATTACATGTTGGTGCATCTTCTGGGTATATGCCCAGGAGTAGTATCGCTGGGTCCTATGTCCAATTTTCTGAGGAACTGCCAAACTGATTTCCAGAGTGGTTGTACCAGCTTGCAATCCTACCAGCAATGGAGGAGTGTTCCTCTTTCTCCATATCCTTGCCAGCACCTGCTGTCACCTGAGGTTTTGATCTTAACCATTCTGACTGGTGTGAGGTGGAATCTCAGGGTTGTTTTGATTTGCATTTTCCTGATGACTAAGGGTGTTGAACATTTCTTTAGGTGCTTCTCAGACATTTGATATCTCTCAGTTGAAAATTCTTTAGCTCTGTACCCCATTTTTAATGAGGTTATTTGATTCTCTGGAGTCTAACTTTTATAGTTCTTTGTATATATTGGATATTAGCCCTCTATTGGATGTAGGATTGGTAAAGATCTTTTCCCAATCTATTGGTTGCCTTTTTATCCTATTGACAGTGTCCTTTGCCTTACAGAAGCTTTGCAATTTTATGGGATCCCATATGTCAATTCTTGATCTTAGAGCATAAGCCATTGATGTTCTGTTCAGGAAATTTCCCTCTTTGCCCATATGTTTGAGATTCTTTCCCACTGTCTCCTCTATTAGTTTCAGTGTATCTGGTTTATGTGGAGGTCCTTGATCCACTTGAACTTGAGCTTTGTACAAGGAGATAAAAATGGGTCGATTTGCAATTTTCTACATGCCAGTTGAACCAGCATCATTTGTTTAAAATGCTGTCTTTTTTCCACTGGATGGTTTTAGCTCCTTTGTCAAATATCAAGTGACTGTACTGGCTCGTTTTGTGTGCCAATGTGACACAGGCTGGAGTTATCACAGAGAAGGGAGTTTCAGTTGGGGAAGTGCCTCCATGAGATCCAGCTGTGGAGCATTTTCTCAATTAGTGATCAAGGAGATAGGGCCCCTTGTAGGTGGTGCCATCCCTGGGCTGGAAGTCTTGGGTTCTATAAGAGAGCAGGCTGAGCAAGCCAGGGAAAGCAAGCCAGTAAGGAACATCTCTCCATGGCCTCTGCATCAGCTCCTGCTTCCTGACCTGCTTGAGTTCCAGTCCTGACTTCCTCTGGTGATCAACAGCAATGTGGAAGTAAGCTAAATAAACCCTTTCCTCCCCAACTTGCTTCTTGGTCATGATGTTTGTGCAGGAATAGAAACCCTGACTAAGACAGTGACCATATGTGTGGGTTCATTTCTAGATCTTCAATTCTATTCAATTGATCTTCCTGACTGTCTCTATATCAATACCATGCAGTTTTTATCACTATTGCTCTGTAAGACAGCTTGAGGTCAGGGATGGTGATTCCCCTAGACGTTCTTTTATTGTTGAGAATAGTTTTTGCTATCCGGGGTTTTAGTTTATTCAAAATGAATTTGCAAATTGCTCTTTCTAACACTATGAAGAATTGATTTGGAATTTTGATTGGGATTGTATTGAATATGTAGATTGCTTTTGGCAAGATGGCCATTTTTACTATATTAATCCTACCAATCCAGGAGCATGAGCTATTTCCATCTTCTGAGATCTTCTTCAATTTCTTTCTTCAGAGATTTGAAGTTCTTGCCATACAGATCTTTCACTTGCTTGGTTAGGGTCACACCAAGGTATTTTATATTATTTGTAACTATTGTCAAGGATATTGTTTCCCTAATTTCTTTTTCAGCCTGTTTATCTTTGAGTAGAGGAAGGCCACTGATTTGTTTGAGTTGATTTTATATCCAGCCACTTTGCCGAAGTTGTTTATCAGCTTTAGGAGTTCTCTGGTGGAATTTTGGGAGTCACTTAAGTATACAATCATATCATCTACAAATAGTGATAGTTTGACTTCTTCCTTTTTAATTTGTATCCTGTTGACCTCCTTTTGTTGTCTAATTGCTCTGGCTAGAACTTCGAGTACTATATTGAATAGATAGAGAGTGGGCAGCCTTGCCTAGTCCCTAATTTTAGTAGGATTGCTTCAAGTTTCTTTCCATTTAGTTTGATGTTGGCTACTGTATATTGCTTTTGCTATTTTTAGTTATGGGCCTTGAATTCCTTATCTTTCCTAAACTTTTAATGTGAAGGGATACTGAATTTTGTCAAATGCTTTTTCAGCATTTAATGAAATCATCATGTGGTTTCTTTAAGTTTGTTTATGTAGTGGATTATGTTGAAGGATTTCTATATATTGAACTGTGGGACCATGAAAAAAGCAGTCTGTTTTGGTTGAGCGAGTCTCAACTTTCAGAGACCCAGTGAAAGATTTCACAAGGGACAGAAACAATAGAGACATGTTCCCAGACACAGACTTATTCCACGAGCCCTCCAACTCAACTAGCCTGTGCTATCAATCATGTAAACAATGCCCCAAGCTCCCAGCATCCTAGCTGGACTCTACCCCAAGTCATCTCACCACAGCCAGGTATGCCCCACCCCACAGACAGATAGCCCAGTTCACCATATAAGGGGTGGTTTACCCCCTCCCCTCTCTCTTCTCCTCTTCTCCTCTTTTCCTCTTCTCCTCTTCTCCACTCCTCCTCTCCTCTTCTCTCCTCCTCTCCTCTTCTCCTCTCCTCTCCTCTCCTCTCCTCTTCCCCTTCCCCTTCTCTTCCCTTCCCTTCCCTCCCCTTCCCTTCCCTTCCCTTTCCTTTCCTTTCCTTCTCCCTTCCTCCTTTTCCCCCTTACCCATTACTCCTTCCCACCCCTTACCCCTTCACCCTTCACCCTTCTCTCTTCTTCTCCCTTCTCTCTTCTTCTCTCCCTTCCCCCTCTCTCCGAGTGGCTGGCTTGGCCACGTGGAGATGGCCAACTCCTACTTTCCTATCTCTTCTCTCTCCTTTATAGAATAAAACATCTTACAACCATGCATTGCCTCCTTTCAACTAGATGTGCCATGTAACCAGACTGTGCTCTGCTTGTGTCTGCCGTGGCCTGAACCACCAAGTACCACTTTCTGTCCCTGCCCTGCTCTCTCCCTTTGGCCTACTGAGCTGCTCTGGGGCTCCCAATTTGTTCTCAGTTCCTATCTAGTATCACCTGGATTCCCAAGGAGTGAGAAGCTGTGACTCCCTCAGCTGTTCCCCCACCCAACCCCCACCATCCCACTCTCTGAGAACTGGGATGCAGACGCACATTTCGGCAGAACAGAGCGCACAAATATTGGACCTCTGGCAGGACTGGAGTCATCTTTCCCAATCCCTTTAGCTGCCTGATGCTGCAGACCACTCTGACTGGTTCACCACCAGAGGTGGCTCATGGTGAAGCATGCCATGGCCGTGGCAGCGAGCGCTGTACCCGACATTGAACCACCCCTGCATCCCTGGGATGATGCCTACTTGATTGTAGTGAATGATCATTTTGATGTGTTCTTTTATTTGGTTGGTGAGAATTTTATTGATGTTCATAGGGGAGATTGGCCTGACATTCCCTTTCTTTATTGGGACTTTATGTGGTTTAGGTATAACTGTAATTGTGGGTTCATAGAATGAATTGGGTAGTGTTCCTTCTGTTTCTGTTTTGCGGAATAGTTTGAATTGTATTGATATTAGGTCTTCTTAAAGGTCTGATAGAATTGTCCCCCAAACCCACTGGTCCTGGGCTTTTTTTGGTTTGGAGACTATTAATGACTGCTTCTATTTCTTTAGGGGTAATGGGGTTGTTTAGATGGTTTATCTGATCCTGTTTTAACTTTGGCACCTGGTATGTGTCTAGAAAATTGTCCATTTCATCCAGATTTTCCAATCTAGTTGAGTATAAATTTTTGTAGTAGGATCTGATGATTTTTTGGATTTCCAAGGTTTCTGTTGTTATGTCTCCCTTTTTATTTCTGATTTTATTGATTTGGATACTGTCTCTATGCCCTCTGGTTAGTCTGGCTAAGGGTTTATCTATCTTGTTGATTTTCACAAAGAACCAGCTCCTGGTTTTGTTGATTCCTTGTATAGTTTTTTTTGTTTCTATTTGGTTGATTTCAACCCTGAGTTTGATTATTTCCTGCTGTATACTCCTCTTGGGTGTATTTGCTTCTCTTTATTCCAGAGCTTTCAGATGTGCTGTCAAGCTGCTAGTGTATGCTCTCCCCAGTTTCTTTTTAGAGGCACTTAGAACTATGAGTTTTCCTCTTACCACTACTTTCATTGTGTCCCATGATAAGTCTTCATTTTCATTAAATTCTAAAAAGTCTTTAGTTTCTTTCTTTTTTTCTTCCTTCATCAAATTATTATTGAGTAGAGCATTGTTCAGCTTCCATGTATATGTGTGTTTTCCATTGTTTTTGTTGGAATTTAAGATCAGCCTTAGTCCATGGTGATCTGATAGGGTGCATGGGATTATTTCAATATTCTTGTATTTGTTGAGACCTGTTTTTGACCAATTATATGGTCAATTTTCTAGAAGGTACCATGAAGTGCTGAGAAGAAGGTATAATCTTTTGCTTTGGGATGAAATTTTCTATAAATATCTGTTAGGTCCGTTTAGTTCATAACTTCTGTTAGTTACACTGTATTTCTGTTTAGTTTCAGTTTCCATGATCTATCCATTGCTGAGAGTGGGGTGTTGAAGTCCCCCACTATTATTGTATGGGGTGTAATATGTGCTTTGAGCTTTAGTAAAGTTTCTTTTATAAATGTGGGTGCCCTTGAATTTGGAGTGTAGATGTTCCGAATTGAGAGTTTATCTTGGTAGATTTTTCCTTTGACCAGTATGGAGTGTCCTTCTTTATCCTTTTTGATAACTTTTGGTTGAAAGTCAATTTTATTCAATATTAAAATGGCTATTCCAGTTTGTTTCTTGGGACCATTTGCTTGGCAAATTGTTTTCCAGTCCTTTATTCTGATGTAGTGTCTGTCTTTGTCATTGAGGTGCATTTCCTGTATGCAGGAAAATGTTGGGTACTGTTTATGTAGTCAGTCTGTTAGTCTGTGTCTTTTTATTGGGGAATTGAGTCCATTGATGTCTAGAGATAATAAGGAAAAGTGATTGTTACTTCCTGTTATTTTTGTTGTTAGAAGTGGAGTTATGTTTGTGTGGCTATCTTCTTTTAGGTTTGTTGAAAGATTACTTTCTTGCTTTTTCTAGGGTGTAGTTTCCCTCCTTGTGTTGGTATTTTCCAACTATCATCCTTTGTAGGGCTGGATCTGTGGAAAGATATTGTGTAAATTTGGTTTTATCATGGAATATCTTGGTTTCTCCATCTATGGTTAGTGAGAGTTTTGCTGGGCATAGTAGTCTGGGCTGGCATTTGTGTTCTTGTAGAGTCTGTATGACATCTGCCCAGGATCTTCTAGCTTTCATAGTCTCTGGTGAGAAGTCTGGTGTAATTCTGATAGATCTGCCTTTATATGTTACTTGACCTTTTTCCCTTACTGCTTTAAATATTCTTTCTTTGTTTAATGCATTTGGTGTTTTGATTATTATGTGAGGGGAGGAATTTCTTTTCTAGTTCATTCTATTTGGGGTTCTGTAGGCTTATTATATGTTTATGGGCATCTCTTTTTTTTTTAGGTTAGGGAAGTTTTCTTCTATAATTTGGTTGAAGATATTTACTGGCCCATTACATTGGAAGTCTTCACTCTCTTTTACACCTATTATCCTTTGGTCTTCTCATTGTGTCCTGGATTTCCTGGATGGCTTAGGAGCTTTTTGCATTTTGCATTTTCTTTGACGGTTGTGTCAGTGTTTTCTATGGTATCTTCTGCACCTGAGATTTCTCTTCAATCTCTTGTATTCTGTTGGTGATCTCTTTCCTACATTTGTCTCCCTTTGATTTCTTTATTGTTTATATTTCTATTTTTAGATCTTGAATTGTCTTGTTCATTTCCTTCACCTGTTTGGTTGTGTTTTCCTGTAATTCTTTAAGGGATTTTTGTGTTTCCTCTTTAAGGGCTTCTAGCTGTTTACCTGTGTTCTCCTGTATTTCTTTGAGGGAGTATTTATGTCCTTCTTGAAGTCCTCTATCATCATCATGAGAAGTGATTTTAGATCCTAGTCTTGCTTTTCCGGTGTGATGGTGTATCCAGGACTTGCTATGGTGGGAGAATTGGGTTCTGATGATGCTAAGTACCCTTGGTTTCTGTTGCTTATGTTCTTATGCTTGCTGATTATCTGATTATCTCTAGTGCTCCCTGCTCTCACTATATCTGACTGGAGCCTGTCCTTCCTGTGATCCTGGATGGGTCAGTACTCCTCAGAGTCCAGCTGTCTCTGTGATCCTGTGATTCTGGGATTCTATGATCCTGTGATCCTGGGTGTGCTAGAGGGCCTGGGAGTGGAAGGAGACTCCTTTGGGTGCTGTGGGACTGGCTGCAGAGTTCATGCCCAAGGTAAATGGGCCTCAATTAGTATTTCAAACAGTTCTGTGGTTTAGCATTCACAAGCTAGATTTATTGATTCCCTTATGTTTTACTGTTGCTATTTTTGATACAAGGTCTCCTGTGGAGCTGGACTGGTAACCACCTTGCAGTAACCTTTCACCTCCTGCCCTGATTGCTGCAGTCAGTCTGCCTGCTGCAGTACATCTATTCACAGCTGCTGCTGCTGCTGCTGCTCCTGAGCTCCCACGTTTCCCTCACCAGTGTCCTTTTCACTCCTGCCTGAGGACTCTGGTAGCATTCCTTCTACTCTGGGTTATCTAGTCATGACTTTTCTTCATTTTAATAACAGGGAATGGCTTTGCCTTCATCTTTGAAATACTTTTCTAGTGCATTCTATTCTGGAGTCACTTTCGCTTACGTTTTCTGGCCTCTATCATTTCTTTTGTTTAGTGTCAATACCCAGTTTTCTCATGTTATGATGTCCTTAATGGTGTGGTGTGTTTTTCTGCTATTCTGTAGCTTTTAAGATTTTCTTTTCTTCTTCCTTCCTTCCTTACTTCTTCCCTTCCTTCCTTCCTCCCTCCCTCCCTTCCTTCCTTCCTTCCTTCCTTCTTCCTCCCTTTCTTCTTCTTTTCTTCTTTCCTTTCTTTCTTTCTTTCTTTCTTTTCTGAGAAAGCCTTATCATGTAGCCCAGGCTGTCCCAGAATTCCTGATCCTGCTTTGGCATCCAGAGTATCAGGAACTAGAGCCTTTGCTTTTTTGCAGTCGATATCAACTTCATTTTGTCTTCCCAAAGTCTATATGTTGAAGCCCTAACCCCAAAGTGACTATATTTGGAAACAGGGGGTTTGTTATGGCCAAATGCCAACTAAAACCACAGCTGTGTTCCACATGGCTAGGGTGGTTACTCTACTTGGGATTTGTAGAACTGATGGAGTCTGTGGCTTGGTAGCTTTTTGTCAGTTTTAGAGCATTCTTGTTCAATACATTCTGACCAATTTTCCTTCACTGTTTGCTTCTGCTACAGCAAAATAACTCAACTTGATTTGGGGTCAGGGAAGGTCTCGAGAAGGAAGATTACTGGTAAGACCCTGCAAAGACAGGGGAGAGAAAGCTGCCAGAGGAACATTAGGAATAATAAAATCACCTGTATCCTAGAACCAGATCAATTTGAAGAACTTTAAAAAAAAATAAGCATGAGTGTCTGGAGCAAGAGGGAGGAGTTGGTTCCTGAGAAGAGCCCGGAGAACACCATAAAGGTCTTGCTGGGGTGGCCTTCATAGCTGTGGTAGAAACAGGTTTCATCTTGTTACTGTTGCTTTATACATTCCATTTAAAGTGGTAATTTAGCCATGTGTGGTGGCACATGCCTATAATCCCAGCACCCAGAAGACATAAGGCAAGTAGATCATCTATCTCTGTAAGTTCAAGGCCAACCTAGTCTGCAGAGTAAGTTCCAGGCCAGCCAGCTCTACATAGTAAGAACCTGTCTTAAAAAACATGAATAAATAAAATAGAATAAAATAAAAGTAACTTAGCCAAGCCTGGTAGTGGTGGTGCAATCTTAGAATTGCTGCATTCACAGGATGAATAGGAGGATCAAGACATCAAAGATGGGGCTGGAGACATGGCTCGGAGAATACAATGATTGCTCTGTAATCATGAAGACCAGAGTTAGAACTTCAGCACTTTTTGTATGATGTGTGGTGTCCCTGAAAATGCCTATAACCACAACTTTAATGAAGGCAGGAAAATCTACAAGACCTAGGTACAGGGACAGGCTCCTGCCTCAAGGGAGAAGATAGGACAGAGGAAGACAACTGATGCCGTCTTCCAGACACACACACACACACACACACACACACACACACACACACACACACAAGACCTTGTCTCCAAAAAAGAAGTGTGAATGTGGTAATTTATGTTTTGTTTTGTTTTGTTTTGTTTTAAATTC
Source organism: Mastomys coucha (assembly GCF_008632895.1). Classification (NCBI taxonomy): domain Eukaryota; kingdom Metazoa; phylum Chordata; class Mammalia; order Rodentia; family Muridae; genus Mastomys; species Mastomys coucha. The sequence goes on along the minus strand of NW_022196914.1, from coordinate 60,789,591 downwards.
ATTTCTCTTCCCTTCAGAGGAAGTTTGGGTAGCATTAACTTGTATAGATTCCTTCATCCCCATTTGATACACATTGATATTGTGTCTTATTATTTTCTGTTAGGTTAAAGACTTCTCAGACCTTGAATCTCACTTACATTTGAAAGCAATCATCTCAGACCTTCTCCTTCTCAACAAAAGTCTGCCATTTAAAGCAATGAGAAATGTCCCCTGACTATCGCTGACCAGCCCTACTTAGGACACAGCTGAAACATCTTCTTAGGGCTTCTGTTTTTAAAGTCAAGCTCAGCATGATTCTTGGTGAAATCAAATCTAATATTTGCACAAGTTTGGGAACAGAGCTTTGACAATTAAAACGTCTAGGTCCCCACTTCCAGTCACAGACTTTGGTTGAGAGCTTATCGCATCCTTGCCCAAACTTCCTCCAGAGTAACCAGAAAGCCATTTGGGCAAACTGGAAAGCAGTCACAGCGAGAGGGCAAGCTTTCTCTGCAAAAGAGAAGACACCGTCCCCACAATTTCTTGGTTTCTTGTAAGCTGTTCCTGCTTGGCATATGTCCTGAAAGTACAGAAGTCCATATTGCCCAGACAGCTAAAATTCTCTGTGCTCAACTTCCTGGTTTCTGCTTCGTCCTTGCAGTATGGCCTCATTCCTTATCAATGAGGCTGCTGTTTAGCGTTTTCTTTTCTTTTTTTTTTTTTTTTTTTTTT
>NW_022196914.1:60721881-60787679 GCF_008632895.1 Mastomys coucha | reverse complement strand
CAGATGTCCCTCAACAGAGGAGTGGATACAGAAATTGTGGTACATTTAGAGTTTTCAAAGAACACTCTTTAAAACATGTTTAAAGCTAAGCATTGTGGCACATCACCTTTAATCTCAACTGTTAAAAGGCAGAGGTAGGCAGATGTGAGTTCTAGACCATCCTCAGCTATCTAAGTGAGTTGTAGGCCATCCAGAGTTACATAGTGGGACCTGCTCTTGTGGGGGAAAATCTGCAGAGCAGTCCATACTTTCACTGGTGGTGGGTGTGAGATTAGTTACAAATAACCTTGGAAAATGCTGTAGCATTTTGTCTTCATAATATTTTGGTTGCTTTCTTTCTAGCCAAGGGAGCAACCAGTGGAGGCTTCCAAAAACTCGAGAACTTAGACCTTACACTGAATCACAAGATTACTGAGGAAGGATACAGAAATTTCTTTCAAGTCCTGGACAACCTGCCAAACCTTCAAAACCTGGACATTTCCAGGCATATCCCAGAACACATTCAAGTCCAAGCCACCACTGTCAAGGCTCTGGGTCAGTGTGTGTCCCGACTGCCCAGCCTCACCAGGCTTCAGATGCTCAGTTGGCTGCTGGATGAAGAGGACATAAAAGTGATTCATGATGTGAAGGGAAAACACCCTCAGTCCAAATGCTTGACTGTTCACTGGAGGTGGGTAGTGCCATTCTCTCCTGTCATTCAGAAGTGAAGAATGAAGTGGAAGATTACTGGCAGGTCTAGAAACCTGATTTTCTAACACATTTCACTCTAGACAGGCATGGTGTGTAATCATAGTACTTAGGAGACTGAGCAGGAGGATCAAGAGTTTGAGTTCAGGGCTGGAGAAATGGCTTAGCAGTTAAGAATAGGTGGCTCACAACCGTCTGTAATGGAATCTGATGCCCTCTTCTGGTTTGTCTGAAGACAGCTGCAGTATATTCATATACATTGAATAAATATTAAAAAAAAAAAAAAGTTTGAGTCCAGCCTGGGTTATGTAACAAGACTTTACTCTAGACCCAAATCAAAACCAAACGGTTTACTACAGCATACATAAAAACATTCTTCAGCTTATCGGGCTGGTAATTGTTTGAGAGCCTACATGTCTACATTGAGCTATGAGAAGCTGTGCCTTGGCAGTCCTTGTATAAGGATTAGAGCTTTAGTCAAGTTCATACAGAGAACTCTCCATTATCAAGGTCAACAGAAAGGGGCTGGGGAAAGGACCATTGATCTAGGTAAAAACTACATTGTGGAAGGAATAATTCATATAAGTAAGAAATGGCTAGTTTAAGGACTGAATCAGTTCTATACATGAGCAGGAGTTGACTTTATCATGGATTCAGCTAACTCTCTCCAGGAGATGCTCTTTAGTTTTTGCATGGCTTTTGTATATTCACCAGTCTTGTGTGCTCTTGCTTGTTTACACTATCTCTCATCTGTTTGAAAAAATGAGCTTAGAGAAACCTGCTTTTGTTCCAGAGGCTTTGGGGAGTTTCTATTAGAACAGCTTTATAATTTTGTTGGAAACCCATTTTGTTCAGGGCATGTGATTTAATCTTGTAAGGATTTGTGGGTATATTAACTTGATTGTGATAAATATTTGTCATTTCATAACTGTCACTTCTCTAGAGGCAGTGGGACCTGGGAGAATTGAGCCAATAAATGAGGTAGAATAAAGTCTCATGCAATAGTCAATTTTATTCAGAGCATCAGACAGTTTATACTCTGAGGGTTAAGAAAAACTAAGTGAGAAAAGTTCTCATGAGTTCAGGCTATACACAATCATGAAGACAAGCTGCATGTGACAAAACATGTTTTTCTAGAACAGTGCTTCTCAACCTGTAGGTCTTGACCCCTGTGAGGGTCAGATGACCCTTTCACAGGGGTCACTTAAGACCATCAGAAAACATACTTATGAGTCATAACAATAGTAAAATTATAGTTATGAAGTAGCAACAAAAATAAATTTATGGTTGGGGAGGCCACTACAACACAAGGAACTGTATTTGTGGTGGTTTTGAGAGGCCAAATCTTTTAAGTTCAGACTCCATTTTAGAGAACCTGACCTAAGTTTGAACTCAAGTAAACTAACTAGTATTTGTTTCCAAGTTACCCCCAATATAACCTGAACCTAGCTCCAGTCTCTAGGCTAACACCCCCTCCCAATAAGATCTGCATCTCCAGGTTATTATCCCAACAGACCTGCACCCCCAGGTTACAAGTCCACCCACTGCCTAACGACCACTAATGCAGAGGGAAGAAGAAATGAAGTTAATGATATAACTCCCAGCACCAGCCAATACGTTATAGGCCATAGTAACTTCCCAATTAGATGCTTGCACACTCACCCCCTACCACCACCAACTTGCTGCTTTCTATAAAGCCTTGCCCAATAAGATATTTGGGCTTTCTCATTCCAAAACCGTCCTGTGTGTACTCTGAGGGGCCCAATGTAGCTCGAATAGAATAAAGACCCAGCTGTAAGTTGCATCAACTCAGCTCCTGTCTGTTTGAGGGATCACTAACATTTCCCTGGCCCTACAGTTTGAGTATGGTGGGCACTATTAGAAAGCCTTGCCGGGTGGTGGTGGCGCACGCCTTTAATCCCAGCACTTGGGAGACAGAGGCAGGTGGATTTCTGAGTTCGAGGCCAGCCTGGTCTACAGAGTGAGTTCCAGGACAGTCAAGGTGACACAGAGAAACCCTGTCTCAAAAAAAAAAAAAAAAAAAAAAAATCAAAAACAAAAAAAAGAAGGTATGGCCTTGTTGGAGGAAGTATGTTGCTGTAGGGGTGGGCTTTGAGACATTCTTCCTAGCTTCCTGGAAGTCAGTCTTCTCCTAGCTGCCTTCAGAACAGGATGTAGAACTCTCAGCTCCTGCCTGCACACTGGAATGCTCCCACCTTGACAATGGACTGAACCCTTGAACCTGTAAGTCAGCCCCAATCAAATGTTGCCTTTATAAGAGTCGCCTTGGTCATGGTTCCTGATCACAGCAGTAAAACTCTAAGACAGTATTAAAGGGTCACAGGAAGGTTGAGAACCACTCCAACAGAGGCATATAAAGGATAAACACTTAATTGAATAACAGTACAAGCAATAATGAGTAATCTGGAGTAAACTTACTCCTAGCACTACACCTGGGAGGGGCAGGAAAACACATTCCAAGAACAATTCTATGTTTTGAAGAACCTAGGGTCACCAGACAAGAGTTGTTTTCTTACTGTTCTCACAAGCACTCAGAATTCTCCTCACATGACTCCCTTCTTGGACCATGTTCCAACATATAATGTATATAAAAACACCTATACATCTTAAATATATATGCTTTTTATTTCTCAATTATAAAATAAAGCTTCAGCAAGATTTCTAAGGTTAAAAATAAAAAATTAGCATTGGCCATCTATGTACTAAGGCAAGTGGCATTCTTGATTTTTATTTTCTCCCCTTTGTATTCGTTTTTGTTTTATAATTGTCGGTCATTTTAATATTTAAAGTAAAAATTTAAGCTTGAGCTATAGTTCAGAAGTGCGTGCTACAGAGTGTTCTCCAGCACTGTCCGAACACTACATAAGAATATATCAAAAAAAAAAAAAAAATATATATATATATATCATATACGGGCTGGAGGAAGGGCTGAGCAGTGAGGAGCACCGGCTGCTCTGCCTCCGCATATGCATATATACAGACAAAATATCCATTCATATATAAAATTTTATAACTGAACAAGTTCAAGTAACTTGTCATCAAAACTGTAACCCAACCTCCCTGTGAAGGATTAGATCTTGCTCATCTAATATATTAATACTTTTGTACTCAGAAAGACTTTAAGTAATCAGAGTCCATTGAAAGGACAGAAATCATGAGAATATTTTCAACAGGGAAGTTTGAGGAAAGTGTAATGCGGTCATTAGCTGAGAACTGGACTACAGAGACTGGCTTGTAAGGAATAAGAGGAACTCTCACCACACTCAGGCTCTTCATCTTCGGCTGAGAAATCCTGGTGTTTAGAGCAATGCCTGGCAGGACAAAACCATGACACCAAAGCTTGCTAGGGCCATGGAGTTGCTGGGAGCTGCTGAGCTGTATTTGGCTGCAAGAGACCTCAGAATGCTATGTGCTGCCAGCCACTGTGTGTGACCCAAGGTGCTGTGGATAAAGCTGGTGTTGCAAGGACCTCCCTACCTCTCCAGAACCAGCAGAAGCCCCTGGCTCCCTCAGTGTCTTGGCAGCATCCTCTACCCCCAATGCTGTGCATGGAGGGATGATGGGGGAGAGGTGTTCAGAACAGGAAGCCTGTTACATCATGAATACTCAATTTAGAAACAGGAGACAATAACTTGGCAACTGACAACTCATTTAGTAGCACCATTGGAAAAAAAAAAAAAAACCTAGGTAAGCTGTGTGCAGTAGTACATGTGTTTAAACCCCAGCTTCTCTGGAGGCTGAGGCAGGAGAAATACAAGTTGAGGCCAGCCTGGTCAATCGAGAGACACTGTCTCAAAATAAAGTGGAGGAAGAGTTGGGGAGGCTGCTCGTTGGTCCAGCATGTGTGAGGTCCTGGGTTTGGTCACTAGCACTACAAATGAAAAAGAAACAGAGGCTGCAAAGATGGCTCAGTGGTTAAAAGCAGTAGTGATTCTTGCAGAGGACCCAGGCACAATTTCCAGTACAAGCATGGCATCTTATAACCAGCTCTAACTCTGGTTCCAGGATCCAATGTCCTTTTCTGGCCTCACTGAATACCAGACAGATACATGGTACACACACATATTCGTACAAAACACCCATACCCATAAAAGAAAACGTTTAAAATCTTTTAAAAATAAAAATAAGAGCCAGGTAGTGGTGGCGCATGCCTTTAATCCCAGCAGTTGGGAGGCAGAGGCAGGTGGATTTCTGAGTTCAAGGCCAGCCTGGTCTACAGAGTGAGTTCCAGGACAGCCAGGGCTACACAGAGAAACCCTGTCTCAAAAAAAGAAAAAAAAAAAAAGAAGAAGAAAAAATAAAAATAATAATTCAATGGTTCTTGTTTATTCCTCAGCACTTAAAAGGAAAAAACAAAGCTGTGTCTGTCTCTGATCACATCCTCCATATTTCCAACTCCCTGAATCTGTCAAATGGGCTGCTGTTCTGAACAGTTTGCACCTTCTTACATCTGCTTTATTTTTAAGTGAAAAAACAAAACAAAACCCAAGAAATCAATTTTTCATCATAGTCCACATTGAGCACAACTGAAACAGCTAACAAAAAATAATTGTAAACTCACACAAATAGATATCAAACATGGTTTTATTAAGCTCCAAATATAACAAGTCTGAAAAAACAACTTCCATTGGAAGAGTTCTTTACCAGTGCTGGTGAGTGTCTTCCGTGCTTACACACATTTGCTTCCCCCAAGGTTTGCCACCTCCATTCCACCAAAATAGCTGTTTTGGGATCACTGCGTCATCAGTGACCTCTGACCTCCACATTGGTACATTCAATGACTGCGCTGCAGTCTTTGTCATGTTTGTCCTGTTAGCAGCGGCTGAACTACAGATGGGGCTCATCCCTGGCCTCCAGGATGCCCCTGTTCCAGCAGCCCTTAGAATATCAATGACTCCTGCTTTCCTCAGAGAGCTCCAGCTCAGCCCTCTGCTGTTTCTCTAACCCCTGGGGGATCTGAGTTCTCCTGGCTTCATCTCTCCTTCATCCTGCTGAATGGCTTTAAGCTCCATGTCCAATACCTCCTCCATCTCCAGATCTAGCCCTGCACTCTGTTTATAGAACTCCAATGGACATTGACATTCCACATATCCAAAGCTAACTTTAACCTTGTCCTTCACAGAAATACTCATTGCAGGCTTTCACCTCCCGAAACTCCTGCTTTATTCTTCCAGGTGCTTAGTGAAACCCTTGTAGTTATCCTTAGCTCTTCTCTTATAGCACATATAATCTACTGACAAATCCTGGCAATTCCACTTGCAAAACACAGTGAGTTCCACATGGTTGGTCCACTTCTGTGAAATCAGTGGTGTATTTTCACCATGCAGCCAGAGGATCCTCCTGGAGGTCAGATCATGCTCTCTTCCTGTGCCTCCCACTCAAGGCCAATGCTGTTGACCTCACCATTATCTACATATGGCCTGACTCTTGCTCCTGCTTATTCCCATCTCCTCTCTCTCCTTCCTATTACTCTGGCCTCCTTGTTGGTCCTTGGTTATTTCATACATATTCTTATTTTTTTTCAAGTCTAGGTTTCTCTGTGTAGCCCCTGCTGTCCTGGAACTCGCTCTGAAGACCAGGCTGGCCTCCAACTTGGAGGTCCACCAGCCCCTGCCTCCTCAGTGCTGGAACTGAAGGTGTGCACCACTCCTGCCAGGCACACATTCTTATACAAGTGCCTTTTCTTTTAACTATGTTCTCTCATTCGATGGTTTGAGTATTTCCCAAATATTGTATGTGTTAAAATGCAAGCCCCACTGTGAGCTACTAGGAGTGGGAACTTAATCTACTGTGTTTGCAGCTGGGGCCTTTAGAAGGTATTTAGAATAAAGTCATCAAGATGAAACTCCTACTGAATCCTGGTGGCTTCCTGAGAGGCCAAGTGTGAACACATACAAGATATGCAGAAATCATGCTTTTGTTGTCTCTTGCAATATTATGCCTAATTCAAGCTAAGCACACCAGATAAAAGCATCAGCCCTGAACATAACATCCAGAACTGGGAGGCAAACTAAATCTTTCTAACCACACCCCATAGGCTGTCTTCCATTTTGTAAGAAATGATAGAGTACATGTGTACACTTGATTATGCATTTGTCATTTCCATATGCAGAAAGGTCAAAGGTCTTCATCGGTCTTTGTCACTGCCTGCATTATTCCCTTGAGAACCTGGAACCTATGGGTTTGGGCTAGGCTGATGGCCAGCAACCTGCAGTGATCCTCCAGCTGTACCCCTCCTCTGTCCTTTCCCCATGCTTTCACCCATGAAGCCATTTCCACTGCCTCTGTTTCTTTGCTATTACTGTATTAGATGTGGTCTCCTTATATCGGTGAGGCTGGCCTGGAAGGATGAATCCTACTACCTCAGCTTTCAAAGTAGCTGGAATTATATTATATGCCAACATACAATGCATCCTTCTAGTTTTGCTGAGAGCAATTCCTAGCATTGGAATAATGTTGAGAATTTGCTGGAATGAATGACCTCAGTCCAGATAAATGCATTGGATGCTAAAAAGAATTAAAATTAGTGTTAATATCTAATGTTGGCTGAGTAGTGGTGGCACACGCCTTTAGTCCCAGCACTTGGGAGGCAGAGGCAAGCGGATTTCTGAGTTTGAGGCCAGCCTGGTCAACAGAGTAAGTTCCAGGACAGTCAGGGCTATACAGAGAAACCCTGTCTAGAAAACAAAACAAACAAACAAACAAACAAAAAATCTAATGTCTGGCTAGAAGGAGGTAAATTGAGTATGTTAATAATTAAATTTAACATGCAAATTAACTATGTTGAAGCTATAATAGCCAATATTTCTTCTAAAAGCTCAAGTCAGAACACATTTGCAAAGTTACTTACCAGGTAATTATTCATTAATTTAATAATACTTACTTGATGGCTAATATGATAGGCACACGAGGAGCTTAGTTAATTTAGTTTACCTAGCTAAAACTTAGGAAAGCATAGCATTCACCATATTCTGTTTTTAATAATAGTGGAGCTTAAACCCCAGTACCTTGCACATGTCGGCCAAGTGGTCTATCAATGGCTTCCATCTCCAGTGTAACGATGCTGATCACATTTACTTCTTTCAAAGGTAAATAAACCAGGAGAAGCCTGGGTGCTTAAGACATCAGTCCTTACCATAAGAATCTACATGGTACATGGCCAAGGTCATGGGGGAGAATGGCATGGGCAATTGGGTTAGGCAGTACTCATGATGAGGTAAGGGACATCAGGTGGAGAGAGGGAGACTAGGAAGACAAACAAGAGAAGGTGCAAGGAGAACACGGATTCTAACAGACAGAACACAGTGCAGTAGTAGTTGGTTTGCTGCTGTGGTGAGGCCAGCGTTTGGGAGGCTGAGTCAAGAGGACTATGAACTAACTACAAGTAAACCAGACTGAAAACAAAACCGTTTCAATAAAGAAAGAACAGGGCTGGCAAGATGGCTCAACAGGTAAAGGCACCTGCCACCAGATGGCCTGAATTCAATCCCTAAAACCTACGTAGAAAAAGAGAAATGACTTCACAAGTTGTTCTCTGACCTCCACATATAAGTCGTGGAAAAGGCACACACGCACACATGCACTCACGCACACATGCAGGCAGCAAGGCACACAAACATACAAAACAAAAGCACAACACGTCTTGGTTCCTAACTGGCCAGTATAGCCCTGGTGACATGGGCTAGCTTTGTTGCCCAACCTTGGAGTACCAATTTGTTCTACCTTCAAAAATTGCCTTTTTACCAAAGTAATAAGTCTGAGTAGTTTTCTTTCTGTATGTTTAAACAAACTCAACTTCACTGTATATATCCCAAAAGAAAATCTATAAAGTCAAGATTTCAAAAAAGGGCTTTTATTTAATTTTAAAGGCATTAATAAAAATCTTGACATACTAAGAAAATTACAATTGTATGTTTGTGCTCAGCCACAATTGGGCAGACTGACTTCTGTGCACTCACATTTCCACTGATCGGTTCCTCCAACTGCTTATGCTCCAAGCACGCTCTGCTGCTGACTTATGATGGACTCCCAGAACAGGGAGACACTGATGATGACACCACTTAACCAAGAGTCCACAAAGATGACGAGGAGGCACAAAGATGATGAGGAGACTTCTGTTCTTATCGACCAGGGACACCAACGTACCATCTCCTTGGGAGAGAGCTGACCTGAATTTGAAAGAAAAAACTCTTGGCAGTTATAAAATGACAATAAATACATGAAAATTGTGCATGCATATATGTGTGTGTGTGTGCATGTGTGAGAGACAACTAATAAGAACTGGTTCTCTCCTTCAACCCTGGGGAGTGAACTCAGGTCACCAGGCCTTTGGCCTCTGAAGCATCTTATTAGTTTCCAACTCATATTTTTATATAGATGCAAAAAATAAAAATATATTAACATGAACATTAATTTAAAAAATTAAGAACTACTATATTTGACTGTCCTATTAGAACTTAACATATTACAAATTATCAAATCATGTGTTAAACTTTTCACTAAAGTTTAGTTCACTAAAGTGACTGCAACAGTATAACCAGCTTTTTCAGGGTAGTAGAACTAGAAATTAGTCACCTGGATTAAAATGTTCCATGTTTCTAGAGTTAAAAATGAACTCAAAATATTAGGGCCTTCAGAAAGTTACAATAAAAACGCCACATAAACAGCTACCATTCCAGAGCTGTGCCTGTCTGCTTCCTGCCATGATGACTGTGGACTAACCCTTGGAAATTGTAAGCAAGCTTTCTTTTATGAGAGTTGTCTTGGTCATGGTGTCTCTTCACAGCAATAGACTAGTAACTAAGACAATAATGCAGTATATTGCAAACTGCATCATTTATCAAGAGAGAGGATGGCTCTGGAGAGAGCACTCAGTGGTTAATAACATTTATTGCTCTTGTTAGAAGATTTGGGCAGCTTATACCCATCTATATATAACTCCAGTTTCACGGAATCCAGTGTCCTAGCCTCAAGAGCACAGGTATGTACATGGCACATGAACATACATGTAGGTAAAACCTCCATACACACAAAAGTTTTAACGTAAAACCTATGTGTGGATATGGTAATATGGCTCAGTGGCAGAATGTTTCCTTATTATAGGTGAGACTCTAGGTTCAATCCCTACTATCACACCCCACACAAAAACCCAAGCCTGACTGCCAGTGACACTGCAATTATCTTCACACCCTAGGCCAGATTTGGATGCTACATGTCTATAATCCTTGTGCTACAGAGACTGAGGCCAGCCTAAGAATCATTGTTTTGCCAACATAACCAAAACAAACCACGCAGTATTTGGGATGCCATTTTGACACCATGAGAATTTGATTATGTGAGGATAATTCTTATTTTTGGCAGTCTTTAGTGGGGCTAGAGAGCGAGCTCAGTGGTTAAAGAGCACTTGCTGTTCTTCTAGACTCCAAGTTCAGTTCCCAGTACCACGTCAAGCTGACAACCACATGAAACTCAAGCTCAGGGGATCCAGTGTCCTCTTCTGTTGGCCATGCATCCCCACCCCTCAACAGACACACACACACACACACACACACACACACACACACACGCGCGCGCGCGCGCGCGCGCGCGCGAACACACGTGTAAGCCTTAAAAAATAAAATGTCTTTAGTATAGTTTTACACAAACACCAAATTTCAAATGTTCAAAATACTCTTTTTCAACAAACTATAAGAGTTATACAAAGGTAAAGTTGGCTTTTAAAATAACAGACTTACTTCTTAATTTGTATGTGAGCACTTTCCTTCCTTTTTGTTTTGTCTGAAACCCTGTAAAGAAAGCAAATAAAAAGTTAAAACAGAGTACACACTAAATAAATGTGTGAGTTAACACTTCAAGCCCAGTGTGGTGCAAGCCTGGTGATGCATGCTGCAATCCAGCCCTGAGACAAGGAGGAAGGTGGACCCGGAGTTCAAAGTCATCTTCAGATACACCCTAAGTCTAAAACTACCTGGGCCACAGCAGACTCTGCCTCATGATGGGAGAGGTGGCAGATGTCTGTAATTCTAGGACTTAGAAGATCAGGGCAAGAGGATCACTGTGAGTTCAAGGCTAGCCTGCTCTCTCTTGTAAAAAACAAAACAGAATACAACAAAACAAAAAACCCTTAAGCCCAACTTAGTGATATATACCTAATAATCCCAGTGCTTAGGAAACTAAAGCAAGAGGACCTTGACTTTAAGGCCAGCCTGGCTGGCAAAAGGCTGAGCTACAACAGTTAAGACCCTGACACAAAAAAACCATAAGAATGGGAACAGTTTAGTGCTAGAGGCTTTGCCTAACATGTGCAAGGCTCCGGGCTTGATCTCCAACACTACCAGAACAATCAAATAGTTTGTTTCATGAGACATACTAATTATACTTAATGTCATCAGAAAATAAGTTTATATATTTTAAAAAGTAGTTTATAGCATTCCAATATACTTTAACAGTGATTAATCCAAAGCAGGCACAGTGGCATACACTTGTAACCCCAGCAACTAGAAAGCTAATGCAAGAGGACTGCTGCAATTGGCAGGGCACCTAGGCTTCATAGTGCATCTACATTTACATCTCAACAGCCATGAGATGTACTGAAAAGTGACTTGGTACCAATGAAGACCAAAGCTAGTTCTTGCAATAACAACACCACCCTTACTTGTTCTTGTTTTGCTGATTTCTACAAGAGCAGAGGCAAGCAGTGACCACCAAGCTGAGCCGCCACCACCCTGACAGGGCAGGCAGACACTATGGCTTGGGCCACACTCTGTAAGGGCTATGAACTGCTAATATAAGTCAGTGGGATCTTCAGAAGTCTTGAACTACAGTAAAGCCTGACTTACAAGCTTGTCTACTCTTTCGAAGGTAAAATCCCCAGAACTTCATACTCCAGGAAAGCACACTTCCCATACTTCTTAAGGTCATATGTTGATATTTTAAGTTAAGCAAACTAATCTAATAAAATGTAATCAATGCACACATACGGACAATACTCCTAATGGAAAGCACTTCTCTGGCTAGCTCTGAGTTGGTGTGAATACTTTGAGGAACATGGCTACCTAACAAGTACTTATTAGGACTAGAGTAAAAAGTACTGGCCAGAGTAAGTGCTGTTAGGAACAGCCCTGTGGGGACTGGGAATGAAACTTGGGTCCTCTAGAACAGCAGCCAGTGCTCTTAACTGCTATGCCATCTCTCCAGCCACAGAAACATTTCTACTGGCCCCAACCGACAACATAGTCATTAATAGTAGAATGGATAAACAGATCACTTACATATCTACACAATGGAAGGTAACAGAGCTATAACTATACACAGAATGTAAATTAAACTTATGAACAAAACATTGAACTTCAACAATTGGCCAGGCTGACATACAGCTCAGTGGTAGGGCTTGCCCCACATGTGCAAGCCCCAGGTTGTGATCTCCAATACTCAGGATATCTGGAGGACTCTATCCACAGCAGTGCAAACATGTCCAGGAATGATGATGCACACATGCGGTCCCTACTTCTTGAGAAGCTAGGGTAAGGGGATTACAGAGTTCAAGGTCAGCTTGAAGAATACAGTAAGATCCAATCTCAAAATGGAAAAACAAAAATCATCCCCAAAGCAGAAAAACAGATGAAGAACTAATTTAGTCATCGCTTACATTTTAAAGTACAATTAGACTAACCTAACAGCATGAAGTCTTCCTTCCCACTGTTACTGTCTTGCTCCTGGGATAGTGTCTCACTGTGTATCCATCCATGCTAGCCTGCAACTGGTAATCTACCTGTTTTAGCTTTTTGAGTGCTAGAATTACTGCCATTAAAGAAGTTTGAAATGAGCTGGGAGTTGGTGCACCCCTTAATCCCAGCACTTGGGATGCATAGACAGGTGGATTTCTGAGTTTGAGGCCACCCTGGTCTACAGAGTGAGTTCCAGGACAACCAGCACTATATACAGAGAAACAGTGTCTTGAAAAAAAACCAAACAAGATAACAAAACCAGACATTTGAAATGAATTGCAATCACACTCCAGAGGGATGATGAAAGAGGAACTGTCCAATTTTAAATGTTAAGGTAGTCTTAAAACTGACTAAGTTTTTAAGCTCCACAGAATCACATTTTAATCATGCAGAAGCTGGCCCTGCGTGCAAGACTTACCACTAAACGTCATATAACTGCAAAGAGCATGTAAGGAATTCCCAGGGAGTCCTTACCATATAGTAGCCAGTGTGGTAGCCACTCATGTACCAAGAGATTAGCATACTGCCCAGGGCATCAGTGTCATCCAGACAATCGGGAGAGATGGGAGGGGGTGGAGGAATTATCTGCAAATGGAAAAGAATCCAGTTAGGAAAATACTGAAATCCAGGGATTCATTTTACACAGAGAATAATGGATACTAATTGAACCTTTTCCTATACTCAATGAGATACTTCTACTTAATTTTTTGAAAATCTAGAACTAGAAGAAAGCCATCCATAATAAGAAAAGACCAAGAAATTTAACAAAGAGTTAAACCAGTTGACATTTAATAGTATGATTAGACTATTTGTTCCATTATGAAGCTATGCATAATACACAAAACAGAGACTCAGAGACTCAAGTGTTTCCACAAAACACACACACACACACACAGCAATTTTAAGGCCACTGTAAGAAAAGACTTGGGGTAGAACATCTGCCTGTCTCCCACTCAAATACATTCTGCCCCAAAATATCCTTCTAACTACTGTTAATATCTAAAATAAAACTGCCATAAAAATTCTTTTAGGGCCAAGTATTGCCAGCACAAGCCTTTAATTCCAGAATTAGGGAGGCAGAGGCAGGAAGATCTCTGTGAGTTCAAGCCCAGCCTGTTCTAGGACAGACAGGGCTGTTCAACAGAGAAACCCAGTCTTGAAAACCAAACAACCCAAAAACCTAACCTCTGTCCTAACCTTGGTGGTGCACCCCTTTAATCCCAGCACTTGGGAGGCAGAGGCAGGCGAATTTCTGAGTTCGAGGCCAGCCTGGTCTCCAGAGTGAGTTCCAGGACAGCCAGGGCTACAGAGAAACCCTGTCTCGAAAAAAACAAAGAAAGGACAAAAAACAAAACAATGACAGAAGAGAAGCACCGCCATGAGTAAGTACAGGCTCAGAGACTCGTGTTCAAGAACTGCAAGGGACACAGTATCTTTCGCCTCCGTATGCTGAGGACAGTCCTTTCTCACAGACCAGCAGCAGGAAATTGGACACTAACCACTGAGGTGAGAAACATACAAAACAGTGTGGCGATGAGCATCGTCTGGGGAATAGAGGGCCTTCAAAACAAAACCCGAGGCTTACATTTTTACTCGTCAGAATCCAACCTCAGGGGTGGCCGAAGGTAACACACTCCAATTTCCTATATTCTAAAAAAATTACTAACTGTATACAAAAAGTGTAATCTAAAGTCTTTTGTACTTACTGGTGGTCCTGAAGGGAATGGAGGCATCCAACACGGCAAGAAGGGCGGAGGGGGAGGTGGTGGCGGTGGTGGGCCATTGAATCTCAGACCTGGCTATAAAGAGTATTTCAAAGGAAGTTAGTATTTTAAAGGAAAATTCCTTCCATCACTGAAAGGAAGAATATTCAAAACCAATATAAGAGAAATAAGAACTGGAGAGATGGGTCAGTAGTTAAAAGCATCTATATCACGAGCACAAACCCCCACACAGACAGGTACACATATACATTGTTAAAAATAAAGCAAATCTTAGCTCAAATGGTAACCTCTAGCTAGGTTTTTTTTTTTCATTTCTTTTCTATATAAACATTTAGAATCACAGTAAAGATCTGTAATTACCTAGTCAACCAGGGATAATGTATTTACCAAGATAATCTAATCACAGGATTATAGTCTTCCCCCACTATCACATATTTTTGTAGATTTCCTGTTACTGAGTCCCCAAGAAGACTCAGCAGATAAAAGGTACTTGTGAGCAAGTCTGACGGCCTGAGTTCAATTCCCAGGACCCACACTGAGGAAGAGAAACCACTCCCATAAGTTTTCCTTTTACTTCCACTATGTATACAGTACCTACCCCAAATAAATAAATGTAAAATGAGAAAAGAAAGTTTTAGAGGTCCTGTTACTTATATATGCTAAAGTACATTGTAAAAACTACCAAAAAGACAAGATATATTTTACAGGATTTGATCACTGCAGATTCAAGAAACTCTTAATACAATGAATGTAACTTTTAATTAGAAAATTATCACAGAAAATCTTTGGTTGTTGAAATTTTCTAAAACATTACTTAGTTGTGTGTACCTGCATGTGTGCAGCATGTGCTGTGGTGCTCATGTGGAACCCAGAGACAACCTTTGGGACTTGTTTCTCTCCTCCACCAAGAGACTCCAGGGAACTGGCTCAAGCTGGCAGGCTGGCAGCAGACACCTTTACCACAACACCACCTTGCATCTCTTGTTTTCAGTTTACATTTTAGTTTTGTTTTTTGGTTTTTTTATTTATTTATTATGTAAGTACACTGTAAGCAGTCCTCAGACACACCAGAAGAGAGCGTCAGATTTCATTACAGATGGTTGTGAGCCACCATGTAGTTGCTGGGATTTGAACTCAGGACCTTCAGTAAAGCAGTCAGTGCTCTTACCCACTGAGCCATCTCTTCAGCTGGTTTTTTTAAACCATCTCTATGGAGCCCAGGCTGGTTCCAAACTCAGTAATCCTCTCCTCACGGTGTCTCCAGTGCTGAGAGGACAAGCAAGCCACTCTGCTCACTTCTCAAAGAAAAGCTGAAGAGGCCTTATACTTAATTCTTAGAAATTACTATCTAGAGGTGAAAAGATAAACCTGAGCTTGGGTCCCCAGCACCCACATGGCAACAAAGCAAGGCAGAACACATTCATAACCCTAGCACTGAGTAGATGGGGCTCTGGCCCGCCAGTCTAGCTAAATCAGCAAGCTCCAACTTCACTCACATTCTCTGCCCCAGAAAATAAGGTAGAGAGTGACTGAGGAATATGCTCAGTGTAGAGTTCTGGCTACCACATGTACTAGTACCCACATACAGCGCGCATGCACACACACATAGGCATGCACGCACGCACACACACATGAATTATCTCAACACCATACTCTCTGAGGAAAAATACTGCTCATTAGTACAAAACAAACAACAAAACAAAACAAGCTAGTTAAGGTTCTTCTAGCCTATAATACAATTCTTTTTAAGTTGACTTCTATTACTTACAACCAAAAGAGCCATGCAAAGTGTTCACACTTTAACACTGTACTGTACTCTGGGATAAACAAGGTGTGGTGTCTGGCACGTGCCTATAATCCCACATCATTTATAGGTGAAGGCACCAGGATCTGTGGAAGTCAGCTTACAAGAACAGGCTCTTTCCATCCACTGTGTGGACCTCACGCACACACACTACAAATGCAATAAAAGTCTGGGGGGCTGGTGAGATGGCTTAGCGGTTAAGAGCACCAACTGCTATTCCGAAGGCCCTGAGTTCAAATCCCAGCAACCACATGGTGGCTTATAACCATCCGTAATGAGATCTGATGCCTTCTTCTGAAGTGTGTGAAGACAGCTACAGTGTACTTACATACAATAAATAAATAAATAAATAAATCTTTAAAAAAAAAAAAGTCTGTAAAAAAGAAAAATGTACTAGTTTCTAGCCAGCCAGCCATTGCAGTGCAGGGAGCCTCTTACTTCACTGTGCATTTCCTCTTTATAGACACAGGCCTGGAAGCTACCAGTTCACAGGAAAGCTATCTATTACTTAATGGAAGAGTTAGGCTCCCAAATACTCATTATCACCTAGATATATACCTTTCTCAACACAACATTTACCTTTCCTGGTCCTACTCCTGACCCTGGCATGGGGGGCGGTGGAGGGAGGAATGAGGCCCACGGAGCAGCTTTGGACGCGCTGTGTGCTTTACTTCTGAGAGGTCTGGAGGAGTGCTCACTGTCGTCTGTGGACACTTGACTTTCATTCTTTAAAAAGAAAAATAAACATTTTATTATGCAAACGCAGAGCACTTGGCTAGCATTTGTATGGCCCTGATCTTGTGTTCCAGCAGAAAGAGAATGAGAAGAGAACCAGAGAGAATGAGAATGTCATTTAACACTTTAGTGCGTCAAAGTGACAACTGATTATAATGCTTTTTTTCCTTACTTAATGTCCAGTTTCAGGAATGGACATCTTTCATGACCTCACCTCCTGAGTGTTCTGTTCTGTACTATTAGCTACTTCACAGGTCGGGGAAAGTAGATCAGATAAGTTTTGCTCCTCTCTGTTTCCATAGCCAGTATAAACCACGACACAGGTTTCTCTCTTAAAGTCAATGGACGTAATGCTAGCTGGGTAAATGCAGCCATCTTCTGACCAAACAGCAGAACACTTGTCACCAACTTTCCACTACAAAAGAAATGAAAAATACAGACTTGCATACATTAGTTCTTTTGAAAAGATCAAACCAGAACCCAGTCCTCCAAGTATAATTCCAATCCTCCCATCTACTTAATACAAACTCTGTTCTTAGTCACCTGCATCTTCTTTTCCCTATCTGATGAATGGCCATAATGTATTCTACCACCAAAACTTGTCATTAAGAACAAAAGAGCCAGGCTGTGGTGGCGCACGTCTTTATCCCAGCACTTGGGAGGCAGAGGCTGGTGGACTTCTGAGTTTAAGGCCAGCCTGGTCTACAGAGTGAGTTCTAGGACAGTCAGAGCTATACAGAGAAACCCTGTCTTGAAAAACCAAAAAAAAAAAAAAAAAAAAAAAAAAAAAAAAGAACAAAAAAGAAAAAAAAGACTAAACATGTATGACAAATCCAATGTTCCTAGTCAAACAAAAGCAAGTGTTCACCAAATGTAAATACCCTTTCCCTTTGGTAATAATGACTTGAAGGATGAGGCATCCTTGACAGAGAGACAGAGAGACAGAGAGACAGAGAGAGAGAGAGAGATACTGGGAGAGACTGACCGAGACCTCTCGTCTATAGGGTTTTGTTGTGGCTCAGTGTGGCTTGATTGGAGACACACAGGTTGGGCCTGTACTAGCCAGGTTCTCTGTTGCTACACTATACTCCCGCCCAGGTCTTCTGCTTTCAAATAACAGACCTACTTACCACAAGTTTGGTTTACCCTAATAATGTTTAAGTTGTTGAAATTGTGTGGGGGTGGGGGAACAGTTACAGATCAGCTACACAGCACATACTTGGAATGCAGGGAGCTCTGGGTTTAATACTCAGCATGGACATGTACATGTGCATAAATGTGCATGAGTGCGTGTCTGTGTGTGTGTGTGTGTGTGTGTGTGTGTGTGTGCTTGTTTCTGTGTGTGTGAATATCTGTGGGGGGGGAGTGTTTGTGTGGGGGGGAGTGTCTGTGCATGTGGGAGTGTGTGTGAGAGTGTCTGTGTGTCTGTGTGTGTGTGTGTACATGCTGATTCACTCACAGCTCTCGGGCACTCTCCTCATCATCAGCCCTCCCCTCAGGCCAGGCAGGACTCTGTTTAAATCAATCCATCACCTGTTTCAAGGGAGTTGTGGCATTCTTCTTTTGGTTTTTATTCTTCTTAGCAGGTTTTCTTCTAGCTGTGCCTTTTGGCTTATCTGAAGTTTCACAAATGTCACCATTCTTTAGAGCATGCTATGAAAACAGTAATAAAAAATCTGTCATGGAGGGATATGTTTTTTAAAAGTCACCACTTTCTAACATAATAGGTTCCCCTACCTAAGAAAGCCTCAATGTACTCAGGGTTTTTTTTTTTTTTTTTTTTTTTTCTTCTTTGCAAAATGAATGATGTGAGGAAATAAAGAAAAGAATGATTAAACATTTCATACCTTAAAGGAAGCCACAGCTTTATCATAAGCTTTTATCAATGCTGTATCATCCCAAATGTCAGAATCATCACTCTGAAGAGGGAAAAGAATACAAATAATTTATGGACAGATGTACTTAATTTAAAAACACATAATAGAAAGTAGGGGGGAAGTAGTTCAAAGTCCCTAGATCAACCTCCAGCAGATGCCTATAACCCAGACACCCAGAATGTATGTTATAGAGGGATACATTTCTAGAATAACACCACTCACTAACATAACAGATCCCATCACCTAAGAAAGTCTCAGTGTACTCAGTAGATGCAGGATTGCCAAGGCAAGACTGGCCTGGGATATACAGCGGGTTCCCAGACAGCCTAGACTACAGCATAAAACTGTCGAAACAAACAAACACACCAACAAACAAAACAAAACAAAAAACATGAACTACAAATTAAAATGGCTCATATGTATAATCTACAATTCCAACATCAGAGACAGTAGGGTTGCCAAGAGTTCCAGGCCAGTCTAGTCTACCTATTGAATTCCAGGCCAATTGAGACCATGGAATGTGACCCTGATTCAAATGGGGGGGAAAAAGAGCTAAATAAACTTCAAAACCAGGTGTGGTGTCCACCTTTTTAACCCCAGCACAGGGAGGCTGAGTTTGATGCCAGCTTGGCCTACAAGGAGAGTTCCAGGTCTGCTAAGGCTACACTGTGAGATCTGTCTCAAAACATAAACAACAAAACAGCAACAAGAAACAGCAATAAATATTATTACCCATGAGATTATAAACATGAACCACCACCCTGGGCTTGAAGAAGTTACCAAGATGACAAATAGGCACAGGAGACTTGTGGTTTAAGGAGAGAACCTGAACACCAGGGCTCCCCTGAGGACGAAAAGCAAAGCGTTATTCAGGATAGCTATTGCTGGGCTGTCCCCAAAAGAAGGAAATGCAGCATTGCCAAAAGCTGCCCAGAACTCTCTTCTCCCAGCCCAAGCTCCAAGCAGAGAAATCAGCTGGAGTATGTTGTTTCCCAGACTAGCCTCAACTTCACAATCCTGCCTCAGTAGCTGGGACTGATCACTGGCATGGTCCACAGGCTCTGATTTTCCCTCGTATTTAAAAGTGTTTATTTTACTTTTACAGTCTCACTGTAATTTAGGCTGGTCCGGGAATTCATACACTGTAACCGTGGATGATCTTGAACCTCTGACCCTCCTGCCTCCATCTCCCAAGTGTTTGTGCTTGTAATTATGCGTGCACCACCAACCCTGGCTCAGATCTTCCGTCTTACACACTCGAGTGCACTGCAGTCAATAGCAACTTTTCAACTACTCAGGGCAACTTTAGTTATCCTTCTCTCTCAAACATTATCAACCGTTATCTGCGACCCTTGGTCCTTCTGGTTACCAAACTATACCAACAAACAAACAACTTAGTCAAAAGTCACTGTTAACATCTTCATCCTGACCTAAATTTGGAGCTTTTCAATGACTCCTAACTGGTTTCATTGCTTCAGACAGCCTACCCCCGTTCCCGCACATCCTCTCACAGTCACACAGGACCAAAGCGTGGCTCACAACCTCTCTGGCGCCCAAGCTGCACCAGGAGTCGCCTGCGGATGAGGTAGCACCGTGTGGCCCGAGCGAGCGCGCACTGCCTCGGGCTCGGGCAGCGCTCCGAGCGCTAGAGCCCGGCTGCGACCTCACCTGGCCGGTGCCACGCCGGAACAGCACCGTGTCTTCCTGCTCGGAGCCCGCGCCGCCGCTGCCCATCGCCATGGCCTGCTACCACGGACGCTGCGGGGCTCGCCCAGTGACGACTTCCGTCATGGGGCTTCTGGGACCGGAAGAGTACGGTGGCCCGGAGGCGGCCAGAGACCTCCCACACGCGTTAGGCAAAAGGCTAGTGCGCTCCCAACTCCTCTCACAGCCATCTCTCCCCTTTTCTCCCCTCCACCTGTCTTCTAGCTCTTTCTCTTTCTTTTTCCCTCCCTCCAGCCTTTTTCTTTTCATTTTTCAAGTCAGGGTACCACACTGTAGCTCAGCCTCGCTATATAGCCTAGGCTGGACTTTACTAACCCAGGTTTCCGAGTTTGGGGATTACAGGTTCTGTTTGTTTTCTTTTTAAAAAACAATAAAGTTGGGGCTGGAGAGATGGCTCAGTGGTTAAGAGCACTGACTGCTCTTCCAGAGGTCCTGAGTTAAATTCCCAGCAACCACATGGTGGCTCACAACCATCTGTAATGGGATCCGATGCCCTCTTCTGGTGCATCTGAACACAGCTACAGTGCATTCATGTACATAAAATAAATAAATCTTAAAAAAAAATAATAAAGTTAGTAAAAAAAAAAAAAACAAACAAACAATGGTAATGGGAGCTAACGTACAAAATAGAGGTGCTACGCCAAGATGAATGAAACTCCACAATAAGGGCATCCTGGGTTTGCTGGTTCTTGATGCACACATCAATTATAAGATGATGGGTTGGTATCGGGTCTTCCATTGCAATGTTTAGTTGTCCGTTTCGTAATGAGCCCCAGGTTGGGGAGGTCGACCATTTCCTTGATCTGGCATATCTGGTTAGTTCTTAAGTCTGGTTTCCTTGATAGGGTTTTGATATCCCATGTGCCGCCACAGTTTTGATTTATCCCAATAAATGTATAGATTGATTCCCTTTCTGCTCTCAGGAATAAGCCACCTATCAGCCTGCAAAAAATAAACAAACAAAAAACTAGATAGGGCCGGGCGGTGATGGCACACGCCTTTAATCCCAGCACTTGGGAGGCAGAGGCAGGCGGATTTCTGAGTTCGAGGCCAGCCTGGTCTACAGAGTGAGTTCCAGGACAGCCAGAGCTACACAGAGAAACCCTGTCTGGAGAAACCAAACAACAACAACAACAACAACAACAACAACAAACAAAAACAAAAAAACCCAAAAACTAGATAGGTCCTGGCAGATGGTGCTATTTCTGGTGTACCCAGAGGCTGTAGTCCTCTCGCTCAAGATGGAGTCAGAAGCTCCTTGTAGGGTAGAGTTTCCAGAGGCAAGCAGGTATGAGTTGGGGCCAGCCTGGTTTACATAGAAAGTTCCAGGCCAGTCAGAAGTTTGCAATGAAACCCTGTCTCAAAATAAGATGGAGTCTCCCAGGGCAGGGCACAGCCTGGCAAAAACCACTGTTTTCTACAATCTAGGGCAACTTGGAATAGGGCACAGCCAATAGGGCATCCCAAAAATGCCCAGTGAGATTTCTGGATTCTTATGTTCCAGAATTAAAAAATAAAAAAATTGGATCAGGGCACACTGATAGTAACATGGGTGGAGATCATTTGTTAAAAAAGAATGTTCTCAGCTGTGGACATGGACAGAGTGTCTGGGAAGCACACCCTACTGTCCTCCCACAATGCCTTGGGGAGCTGTGGCTCCAGACTTCATTTCAAGGAGCTGAAGGATGATCAATTGTCTATAAATTATATGCTAATGTTTCATCAAGAGGAGCATAATAATACCACTGCCCGGCTGGGATTTCTCATTGGGTAAACATCATAGCATACTTATATAAACTAATGTTTTATGTGTTTTGTTTTGTTACTGTTGTTGCTGCTCCTGCTACTGCTGAGGATTTACCTGGGGAGCTCATGCATTCGAAGTACATGTTCATCACATGTACTATCTACCTCAGAGGAAAGAGCTACACAACAGGAGCTTGATAATCAGGTTTGGGCTCAAGTTCCTGCTCTTCCGCTCTTCCTCAGACTCTTCAGTGCTAGGGTGAAAGGAACACAGTAGCACTGTGCCCAGCATTGGGCAGTAAGGATTTTAGGAGACGATTGCTAAGTATGTGGTCTATAACTGACTTTAAAGTCATTACATGGTACACAACTGAACCTTCGGAAAGAATAAAATACTTTATGCCTAAGAAATTCCATTGCTAGGTGTTTGTCAATAACTGTGACTGCTCGTGACCACCATATTTCTAATATAAAAAATGTTCATATAGGGCTAGGTATTAGTGGAGGAAATGTTTGTTTGCTATGCATACAAACCTGGAGTTGATCCTCAGTGTTGCAAGAAGAGAAAAACTATGCTAGTATTATTCAAAAATATTCATAATATCTTTATGCTGGGAGCAATGCATGAACTGGTAAAAAGTAGAGTGCCTTAGCTAAATTAGGGAATATTTACACAACAGAACACTGCAACAGTGTCTCAAAACAACAAAACCACACAATTAAAAAAATGAGTGTGTAAGTTAAAATCTGTATGAAGTTTTAAATAATTTTACAATTTAGATCTTCATAGAATTTAAGCTGTTTGTCATTCTGCTTCTTCAGTGGTTTTTATTGTTTTTTGGGGGGGGGGGGGTTCGAGACAGGGTTTCTCTGTATTGCCCTGGCTGTCCTGGAACTCACTCTGTAGACCAGGCTGGCCTCAAACTCAGAAATTATCATGCCTCTGCCTCCCAAGTGCTGGGATTAAAGGCGTGCGCCATCACCACTCTGATTTTTGTTGTTTTGAGACAGGGTCTTGATAAGTAGCCCAGGCTGGCCTCACATTTGTAGTCATCCTAGTGCATCAGCTTCCCATGTCCTGGGATTGTGAGCATTCACCACCATGTCTGGTTTCAGTGGTATTCTTATGCATGGGCTATCATAGGCATGCTTAGGCAGTGAAGTAAAACCCTAACTCAGACAACCCCAGTCCTTGGTACCAACTTCTTAGTTAGGGTTTTACTGCTGGAACAGATACCATGACCAAAGCAACGCTCATAAGGCCAACATTTAATTGGGGCTGGCTTACAGGTTCAGAAGTTCAGTCCATTATCAAGACACGAGCATGGCTTTGTCGAGTCAGACATGATATAGGAAGAGCTGAGAGTTCTACATCTTATTCTGAAGACAAACAGGAGAAGACTGGCTTCCAGGGAGCTAGGATGAGGGTCATAAAGCCCAAGCCCACAGTGCCATACCAACTTGAACAAGACCACACTTCCAAATAGTGCTGTAAGACTCTGTTGAACTGGGCGGTGGTGGCGCACGCCTTTGATCCCAGCACTTTGGAGGCAGAGGCAGATGGATTTCTGAGTTCGAGGCCAGCCTGGTCTACAGAGTGAGTTCCAGGACAGCCAGAGCTATACAGAGAAACCCTGTCTTGAAAATACCAAAAAAAAAAAAAAAGACTCTGTTGAGCCTTAGCTTACCGGGACCCCCTGAGAGAACCACAGGGAGCTGGAATTGATGCAAAAAGCAAGAGGAATTTATTGTTCCAGTGCACTGGAGTTGTCCTAGACCCAAAGGAGAGGCGGTGACCCCCAGTGGCCTGGTCAGGTGAGTTTTTATAGGGTTTCCAGGGGCAGAATAGAGCATCAGCAACTAGACACAATATGATTGGTGGAACAGTGTGTCCTTTAAACTGACTGGTCTTTAGGGAATGCGGTGGCAAGGCCTTCCCTTGTCTGAAGGCGGGCATATCATATTCTGTGGAATATGTCCCCACCCGCAGGTCACAGGTCCGTTTCCCTTGTGGTCTGGGGAATGTTAATTAGCCTCTCCCTTCCGGAGGGTTAAGTGTTCCATGACCTTCCCAAAGTTCAATCAGTGTGTGTGTGTGTGTGTGTGTGTTGGGGGATGGTTTTGTGCACTGTGTACTCAGATGCTGATTACTGTACCCAGAAATCTGCTTGCAATCTAGACATGGCATTTTCAAGCATCTCCTGTTTCATTGTTGTGTAAAAATTGTTTTCCACCACCTCTGATTGGTTAATAAAGAGCTAATCAGCCAATAGTTGGGTAGGAGAAGAGGAGGCAGGATTTCTGATCCCAGTGAAGAGTGGCTCTGGTGGCAAGCAGAGGAGTTAGATGGGGAAGTCACCATGAGGATACTGATGGAGGAGGTGCAGCCAGGGTGAGACTAAGATGGCACGAATTGGAGCATGGCTGGGTAGTAGGCAGCTATAGACAGGTTTGAAAAGGGTTGCCAGGTGGTAGTGGCACACGCCTTTAATTCCAGCACTTGGGAGGCAGAGGCAGGCAGATTTCTGAGTTCGAGGCCAGCCTGGTCTACAGAGTGAGTTCCAGGACAGCCAAGGCTACACAGAGAAACCCTGTCTCAAAAAACCCAAAACAAAGAAACAAACAAAATTTATAAAAAGGGTTACAATAAATGAGTATCTACCCAGCTATAGTGCTAGTAGCTTTTCAATAAATATTAGAATTCTGTGTCCTTATTTGGGAGCTAGAGGACTTCTATATGAATTCAAGTGCCCACAGAGGCCAGAAGTGTCAGATCACCCTGGAGTTGGAGTTACAGATAGTTTGAGCTACCTAACATGGGCTCTGGGAGCAGAACTCCAGGTGCTGGAAACTGTGCTCAGCTCCTGTGCAAGTGCAAGACATTCTTTTAATTGCTGAGTCATCTGTCCTGGCTCAGTTTGTTTGAAACAGTATCTCACTCTCTGGCCCCAAACTCAAGTCAATCATCCAGCAGAGGCCTCCTGAATCTGAGATTACAGGTATAAGACACTATTACTGGCTTGGTTTTGTTTTTTAATGTCATTATCATCTAAGGAAATCATGGATTTAATTAAACAAGTTAACATCTTCCCTATTTAGGATGCACCTCTAGAAAACCCTGACAGATGTACAAATTTCATAATCGGTAAAGTCTATATTAGGGGTATATTGCTCAGGAATATGCTTATGTTCATTTTATTTGTATGTATGCAAGTGTGTCTGTCTGTGTGCTCTGCTCATGGGAGGTGGTCCATGGAGGCCAGAAGAGGGTGTTAGATTCCCTGAAGCTGGCTTTACAGTCAGTTGAGTGTGAGCCACCTGATGTGGGTGCTAGGACATGAGGAACCTGGAAGGGAAGGAAGCACTCCTAACCACTGTCGCATCTCCACCTTCCCATGTCTCTAACCCTTGTCTGCTCCAAGTTTATATAGTTTCTAATTTATAACAACCATCAAGTCAGGTTAAACTTTTATTTAAACATTTTATTATATTTATGTAATTACTTATATAAGTAGGTGTGTATCAGCAGAGGTCTCAGGACACTTGAGGGAGTCAGTCCTCTCCTTCTACCATGTGGCTTCCAGGAATCTGACGCAGGTCATCAGGCTTGGACAACAGGTGCCTTTTGCCTGCTGAGCCATCCCTCTTGCCCCAAATCACATT
Organism: Mastomys coucha; assembly: GCF_008632895.1. Taxonomy (NCBI): domain Eukaryota; kingdom Metazoa; phylum Chordata; class Mammalia; order Rodentia; family Muridae; genus Mastomys; species Mastomys coucha. The sequence continues at coordinate 60,761,971 of NW_022196914.1, read as the reverse complement.
TTGGGTGTATGGGTAATAGGGATCAAATTTAGGGCCTCAAAACACTTAAGGTAGGCCCAGGGATGTATAGTTGGTAGAATGTTTGTCTAGCATGCATAAAGTCCTGTGTTCGTTGCACTCCCTAATACAAATAAACTGAGCACTGGGGAAGGACTGTAATGTCAGATCTTGGGAGGTAGTGCCAGGAAGGTTACCAGTTCAAGATCATCTTCAGCAAAATATCAAGTTCAAAGTCAGTCTGGGCTACTGAAGACCTTACCTAAAACAAAAGACTCCTGGACCTTTCCCTGAGTCCCAGACCTGGACCTAACCCTGAGTCCCAGGTTTCTGTGTATGGATGTGTGGGGGTCACTTCTATTTAAGACATTACTTACTCTGCTCAATTCCTCTCTGACTGATTCCTCATTTAGTTTCTACCCATTTAGTTAATCTTCCTGGTCTGTTCTAGTGTAAATCCTTGCAATAAAGCAGTGGGTTACAAAGCAACACTTATATAAATAGAACTTACAGTTTGTCTGTGGTGCTGGAAATTGAACTAGGAAAAGCAATCTAATGTTGCTATACCGCAGCCTTATGAGAGAAAACTGAAGATAAGAGCTCAGCTGGTAAAGATACACACACAAGAGTGACAATCTGAATTCAGCTTCCAGAACCCATGGTAAGAAGCTGGATGTGGTGCCACACACCTGTACTCTGAGCCCTGGGGCTGCAATGGGAGGTGGACATAGAACTGCCGGGAGGACAAAGTGTAGCAGCAGCAGAAACAAGAAGCTCTGCCGCGAGGCAGAAATAAGAACTAACCCCTCACAGAGTCAAGATCCCTTGACTCTTCACATGGAGCTTTTGACCTCCACCAGGTACCATCACTACACACACACACACACACAGTTGTGGGTGGGCAGTGACATGGCTTAGTTGATAGAGGCACTTGCCACCACGCTCTGAGTTCAATTCCCATGAGCCACATTGTGGAAGGTGAACAATGACTCCACGATGACTCCCCTAAGTTTAAGAAAATTTATAACAAACAAGCTTAAGGATCTTTAAGGCTAGCACTGTGGCTACACTTATTGTACTGGCTAGTTTTGTGTGTCAACTTGACACAGGCTGGAGTTATCACAGAAGGGAGCTTCAGTTGGGGAAGTGCCTCCATGAGGTCCAGCTGTGGGGCATTTTCTCAATTAGTGATCAAGGGGGCAGGGCCCCTTGTGGGTGGTGCCATCCCTGGGCTGGAAGTCTTGGGTTCTATAAGAGAGCAGGCTGAGCAAGCCAGGGGAAGCAAGCCAGTAAGGAACATCTCTCCATGGCCTCTGCATCAGCTCCTGCTTCCTGACCTGCTTGAGTTCCAGTCCTGACTTCCTCTGGTGATCAACAGCCATGTGGAAGTAAGCTCAATAAACCCTTTCCTCCCCAACTTGCTTCTTGGTCATGATGTTTGTGCAGGAATAGAAACCCTGACTAAGACATTTATGATCTTAGAACTCACAAGACCGAGGCAGGAGGATTGTTAGGTGTTTAAGACTAGCCTGGGCTACAGAATAAGACTGTTTCAGAAAACAATAAAAACAAAAACAAAATCAAACTATTTAATGAAGTGTATGGACCAAAATTCCAGATTTATATAAGAGATCCTATTTCTGAATCATATTATTCATTGTTGCTTGCATCTCTAGTTATCTCCCAGACTCATAGTTTGAATGCTTCTTCCTCAGCTGGTGGTCTTGTTTCAGGAGGCTATAGAATCTTTAGGAGTTAGGGCCTACTGAAAGAAGTAGGCATTAGGGATAGAACTTTGGATGTTGGCCAGGTTCCTGTCCAAGTGTAAATTCCTGATGCGATGTGGAAAGGAAGATGTGCTCCTGCTACCATGGACTGAGCTGCTCTGCTCTGCTCTCCTTTCTATGAAGGAGTGAAATCCTTCGAAACCATGAGACAATTTGTTCCTCCTTCAACTTATCCTTGTTATTATTGCTAGGTACTCTGGTCCTAGCAATGCAAATGAAGTATTATATTACCTACTTAATAAATTACATACATGTTCTCTTTTGATAAAAATAATATTCACCAATATGTTACATGCATGGTCAGTTCTTTATTCTTTGATGAATGGTCTTAAAACATTACATTAAGCTAGGCTGAAAAGTAAAGTTTAAAATAGTTTTATAAGAACAAGTTATAACACATGTAATGATTAATCATTCTGAAATTTTGATCTTAGAGCATATGATGCACCCACTGGCAATAGCACCCAGGTTTTCCAAAAATCCAGTCATCATTTTTCTCTTGTCTGCATAGATTTCTTCTCATTGGCTACCTTCTGCTTTTGTTGCATGATCTCTGAATCCCTGAAATAAAGAAAAGGATATCAAGGTTTCAGAGGAACACTGACTTAATGCTCTTCTTGTTTCCTATATACAACCCTTTTGATACATTCAAAGAAGACATAAACATTCATGCTTTTCCATTTTTATGGATGTAGACAATCAGAAAAGCAAAGACTGGAGAAGCATTCAAGTCAGACCTTTGAACACCATGCTATTGTTATGATGGCCTTGGGCAAATAAGCTCAAAGCTCTTTCATTTGGTGAAATGGGAGAGTGTCTCACTGTGTAGCTGTGGCTGCCCTTGCATTCACTACGTAGACCAGACTGGCCTTCAATTCACAGAAATCTACTTGCCATTGCCTCTGCACATTTAGGACGTTTCCTACACACCTAGGACTACAGTATCAATATTATAAGTCTTGTAGCCAGAGATGGTCTTTAAGCTGACACACAGCCCAGAAGACTTTGAGCTTTTGATCCTCTTGTCTCCATTTCCTGAGTACTGGAGTTACAACAATCCAGGTTTTTAAAAGCCCTAAATCAAATAATCAATGCTTAAATATAAACTTTTTTGGTTTTTCGAGACAGGGTTTCTCTGTGTAGCCTTGGCTGTCCTGGAACTCACTCTGTAGACCAGGATGGCCTTGAACTCAGAAATCCACCTGCCTCTGCCTCCCAAGTGCTGGGATTAAAGGTGTGCGCCACCACCGCCTGACTGAAGAACTTTCTTAACCCTTTTGTCTCCCTGGTTGAATCTTCATGTGTTATGTAATTATGAACTACAACCAAATGACCCATGCTAGGTGATCGATGATATGGGTTATAGGACCCATATTTACACATATACTTTTAAATGGTTTTTAAATATTTAGTGGTTACTGAATGTGATGGTGTACTCCCATAACTCAAGCACTTGGGAGGTCGAAGCAGGAGGATCAGAAGTTTAAGATCTGACTCTACTACATAGGAACTTCTAGGCTAAGCTGGGACAGATGAGTGCTCATACTTCCTCTTCCAAAAAAAAAAAAACCCACAAAACAGATAAAATGATATTTAATGACACTAGACATCAAATCCAGGGACTCATTCACAGGTGCAGAACTCCATATTTTTAAAATATACTACATAGGTATGCGTTCAACATCCTCAGTTGAGTGTGGTGCCTCACCCAGCGGTTCCAATACATGGGAGTCTAAGGTTACTACCAATTATAGGGAGTAACTATTTTTAACTGTTCAAAGTAGTGTTGCTTCAAGTCCAAAAAGTCTTTACTGTTTTTTATCATCTTTATGTGTCTATTACACCAACTGCCAACCCTAGTACCTGATCCGGAGTTTTCTGTGCCTTTGTCTCCCTCTGCTGTTCCATTCAGACACTGCAGTAGTTTCTGATTCTTTTATTCACATGAGGGGCTGGCTGACTGTAGGAAAACCCATTGGCTTTTGTGTTCCCAAGCTGGGTGTTGTCCTTTATCTCCTGTGCACGACCAGCCTTTTTTCTACTGGAAGAATTGCATGAGTCCAGCTCCAAGCCCTTGGTGTGGCTGGCTCAGGGCATCGGCCTGAACTGCAACCAGCAGCCTGTGTACCAATTCTAGGCTTCAGCCGCTGCAGTATAGGTGGCTTGGCTGCTCAGTGTCCTGCCTAGATAGGTGGGGTCAAGCCCCACCTAGGTGCTGTGTTTAGAACTGTGTCCCAGCATGCAACTGTGCCTTGTGTCTTAGGCAGGGAAGCTCTCTTTCTGTTGAGTGGGCTCTTATGTAGCCTTAGGGATTACCACACCTTTCCTGGGTGCCGGTCCCAAGCAGTGTTTGGTTTTTGTTCTGTAGTAGCGTCAAAGCTGCATTCTGGGGGAGATCTATGTGTTAATTTGTCTTAAATAGCTTGGTTCTGTTCCACGTTAGGCACCATAATATAGTTCAACCAATTTAAGCTTATTTCTGACTAGCTTACAAATAAGTGATCTGACTATGTTATTTTACTTGGCTTTGGCAATTACTGGGGTCACCCCTAACCTAGTTTTCTAACTGCTGGCTTGGCTACCTCCCCAGCAGTGTATCCTAGATACTTGCTGTTTCTCCTGTCCATGTGCACATGGTACATCTCCTCTTGTGGTGCCTTCTCCTCTCTCCTCATTCTTCCTCTTATCCAACTTCTCATACCCTTAACCAGCGAATTCAAAACACACTTACCTCTAATCCCTCCAACAATTGGCTGTAGCCATTTTTATTTAACCAATAGTTTTAAATCAAGGAACAAGGTCTGCACAACAAAAGCTGGTAAACATGAGAATTCACTCATAGGTCCAGACCTTCTACATACTGAGTTCCAGTCAAGCTTGAGATATAGTGAGAGGCCTTGTCTCAAAAAATAAAGAGGGCTGGAGAGATGGCTCAGCGGTTAAGAGCACTGACTGCTCTTCCAGAGGTCCTGATTTCAATTCCCAGCAACCATGTGGTAGCTCACAACCATTTGTAATGAGATTGGACGCCCTCTTCTGGTGTGTCTGAAGACAGCTATAATGTATTTACATATAATAAATAAATAAATCTTAAAAAACCCAAAAAAACAAAAAGCAAAGAAAAATCAAGCCAAGCCAAATCAAAGCTACCCTCTATGTGTAAAGCCCTGCTGGTTTTGTTTTTTGTTTTTGCTTAACAATTCTTCAGCTATTACTACTGTGTTTCATATTAAAAAACAAAAACAAAAACAAAAACAAAACAAAACAGAAAGGGGCAAGATGGCTCCTCAGTTAAGAGCACTTGCTGCTCTTGCAGGATATCTGAATTCGGTTCCCAGAAATCACATGGTGGCTCACAACTGTCTGTAAGTCTGTCAGTTCCAGGAGACCTAATATCTGTTCTGACTCCATGGGCAGCAGGCATGCAGGCAGTGCACATGCATACACACATGCAGGCAAAATATTTGTACATATAAAATAAAAACAATTTTAAAAATTCATATAAAAAAAAGGCAGAAGAGTAAATCATCTGCCTTAAATCACACCAATTCCAAGGTCTGGCCATTTCATAATCAGGAGTCTTTCCTATGTTAACACCTAAATTTAGAATTAGATTATAGTTCAGTATTGGCTACTTCTATAATAAGACATTTCTATAAGTGTTTATAGAAATAGAAAAAATAAAAGTCTACAGAGGAATGAATTCAGTGGAAAAGAACAATGGTTACTTTTCTGTTTCAAATCAAGCTCTGTAGGATTTGATGTATGACATTAGTAATAGTACCTAAGTCTATAGCTACCTGCCAGATGCCCAGGTGCCTAGTGCCTGGCACCCAGAATATGCAAAACTGAGGCAGAAGAATCACAAGTTCAAGTATAGTGAGACTTTAGGTCTCAAACAAAACAAAACAAAACCAGCACTTTACTTTCCTGTTCTCCACACTGGTGTGAATATCAATTTTAGGATCATAATGGTAGAGATAATATGTCACACCTTGCACAGTTTAACCCACTCCTATTTCTGAAACAAGCTAGACTAGGTTCTCCAATAAGAACATTTCAGGATCACTGGTCTATACTCTCTTCACTCCTAGGTGACTAACAGAAACTTAAGGCAAGTTCATTGCTTTATTCGTAACTGTCACTGGGGCTGGGGAGACGTTTTAGTTACTAAAGTTCCTGCTGTGCAAGCACCAGGATCTAAGGTTAGAACCTCCACAAAATTCACGTAAAAAGCAGGGCATGGTGGATATACCTAACTTCAGTGCTGGACGGGCAGGGCTTAGACAGGGAGATCAGTCTCCCAATCTAGCCAAATTGATGAGCTTCTCATTTAGTGAGTGATGCTGTCAAAAACACAAGGTGGAGAGTGATGGAGGAAAGATGCTTGATACCAACCTCTGGCCTCTATATTCACTTACACATACGTGCACACACACACACACACACACACACACACACACGTACACTTATAATTACTTGAAGCACTTATTTACTAACATACACACATATGCTTATAATTACTTGAAGCACGTGTGCACACATAAACACAGTAACTATCATAAAGGAAAAGAAAGTGATACTTTCGAATAAAGCAATGAACTTGCCTTAAGTTTCTGTGACCACCAAATCGAGCAAAGTAACAACTGTATGAGATAAAAAGGCCAGTGTTGGTTCAAACTTTGATTGTCTTGCATCTGCCTCAAGTCCTAGGATGACAACTGATTAACATTGCCCAGGGCATTAAAGTGTCTCTTTAGCCTATGCTGGCCTCTGAGTAGTCTTATATGAATCCAGTTTCCAAACATTCTTTCCATCCTCAATGGACTCCAGAAGCCCATCCTTTATTTTTGACACAAGTCTCTTTATTTAAGATGCTTGGGGCAAGCTGTCAATTTTGGAAACATTGTATCCCATCTATGCAACAGTGTTTACATATGGAGGATGTTATTTTCTACAATGAAGTTCTCACAGTTTGTAGTTGCTCTAAGAGCTTCTCTGAAAACATGAGAGCTTCAGGGATTGTCATTCTGCGTCCACAGGTTGGGACAATAACTACTGTGCATGGTTTCAGTGTACTTAGAGCTACAAAGACACACAGTGTTAACCCTTAACTGTGGGCGAGGCTCAGTTCCAAAAAGGGTTTAAACATGTTCTTCATTCATTCTGAAAATACGGCAGTCAAACCGCCACTGACTTGAACAGTCCACTAGCGCTACTCACCTCTGCTTTCTCTGAGAGGCAGTCAAGCTATCTTCTTTTCTTTTTCCTTTGCTAATTTCCTGGGTCTTTTTCATATTTTTCTGTCGGGCAATTTCTCTTTGATTTCCACCTACAATGAGAAACAGTCATGCTCTTTTCCCATCCTCAAAATTATGAATAATTAATATTAAAGAGTCCTTATTTATATGATCCTTACAGATGTATTTTTATCAGTGAGAAAGCAGAATATCGCTTAGTTATTCCCAGATTGACAAGGGGGAAGCTTAGGCAGAAACACTCAAGAACTTAAATATATTCTCACATCAGCATAGGTGTCAACTAATCGCCTTTAAGCCCAGCAGTAGGAGGCAGAGACTGGCAGATCTCTGAATTTGAAGCCAGACTGAGTTTGGTCTACAGACTGAGTTTCAGGGCAGCCACAGGGTACACAACAAAACCTTTCTCGAAAACCAAAATTAAAATCAATATACATGTATGTATGTATATATCCCTCCAACCATCCCAGTAGTTGTGTACACAGGCCTCACTCAAAAATAAGTTCTGGCTTTGATGGGTTTGTGAAGATCCAGCCCTCGATCAGTTTGCCTGTTAAAGCCAGCAGAGACTGAGCTCAAGGAACGTCACCTTCGAGGACAAAAGAGCTAGAGGGCACCCTGGGCTTTCAGACCTCAGGCGCCCGCTATCACTCAGGCGGCGGACTGGTCCCGCTGGGCAGCCGCACACGCTTCTGGTGGGTGTGGTCCTGGAGGCCATCACTTGTCCCACCCGGAACCAGCGTCCCGTCCTCTGCACGCCTGAGGTGTCCGTGTGTCCCTCCCTCCTCCCCGCCAGCTCCCGCTCCTTCCCGCGGCCGCTCGGCGCCGTCCCTCCCCAAGCCCCCCGCGTCTTTCCAACGACCGGGCCGGCAGACTCACGGGCCATGCTGATCACCGGCCGGAGACGGGAAGACAACGACTTGGAGAAGCAAGGGCGGCTTAGCACGCTCGGCAGCCGTCGCCGCCCGGCGCTAAGGAAGGCTGAGCCCCGCGAGGGCCCACGGTGAGGCGACGCCTCTCTCTGCCAGCCAGCTGCCCCGCCCACCGACCCACAACAGCCGCGGCGTGGCCGGTAAGCCACTGCGCGTGCGCGCCCCGGACCGCTCGCGGAGGAGCGACCGCGCCCGGCCGCCCCGCAAGCCCTGGGCCGAGGCTGAAAGCGCGTCCTGGGTCAGCGAGGCGTCTGCGCGCGCGCTCGCTTCCTCACGCCGAGCCACGCGGTTTTAATAGCAAGCAGGAAACACTATGCCTAACTTTCTTAAACACGCACACACGCACGCGCGCGAACACACAGCGGAAAGGACAGGAAGGTGACTGAACCGTCCTTACCTAGCAGCCACCCTGAAGGTGGGCTTGACATTCCTCATCTGTCAGAAATGACCTAACAAGGACAGCGGGGTCCACGACCGCTCATTGCGCATTTCTCCCGATGCTCTCCGGATGGGCAGAACTTTAGTTCTAAGCTCAGGCTCAGTGGTTGAACGGGATCCAAAATAGCCCAGAATAACTTAATAAGATCAATAATTAATAATAATTATTAATAATTATTAATAGCTTAATAATAAGAGCTGAAACAAGTGAAAATGCTTGCATGGGGCTGAGGGGCGTGGCTCATGGGGGAGGGGGGTGCTTGCCTATCATGAGGGACACCCTGAGTTCCATCCCCTCTCTGGGTTCCATTTCTTGAGCTGAGACTTCTTATCTTATCTGTCCACTATTACAAACTGAGATAGTCTGGACACCGAATTTGCCTGGGTATTTTTAAAAGTTTTATTGTGGGGCTGGAGAGATGGCTCAGTGGCTAAAATTTGACTGCTCTTCCAGAGGAGTTCAAATTCCAGCAACCACATGGTGGCTCACAACCATCTGTAATGAGATCTGACGCCCTCTTCTGGAGTGCCTGAAGACATCCACAGTGTACTTACAATAAATAAATCTTTAAAAAAAAGTTTTATTGCGGAATATTTTTAAAACACACAAAAGTATGCTACAGTGTACCCCAACTGTACGTGTTAACGTGACCTTTCCAATTCTTAATGTATAGAGTCAAGTAGTTTAAGAGAAAAAGCATCAAGAGGCGGGATGACTGGATTAAAAGTGCAGCCCTAAAGGAAGAGGAAAGGAAGAAAGGAAGGAAGGAAAAGAAAAGAAAAAGCCTAGTTTTAACAATTAGTCTTGTCAACTAGACTACATTATTTCATGATAGAAATTCTGTTTATCTTTAAAATGAAGAGGCCATTTTTTTTCTTCGCAACTGATTAATATGAGTCCGGTAAGGTGACAATGATATGAGCTTGTCCCAGAGCCCACATTAAAAGATGAACATAATAGCCCCCAGCACTAGGGAGATGGAGTCAGGTGGATCTCTGGGGCCCTGTGTCCAGCCATCCTAGCCTGCTAGGTGCTGTCTGGGCCAGTGAGAGCCCATGTCTAATAAAAAGTGGACAGCTCCTGAAGAGTGACACCCAAACTTGTCCTTTCACCTCCAAATGCACTTGTGCACACACGAAGATACACACGAGCATATACATGTGCTCATAAGAAAAGAGAAATGCTTGGTCACGTGCAGTATACGGTAGCATTCGATATGGAATTATTTATTGCTCTTTTAACCTCAGAGAGCCTTGCACACTTATTGCCCTCCCTATTTCATACCCCGTCCTGCTCAGAACTGTGGCTATTCCGTGAGCCTGTTCTTGCGTACCTAAGGAGGAGGAAGGACTTTCTGGCCCAGTTGTAAATAGAGATGAATGACCAGGTATGGATCAGGAATAGAGCCCAAAGGTAGATACTTGTTTAGAGTATGCATACCCCTGGATTTGAATCCCAGCACCTAAAAACAAATCATATTAAGAAGAAAGAGAAATCCAGCATGGTGGAGTATGACTGTAATCCTAGAACTTGGGAGACTGAGGCAACAGGACTGCACATTTGAAGCTAATTTGTGCTACAGTGAGACTCTCTTTCCCTTGCTTAAAAAAGCAACAATATACATATTAACTTTTATATGTATAAAATCTATGTTTACATGTATATGTGTTTTGGCTGAATGTATGCCTGAAATTATATTTTTTGAGTTGTAAGGTTACAAGGATGTACACCATGCACACAGAATCCATTGAGAGTTTCTGCCAGAGGACCAGGAGTGTGCCTTTCATTTCAGAGGAAGAGGCAGATAGGTCTTGTCGAATTCCTAGTCTACACACCAAGCAGAGTTCCAGGATAGCCAAGGCTACATAATTAGATCCTGACTCTTGTCTTCAGAGATGCTGAAGGACATGGCAAACACTAGAGAAAACTTGTTTGCTTGTTTGTCTATTGTGTGTGTGTGTGTGTATCATGTATGTGTGTGTGTATCATGTGTGTGTGTGTGTGTGTGTGTGTGTGTATGTGTGTTGTCTCCTCTGGAGCTGCACTGAGGGGCATCTGTGAACTACCTGCCATGGGTCCTGGAATGCAAACTCTGGTCCTCATGAAAGAGAAGCAAGTGCTTAACTGCTAACCATCTCTCTAGCCTCCAAATTGTAGAATTTTAAAATTACCAATGACACCAACAACTTACTTCACAAACTTGTGTAACACCTGTCTTGTGATATATTTAAGTAAAAGTTACTTTGTTGGAAGAGCTGGAGAGATGACTCAGCAGTAAAGAGCAATTGTTATTCAGCACTTACAGAGTGGCTCACAACCATCCATAACTTCAATACCAGGGAATCTAACGCTGTCTTCTCACTGTCCTAAGGCTCCCACCCCCATGCATGTGCATGGTGCACATGTATATGTGCAAGCAAACTTACTCATATAAAATAAAAATACATCTATAAAACATAATAAAATGTTTATAAAATCAATTTTTTGCTTTATGCCTTTACTAGTAGGGAATTAAATCTAAATCATTTTGATTTTCTTATCTACAAAGTTGTGACATCTTGGATTCTTAGGTAGAACACAAGATTATGAAAAAGCCTTGCATAAGAATTTGCTGTAGAAAGCTGTATATTCCAGCAGTGACTACAACATTCTTGAGGTATCTTTAGCATGGTATTATTTCTCAAGTACTTATTTATTAATGAAGTCTTGATCTGTAACTTTAGCTGTCTTGGAACTGGCTATTCAGAACAGGCTGTTTTCAAACTCATATAATTCCTCTCTCAGTCTTGGCCTTACGTCTGGAGTGATGGGATTACAAGCATGTGCTAGCTATCACTCCTGGCATTTTGAGATTTCTTGAGCATCTTCATCTATTTGATGCTCAATACTGAATTGCACTCCCACCTCCTTCAGGTTTTCTTTGTGTGCCCTCCCACTCCCTTTCCCTCCCTCCCCTTCTCCCTCTTTCCTGTGTGTGTGTGTGTGTGTGTGTGTGTGTGTGTGTGTATGTGTTTGAGTTTGAGACAGGGTCTCATAAAGGCCAGTCTGCCTTTAACTTTCTATTTTCGAAAGGATTTATGAACCCTTTATGATAGCTCACACTCTTAATCCCAGCACTAAGGTAGCAAAGGCAGGTGGATTTCTTTATGGCAGAAACAATCTCTCTCTCCCCTCTCTCTTCCTTTCCCTCTCCTCCCTCTTCCTCTCCCTCTCCCTTTCCCTCCCCCCCCCCGTGTGTGTGTGTGTGTGTGTGTGTGTGCCTCTCTGAAAGAGTTTCATGCAGTCCAGGCTTGTTTGGAATTTGATACCTATTTTTCTTGTCAAGTTACCCTACTGCCAGTACTGTAGGACTCTTACATCACCCTTGAAATCTCATCATATACTTTTATTGATCTCATAATATATTTTTAATGATCTTGTTAATTTATTTTGTATTTTCTCCTCTGTAACATACAATGTCTTATTTATTGCTCCATTGCTATCTCTAGAAGCAGACTAAGAATACTCACATTAGTGTGCAAAGCTTAGAGTATTATTTTGACATTGCCCATAGTTTTTATTTTAAAGTGTACAAAAGCCCATATAGTGGATTTTTTTTCCTATTAAGTGTTTCACAGCTTCTCTTTGCAATTTCTTCATACAGAATTTCACTTTTTTTTCTTTTTACTCAATTTAAAATTTCTCGGTGGAGGTTGGGAGTTGGATAGATGGCTCAATAGATCATTACCTGCTCTTCCAGTGGGCCCTATTTGGTTCCCAGCACCCTACATCAGGAGTCTGACAATTACCTGTAAACTTTTGGCCTCCCTGGCACCCACACAAACTCGCTCCCTCCATAATTAAAACTTATTTTTTTCCTAGTAGGGTATGGTAGCCCATACATGCCTGTAAACTCAACATTGAGCCTGTGGAGGCAGGAGGATCAAGAGTTGAAGGCCAGCCTTGGCTATAAGAGACCCTGTCTCGAAAAACCTAAAACAAACAGGTTCTATGCTTTGGGGATGCACTGGTGCTAAGGCACTTCTCTCATACTATTTTATCTTATTGTATGTTTGAGCTAAGTCTTGTTAGATAGTCCAGGGCTTGGAACTTGTGATGTCTTTATTTCCGTCTCTCCAGTGCTGGGATTGCAGGCTGGCACCACCAGGCTCTGCATTCTTGCACACTTTGACTCTTCTCAAGAACTCCTTAATAGTTCATAAAAGATTCACTCTAAGTAGGTTGGGGATGGAAGTTCTGTGGCAGCGTGCATGCCGAATATGCAGGGTTTGTAAGGGGTCCTGGGTTCAAACTCTACCACCACGGAGAGAAAATAAAAGTTTGAGCCGGAGGATTCAGCTGCTTCCGCTCTCTCTTTTCAACAACTCCTGAGGTCTTACAAAGGAAAGAGTATATGACTTCGAGTCAAAAAAAAAAAAAAAAAAAAAAAAAAAAAAAAAAAATCTCTGGTTCACAGGTAACCGAAGCTACGTAGCGTTGCAGTTGCTATGGCTCCCGGCGCCCAGAATCTGACGTCATCATCGGCGCCGAGTGATTACGTCTAACTTCCGGCACCTTTTGCGAGCCGGGACGCGGGGAGGAGAAACTTAGCTTTTAGTGTGGCAGGGTCATGAAGAGGAGGCGGTGGCAGGAGAGCGGAGGAGGCGGAGGGGGCACAAAGCAGCGGTAGCCAGCGCCGGGCTGGGTTGTGGACGTGTGGGAGGGCGAGAGTCCCAGCCCTCGGGCAGCGGCCCGGGCTCTGGGCTGAGCGCGGCCGTGGAGCCGCTGCTCTCGGCCCCCTGGCTCCGCCATGTTCCGCAGGGCACGCCTTAGCGTGAAGCCGAATGTCAGGCCTGGTGTAGGCACCAGGGGCTCCGCCGCTCCCAATCCCCAGCGTGGACCAGAGGCTCCCAGGCCTCCCGAGCCTGTCACCGAGTCTGCTCCGAAGCCAGCGGAGCCCACAGATGTGCCTGCGGTGGATTCCGGGGGAGCGGAACCCCAGGAACCGGCTCCCGGGAGCAGGTAAGGTCTTGTATGAAGCCAAGCTGTTGGATTTTACCACGGAGAGTCTCTCCTGCAACAAGCCTTTAATTTGAGCAGGATGAAACCATTTCTAGCTGTAGTTTTATTCCGTGATCAGAGGGTGCCACTACTCTGATTCTGTCACGATCTTAAGATTCTCGAGGAGACAGTGTCTTACAGGGATGGGAATCCAGACTTAACAATTTTGAGTCAAGAATATAGACGCACCGTCACTTGGAAATTTAATTAATTGTCCTGGAGTACTTTACACTGAAAGCACTTTGGGATTTTCATTTTGTGAATATTTATTTTTAAAAGGAGAGCACCAATGCTGATTGAATTTTTTTTCCCTCCCTCCACACGGTGATGCGGTTGAACCCAGGGCCTCATGGAGTGTTAGGCAAGCAGGCAAGCGCCCTGCCACTGAGCCACACCTGCAGCGTTTGTCAAAGGGAAGAAGCTTAGGTTGCTTATTTTGGTTTGAGTGTGCACTTCTTTATTATTGTTACTATGTTTCCCGAATCAAGAAGCCTGGCTTTAGCGACAAATAACACATTTGAATTTAGGACTCTCCTATTTAGTTTAACAACTTTAAGTAGATCGTTCTTAGGGAAAATTTATTCCTGCTAGTATGAAGTTAGTACCTCCTTTGGGACAATGGTGTGAGATCAGATACGATTACATAAACTGCCTTGCACGTGATATGGCAGAATAGTTCCCCCAAATTTACTAGTTTCAGGAAAAGGTGATAAGAGCCTGGTTTAGTGTCACAACTTTTCCTCCTAGCAGTAAGGAGGCAGAGCCTGCCCTAGGACAGCCAGAGTGCCATAGTAAAACCCTGCCTCAAAAAACAAAATAATGGAGAAAAGGTGATGGTATAAATTAAAGATGTGACGGGTTAGTATGATGACTGTAGTGTTTTGTAATATACAGAGGTAGAAGCCAGTAAATCACAGTAAGTAATCACATTATGTGACAGGGAGATGGTACAAATCATGTTTGCATAGTAACAACATTTCTTCTGTTAATCAGAGTTGGTGCTGTGTGTTATTTTGACATTCCAGAAATGCACCATGATTTCAACATTTTTTTTATTTGGATCTGTTTGAAAATTTTCTGCTTAGAATAAAAATACCAATATTGGTCACTGCTCCAAGGAGTTTGGAAATTTTTGTTAACTATGTAGGAATGCATAATGATTGATGTTTTATAAATTCCCATAGGCCATAGGCCTAAGACATGCTCTAGAATATTTTAGTTGACAATTAGAGTATATCATATGCGTGAATATGTATGTACATACTACACACATATAGTTTGTCTGTTTAGGGGAACAAGATTTGACTATGTAGCTTTGACTTGCCTGGAAGTCTCTACCTCCTGAGTGCTGCCATTAAAAGCATTAGCCACCAGGCCTAGCAGGCTTTTTCTTTAAAAGTAGAGTTTAATCTAGCTCACATTGGCCTAGAACTCACTATACATGAAAAGACACCTTTTCTAATCCTCCTGCTTTACCTTCTGAATGCTGAGCTTACAGATTTGTGCCATTATGGCTTGTTTATGTAGTGCTGGGGATGAAAGCCAGGGCTCTGCATGCTATTCAGGCTCTCTATCAGCTTAACTACATCCCTGGCCTTGGTCCTTATTTGATGAGAGTATTCGTTTGCTAGTTGTAGAAACCAACAGAGTATACATTTAACGTATAAAATACCAGTGATTCATGTGTTACATTCTAAGAGCTTCATGCTAGGGACTGAACTTCAGGGCCTTGAGCATGTTAGACTGAGTTTTATCTATCTTCAGCTTTAAGGAGAGGATTTAAAAGAGATTATTTTATATGTTAAAGCAGCTTCCATTTTTATACAGAACTAATGATAAAATAGGATAAAAGTAGACTTAAATTATTGATTCAGTTTCTTTTTAAAATAATCTATTATTATTGTTATTATTCTTTTATGTGCATTGATGTTTTTCCCCCATATTTATGTCTGTGTGAGGGTATTTGGTACTCTGGAACTGGAATTACGAACAATTGTGAGCGGCTATGTTGGTGCTGGCAATTGAACCTGGGTCCTCTGGAAAAGCAGCAAGTGCTCTTAACCACTGAATCATCTCTCCAGCCCCTATACTTTAACATTAAAATTTCAACTGATACAAAGTAATTGTACATATTTATGGAGTACAATGTATTTCAATATGTATTTACAATGTGTCACTGTAATGGTATATCACTTTAAAAGTTTATTTTTTCTTTGTGTAAAGAGCATTTTTTAAATTTTTTATGTATATGAATACCCTGTTGCTATCTTCAGACACTCCAGAAGAGGGCATCAGATCCCATTACAGATGGCTGTGAGCCACCATGTGGTTGCTGGGAATTGAACTCATGACCTCTGGAAGAGCAGACAGTGCTCTTAACCACTGAGCCATCTTTCCAGCCCATTCTAAATCTTTTTTATAACTATCTTGTGATAAGAAAAATGTTGTCAACCAGCCAGGCGGTGGTAGTGCACGCCTTTGATCCCAGCACTTGGGAGGCAGAGGCAGGCGGATTTCTGAGTTTGAGGCCAGCCTGGTCTACAGAGTGAGTTCCAAGACAGGCAGGGCTATACAGAGAAACCCTGTCTTGGAAAAAAAAATGTTGTCAACCAAGTTATCCTACCACAATATAGTGAATTATTAGAAATAAATGTTAATTCTATTCAGCTACATTCCTGTTCTCTTTTTCTTTTCCTTTTATTGTCCATTTGCTTTCTTTTCTTTTTTGAGACAAGGTTTCTCTGTGTAACTCTGGCTGTTCTGGAACTCTCTTTGTAGACCAGCTGGGCTCCCCAGTGCTGTGACTAGAGGAGTGTATCACCATGCTGGGCTTTTTTTTTACACTTTCTAAATGTTTTGTGTATATGCCTTTGTGTGTGTCTGTGCACCATATGCCTGGTGCCCATGGTAACTAAAAGACGACTTTGGATCCCCTGAAACTAGACTTATAGACAGTTGTGAGCTGCTATCTGGGAACTGGAAATTGAACCCAGGTTTTCTGGTAGAGCAGCCAGCTCTTAACCTTGAGTTATGACTCCAACTCCATTTCTGAACAATTTATATCTAATCTGTACCATAGCCAGTATTTAATTTAAAGTGATTAGATGCCTTTTTTGTATGTTTGTTTGAGCTGGGGTTTTGTGTAACCTAAGCTAGCTTCAAACTCACGGTATTGCTGAGCATGGTCTTTAACTTCTGATCCTTCTGTCTCCACTTCTGAGTATTGAGGTTATGGACACTTAGCAAAGCAACAACAACAAAAATCCAATCCTCTATGCTTTCTAGTTATTAAAAATTGGCTTATTAAGCTTTGTTCTGTGTGTTAGTTTTGGTTTTTGGGTTTTTTTGGTTTTTGGGTACTTCAAAGAATTCAGCATATTAATGTTTTCTATTGTGCTTAGGAACTAAAGTTTGAAAAGGAATAACTTTTTGAAAAAGACTAATAATTTTCCTTAGAATTTACTTATACTATATTGATATTTTGTTTAGCTTTTTAAAAAAAGGTTGGCCAGGCGGTTGTAGAGCACACCTTTAATCCCAGCACTTGGGAGGCAAAGGCAGATGGATTTCTGAGTTCGAGGCCAGCCTGGTCTACGGAGTGAGTTCCAGGACAACCAGGGCTACACAGAGAAACCCTGTCTTGAAAAACAAAAACAAAAACAAACAAACAAACAAACAAAAAAAGGGTGTGTGTGTGTGTGTGTGTGTGTGTGTGTGAGAGAGAGAGAGAGAGAGAGAGAGAGAGAGAGAGAGAGAGAGAGAGAGAGAGAGAGAGAAACTGACTGTGAATCCCACATGTGTGCAGGTGTCCATGGAGGCCAGAAAGTATCAGATCTTTGGAGTCAGAATTGCAGGTGTTTGATGTCAGTGCTGGGAAGTCTGACAGTAGAAGTACACCTAAGCCTGAGACATCCCCTGGCCTCTGTTTGTTTTGAGACAGTCTTACCTGGTAGGTGGCTCAAGTTGGTCGTAGCTCACTGTGTAACCCAGACTAGCTTCATACTCATGGCAGTCTGTCTCCCTCAGCCTCCATAGTGCTAGGAATGGAAGTATGAGCTACCACTTAAAGCTGAGAAAGTTTTAAAAAGTGTTTATTGTAACTATTATAATCAACACAACTCTGAAAAGTTACTGGTTTTTATGTTTGTTTTTCTTTTTGTTCAGTCTTAAAACTAATATATAAAAAAGATGAGTCATGATTTCTCCTTCTCTTTTTAATTCCAATAGTGATGAAAAGACTGGTGATAAAAATAGTGCTGCAGAGTCCAGCACATTGTCCTCTGCCTCTTCACAGAGAAGAAAGCGAGTGTCCAGCACTGCTAGTCTTGTTCAGCCATCTGGCAGTGCCCCCTCACAGAGTCACCCCTTATCTACAGTTAATCACGATGCGCCACAGCCAAACCCTACTCCAGCTAAAGAGAAACAGCCGTGTTCAGACAGATACCGAATCTATAAAGCCCGCAAACTGAGGGAGATGTTGAAAGAGGAACTGAGAAAGGAGAAGGTGAGTGAGTGAACTGTAGTCCAGGCTGCCCTCCTGACCCAGCCTTCCTATAGTCAAGGCTATCCTCCTGACCCAGCCTTCCTATAGTCCAGGCTATCCTCCTGACCCAGCCTTCACTATACTCCAGGCTATCCTCCTGACCCAGCCTTCACTATAGTCCAGGCTATCCTCCTGACCCAGCCTTCCTATGTATAGTCTAAGCCATCCTCCTGACCCAGTCTCCCTATAGTTGAGGCCATCCTTCCTATACTCCAGGCTAGCCTCCTGACCCAGCCTTCTATGCTCCAGGCTATCCTCCTGACCCTGCCTTCCTATGTATAGTCTAAGCCATCCTCCTGACCAGTCTCCCTATAGTTGAGGCCATCCTTCGTATAGTCCAGGCTAGCCTCCTGACCCAGACTTCCTATAGTCTAACCTTCTTATAGTCCAATTATATATTTGAGTTTAGTGCATCTGAAATTATTCTGTTTATAAAATCTCTGTATATAGAAACAATGGAAAAACAAATTTTCTACAAATGAAAGCCAGAGACCACAAGATCGTTCAAAAATGACTATGAGAGACTTCATATATTACCTTCCAGATAACAATCCAATGACGTAAGTAAAATTCATTTATGCTTTGTTTCATTGGGTATGTAATGGTATGTCACTTTTAGAGAACAGTTTCATGTTGTTCAGAAGCTTGTTGAATAATTCATAGCATTTGTATTATCTTTTAAAGATAAAGCTTCTAACAAATAAGTATGGATACATTTGGGTCTAAGCCTGTGTCCTTCCTGTGTATGGCACTCACAGCCATGCTATATCAAGTAACTGCTCTCTGGGATGATAATGCTGTCCTTCTTTATCTCCTAGAGTTAAAGAGGCTTCTTCTTGTTTTAGTTATTGGGCTGTAGTGTAGTTTCTATTTCTTATGTGATATAATGTGATATAAAGGAATATAATTTTTTTTAAAGATTTATTTTATGTTTATGAGTACACTGTAGCTGTACAGATGGCCGTGAGCCATCATGTGGTTGCTGGGAATTGAACTCGGGACTGCCCCACTCATTCTGGCCCACTCGCTCTGGTGTAATACACTGTAGCTGTCTTCAGAAGCACCAAAAGAGGGCATCAGATCTCATTATGGGTGGTTGTGAGCCACCATGTGGTTGCTGGGATCCCAGCTCAGGACTTTTGGAAGAACAGTCAGTGCTCTTACGTGCTGAGCCATCTTGCCAGCCCAGGAATATAGTTTTTATGCCATATTTCATTGGTAATGGTGTAGTTTGGATCACAAGTTCTTCATGAACAAAGCTTTAATTTTTTTAATTAAAGTTATCCTGAGGTGGAAGGCAGAAATCTTATAAATCTGTTTTTGGCTCTCTTACTCTTGCCTTTCTCTCTTGCCCTCTTGCTCCCCCCCTCTCTGCATTCCCTTCCCCCTCTTTCCACATGGCCATGGCCTCTACTTCTCTACTCTTTCCCTCTTTCTCTTCTCTGCCTCTACTACCCTCTTAGCTCCCCTTTTCAGACACTGTTCTCTGCAAAAGATATTTAACCTCAGGCCCACCCTGAGAAAGTGGTGCATGATTTCACTCATCACAACTCTCTGCCATAACAGTAAATGCTTCAAAACCAAAATAAATAAATAAATAAATCTGGTTTTGGTGGTGTAGTAGGTGGCTTTAGCATATTATTCAGGATAGGCCTCTTTTGCGTTTGCCAGGTCTTTGGCTATGTTGAAGAAGCTCTGGAGATGAGCCATCTAGCTTGCTTCATTTCCCAGGGCTGACAGTCACTCTTCATTAAGGAGTTAGTGGGGGAAAATATTATTATTTAGGACCCAGCAGGTTATTGGCACTTGATGAGTTTTTGACTGAAAAGTTCTTCCTATTTGTTTTTGGCTGGTGTGTGCTGGGAATCAAGCTCATTCTCAGCATTCACTGAGCTATTTTTCACTGTATAGGCATGAATGAAATAAATGATTATTAAATATTATTAATAAAATGCTGTAGTATATTGTATTAAAAATGGAAGCTAAGAGAATTTTTTCTGCCTATGAAGAGAATTGCTAAAATATTAATTTATTAAAAAGTGTGCTTCTATTTGTACTTAACAGTTCTTCAGTGGAACAAGAAAAGAAACCTGAGAAATCCTTGGCTTCCACCCCAACGCGAGAGTGAGCATCTTATTGTACTCTTTTCGTTGTGTGCTTTCCTGTTGTTGCTGTGCACCAAATTAGGTCCACATAGGCACCATCCACTGACTTGCACCCAGCCTTAGACACTTATAAACTGAAATCTAATGGTTCTTTGCTTTTCTTTTTCTTTCTGTTCTGGTCTGTTCTTTATGCATGTGTGTGTGTGTGTTTGGTGTGCATGTATGTCATGTATGGGTATATGTTGTTTCCTTAGTTATGCTTCACTTTATATACTAATGCAAGGTCTCTTTTTGATTTTGTCTTTTCTGTTTAGTCAGCTTGCCTCTGAAATCCCTTGTCTATGCTTTTTGAGTGGTGGCTGCTAAGCCTGCTTATCTTTTACGTGGGTTTTTTGTTTGTTTGTTTGTTTGTTTTTGTTTTTTGAGACAGGGTTTCTCTGTGTAGCCCTGCCTGTCCTGGAACTCACTCTGTAGACCAGGCTGGCCTCGTACTCAAGAAATCCACCTGCCTCTGCCTCCCAAGTGCTGGGATTAAAGGCATGTGCCACCACTGCCTGGCTTTTACATGGGTTTTGAAGATCCAAACTCCATTCCTCACACTTGGTGGGTGAGCACTTTATCTACTGAACACCCTCCTACCCTCAACCCTCAAATGGAGCTTTCTGTACATTTGATTGCTTCTTACAAATAAAATCATTTAAGAATAGGAGTAATTGATCATAAATTATCTCAAAGACAGCTGTATCATCAAAGCCTACCCAGCATGAGCAGTGGCTCATGAAAGCTGGGAACCTAACATTCTTTACAACATAAAGGCAGTTCAGCAGGCTGGAGAGTGCCTTTCAGTAGTCTTTACTGCTTGGGGTGGGAAGATTTCATTTATCTGGTCAGTTTCAGGGACTTTCTGAAGCCTTTGAGTTGTTGGTTCCTGAGCTTTACAGATTTCTCTGTAGGAATATCCAATATCTTAAGCTTCTCACTCAGAGGTTATATTTTGAGGAAACTGCCACACAAAAGCTATATAGGGAGAATCTGTCTTAGAAACACACATACATGTGCGTGCGTGTACACACACACACAATCTTTTCAGAATGAAAGGTCTATGATATTTGTGTAATTGACTAATACTATGACTTACATTTACATTTGTATATATGTCCCATACCTGGTTGTTCACGGGAGTGTCATAGCTTGTGAGTGTCATAGGACACACAGCCTGAGAGTCAGTCAGTTCTCTTCCAACATATGGGTTCCATGTATTGACAGGTGTCAGGCTTGACAACAAATGCCTTTTTTTACCAGCTGAGCCATCTCACTGGCCCCATGAGTTTTAAGTTAAAAATGTTCAAATTGAGGTTTTGTTTTATTTTGAGACAGGCCTTGGGGAGTCTAGAAGTTGCCTTATTGATCAGTCTGGGCCTTCAATTTACAGAGATTAGTTTCCTCTGTCTCTTAGTATTAGGATTAAAAGCATGCACGACTATGCTCGGCAAATTAGGAGTTGTTTGTTGTCAAAAACAGTAGCTTTGTGTAGTAAAAAAATTAAAAGGAACAAAAGGAATATTGAAAAAAGTCTTTCTACCTTTGTTTCTTTGTGGTTTAAAAGTCTGTGGTTCCTAGCCCCAACTCCCAAGCAACAAATGTTACCAGTTAAAACACTTTTTTATTACATGTATTTATTGTGCATATGCAGTGTTTATTTGTGTGTATGTGTGTGGGTACATGCATGCCCTGGTGATTGTATGGAGGTGAAAAGGGAGATTGTGGCAGTCAGTGTGCATTCTGGAAGTTGCACACTGCTGCTGCTATGCATTCAGGTTGTCAGACTTTGTGGCAAGAGCCATCTCACCCGCTCACTAACTTTTAAATCTAGCATTTCAGATTTATAATTTATGTGTGCTTCAATAAGATATTAACAGTATATTAGAAAGATTTGGAATCATTTTTTTTTTTAAAATCTAAGTTGTAATTGGATGGGAGCAAGAGGTTCTGATGGACTTTTGCATATTTGGCTCATTGACTACCTGAGAGCTGTGCATGGGTGTGCATCTGTTTAATCCCAGCAATTGAGAGGCTAAGTTTGAGGCTATCATGGGCCCACAGAATGAGTACCTGGCTCTTTTGAGCTTCATAGCAAGAGCCTGCCACATAGATCTAAGAAAATAAAACAAAACTAAAAAAAAGATATACTAGTATACATATTTCAGAAAGGTAGAAAAGTAGATATTGTATGTTTTTATCATAAAGCGTTGAGAAAAGTTTGACAAGGTTTTTTCTTTTTGTTGTTGTTGTTGTTTTTTTGTTTTTTTTTTGTTTTTTTTGAGACGGGGTTTCTTTGTTTAGCCCTGGCTGTCCTGGAACTCACTCTGTAGACCAGGCTGGCCTCGAACTCATAAATCCACCTGCCTCTGCCTCCCAAGTGCTAGGATTAAAGGTGTGGGCCACCACTGCCCAGCATGACAAGTTTTACCTGTTAAAAATCATACTATGTTTTCATCAATTGAAATGTCATATAGTATTATTGCTCTACAATTTTCATGTGTTTCTGTTTGAGTTGAGAGATGGTTCAGCAGTTAGGAGGACTGGATTGGATTGCTAGTACCATGTGATAACTCACAATCATATGAAACTCCAGTTCTAGCCTTCCCACAGCACTAGGCATGCACACTATGCACAAACACACATGCAGGCAAAAAGCCATACACATAAAATAATAAAAATAAAAATAGCTTCCAAAAAGATAGACAAAGAAAAATTTTACTTGGCTTTAAGTTGTGTTCTTTCTGTTCTGCAGTCCAGAGGGAAGGTTCTCTTACGTTTGAGGTGAGCGGAACACTAGTAACCCAGAGGACTATTCTGAAATAAAGTTACCAGGAAGGAAGTGTTAATGGTTTTTATTAATTCTGTAACTTTGGTTTACTTGATATGTTATTAAGGTAGAAAGGCAATATTTGTCTATTTATTTATTTTTTTATTCTTGGCCTCAAACCCAAGGTATACTCTAAACCACTGAGTTACATGACTGGTACTATTGGTTTATTTTAAAAGAGAGTAAACATTTCTTATTGTTATTTTTTAAGATTCCTTATTAAATGTTACCAGATTAGCCAGGTGGTGGTAGGACAAGCCTTTAATCTTAGCACTCAAGATTCAGAGACAGGAGGAAGGCAGGAAGGTCTCTGAGTTTGAGACCAGCCTGGTCTACAGAAAGAGTTCCAGGACAACCAGGGCTACAATAGTGAATCCCCATCTTGAAAAAAATAGTTACCAAATAATAGAAAGAAATCTTATCCCCTTCACTGCTCTAATGTATCCATCCATCCATCCATCCATCCATCCATCCATCCATCCATCCATTTATTTTGAGTCAGAGTCTTAAGATAAAGTTTATAGTGACCTGGAACTCTTGGTTTGCTTCTTTGGTCTCCTTAGTGCCAAGATTACCTAGTGTTTTACAATGCCTGGCAGGGTAACTGTGTCATGTGTTATTTTCAGTTAAGTTATAGAGAAAGTTTGAAATAGCTGGATGTTGGTTTTCTTTAATAACCTGTTTTGAGTTCATACTATTCAGGAAATACTGTTGTTTTTTTTGTTTGTTTGTTTTTTGTTTTTTGTTTTTTTTGGGGGGGGGGGCAAAAAAAAAGGGTTTCTCTGTATAGCCCTAGCTGTCCTGGAACTCACTCTGTAGACCAGGCTGGCCTCGAACTCAGAAATCTGTCTGCCTCTGCCTCCCAAATCCTGGGATTAAAGGTGTGCACCACCACTGCCTGGGAGGAAATACTGTTTCATTGCTAAGGTAACTATGTTTCTATTTTAGTAGGCAAGAAACTCAGAGCACTCAAGATGCTAATGATAATGAAGAAGTGGAAGAGGAGGTGGATGATGGGCCACTTCTGGTTCCTCGAGTAAAAGTGGCAGAAGATGGTTCTATTATTTTAGATGAAGAAAGGTGAGTTAAGGAGATGGAGCAGGAAGGAGGGAAAGAGGTAATGGTAAAAACAGAGATTGTGTTTCTGAATCTGTCAACATAACTTTTTAACCAACTGCCTCTGTATATATTGATATCATGAATATTTTAAGCAGAAAAATTCATTTGTAATTTTAGCATGCTTTGCATGAGATGCTATTACTCTCTCCTTGTCTGCCAACCTAACTTTGTTTTCTCATCAGCCTGCTACTAAGCCAGTCCAGCTGCTGAACAGCTGTATGCTGTTACCCACCAAGGATAGATTTCTAGGATTGATTCAGTCTTGAAGTTGGTATTTAGACTTTTTGTATTATTCATTAACTTTACTTTGTTTGATTTTTTTTTTTTTTTTAATGTTTTTTGAGACTCTCATTTGTAGCCTTGGCTGGCCTGAGACTTGCTTTGTAGACCAAGTTGGCCTTGAACTTACAGGGATCCGCCTTTCTTTGCCTCCCAGTACTACTAAAGGTATGTGTTTCCATACCTTGCTCTAATTTCAACTTTTGGTGTATGGTTGAGTTATATGTGGTTGTGAGCTGTCTGATGTGGGGCTGGGAACTTAATGCTCTGGAAGAGCGCTAAGCACCGTTTTTGCTTTTTGTTCTTTTGTGTGTGTGTGTGTGTGTGTGTGTGTGTGTGTGTGTGTATGTATATTTTTATCTTGTAATTTCTTAAGAGTTTCAAATTTTGTACATGTTTGGTCATATTTTGAGATCAACTTCCTTTATTTATTTATTTATTTATTTATTTGTTATTTAAACCCTTCAAGAGCAGTGAGTACTACCCAGATAGTTGGATGTGTGATATCCGAGCATGGTCAGCTTATTTGGTGATACCTTAGAGAAAACTCTCTCTCCCTTTCCCAGAAGCTCTCAGTTGTTATTTGCTGCACACGTAGGGGTAGAGGTGGGACTTCCTGTTCTTCTCCCCCTGCATGCTTGGATTTGGTCTAGCTTGGGCTTGTAAAGGTTGTGTGCATGCTGTAACGGTCACTGTGAGTTCCTCTGTGCAGCTGCTACCTTGCTCTATGTCCAGTAGAGGTTTCCTTGTAGTCATCCTGGCTTTTACACTCCTTCCGCCCTTCCTTCCAGAGTGATTCTTGAGCCGTGACAGGGGTGTGTGTTATATATGTTCCACTAACGGCTAGATATTGTGTCTTTTATTCTCTGCACTTTGGCCTTGTAGGTCTGTATTCATCATCATGTACTGCAAATAGAAAACTGAGGGTTGAGAGTTTCATTGAGCTAGATAAGTCAAATAATGATCGCCGTAACACTAAGTCTTTAGGAATAGTTCTTAACTGCTGACTAATCTCTCCAGCTCTAAAGTGTATATTTTATACGGGATTGATCAGATAACAAAGAGAAATGAAAGGTTTTTGCAGTTTAATTAGTAAAAATGTATATAAATTTAAGTTTGACTATAATAAATATAAATGCAATGCTCATAGGTATTTCTATGAGATAGTAATTTTACATGTCAATAATAGTTAAAGAGATATTGGCCCAGGAGGCATTTATAAATCCACAAACCAAAACCAGGTGTGATGACACATTTCTGCAGTCTTAGCACTTGAGAAGTGGGGATAGGTGAATAGGAGTTCAAGACTGTCCTCCGCTAGATAGCAAGTTCTGCTCAAGCCTGGACAACATAAAGCCTGGTCTGAAAAACAGACGGGCAGATAGACAAACAGACAAAAAAGACAGTAGAAGAGTTCTTCTTTTAGGTAGTCCAAAGGTGTTTTGAAAATGGTATAACTGAAAACAGGTTGGTATTTATTTCTGTACCTTAAAATCACATTTGGAAAAATATATATATTTCAAATTTATTATCTTTGTCCAAATATATATTATATTTTCTATATTAACTACTGTGTAAATTTTTGAATACAATAATTAAATCTCATCTACTATTGTTTTTCATACTCGGTTTTTTAGTGTGACTATATTTGAAAATGTCTTCTTTCAGTTTAACTGTAGAAGTTTTGAGAACAAAAGGTCCCTGCGTTGTTGAGGAGAATGATCCCATATTTGAGCGTGGCTCCACAACTACTTACTCCAGCTTTAGGAAAAACTACTACTCAAAACCCTGGTCCAATAAAGGTAACTAATTCAATTAAACATTGTTTGATGTTCTTTTGGAATGAAATGAACTTTTATTTAAACTTCCGACTTCTTGTAAATAAAATGTAAACTGTCACATTGTTTTCCACTCACTCAGTTTTATTGGTTCCCCTCCCTTTTCCCTACTATATCTTTGACTTTCCTCTAAAAATCATTAGCATTTTGATCATTTTGCATGGAATCTTTTTCAAACTTTACAGAGAAACCCCATTTCAGTGAATAATTGACAGTGTTTCTGTGTGAGCACTGACCATTTGTGCCAGTGGATCATTGTGTCTGTAATCTTTAGTCATCATAATACTCACTTTGCAGATGCTGTTCCCCCCACAGTCACGGAGCATGCCTATAATGCAACATTGAGGAGGCTTGGCCAGGGCAGCGAGGGAGTGCGAGGCTAGTCTGGGGTAAACATGAGGACAGCAGAGTACACTGCTTATTTCATGGTGTTCCTTACTGCTTACTCTTTAGTGTAAGAATGCTTTTTAAGCATGGCAGGACACAGGGCAAAAGGAATTTTTCTGTACTTCCTCCTTACCAATTCGTTTTTTTTTTTTTAAAGGTAAAAATTCTGTCAGGCGTGGTACATTTTCCCTCACTGCCCGCTTCCTTTTCCTAATGGTATAAAACACCAGGCCCTTAGTCCAGTGAGCATTCTCCCAAGTGCTTGTTTGTATGTCTGTCTCTTTCTCTCTTTCCCCTTCTCTTGCTCTTTCTGCCAGTCACTGAGTATTTTTTTCTTATAGGTGTCCTAACACAAAAGCCCCATCAATTCATATTTTACCAATTGTCTATAAAGTGTTAATTTTCTTACAGTTTTGCCAATAATAATTTTGTAAGTTTTACCAGCTTATAGAAATCTAATATTCCAAAATCTTTATATTACTATACATTTGCTTGTTAGCAATAAGATCCAGCACCTAATGTTTTCAGTTTTAAAATTTGCCTTAATATTTAAAACAACTTTAAATTTACATATATTTTGATCATATTCTTTCCTTTCCTCAAATTTGTACAGATCTCCGTCTCCCTACTTACCCAACTCTTAAGTTCTTTTAAAAAAACCAACAAAAATCCAATACAACAAGACTCCCCAAACCTTCAAAGGAAAATATAACATCATCCAGAAAGGAAAAAAAAAAAACAAACCAAAACCTGCCAAACCCCAACCAAGTAAGAGCACACACGCACAAACTGTGGGGTCCATTATTTGGTCAGCTACTCCTGAACATAAGATCTGCTGGAATGGTTGATAACCCCAGGGTCATTCCAGTAGAGAAAACTGATTTTCCTTCTCCTAGCAAGTATAAATGACAGTTCTGTGTTTACCCAAGTAGCTATGTTTACATTGATTCATTCTTTTAAATGTAATAAGAAAAAGCAAAAACTTTCACGTCAAAGTTGGACAAGACAGACCAACAGAAGAAACAAAGGTCAAGAGAAGCCACAAGAGTCAGAGACCCAGAAATCCCATAGAACCACTAGCCTCAAAGCTGTAAGTGCAGAGGCCCTAGTGCAGAGGCCCTTGTGCAGACCTGTGCAGGCCCGGTGGCTGTTTCAGTACCTGTGAGCTGTGAGTGCAGAGGCCCTAGTGCAGAGGCTCTTACATTCCTTCTTCTTCCTCTTCCCAGGGTAGAAGAGCCCTGAGCCCTGAGGGGAGATTTGATGGAGACATCCCTTTTAGGGCTGAGTGTTCCAAAGTCTCTGACTCTGAGTAATGTCTGGCTGTGGGTCTCTGTATTTGTTCCCATCTGCTGCTGCTGATGGCAGAGGAAGGAAATGATCTATGAGTATAGTAGAACATCACTAGGAATCATTTGAGTACTATATTTTTTTTCTTTTGGAACAGTATTTGATTTTGCCCTAGGTCCCTGGGCTGTCTAGTCTCAGGTCTTGGTCACACAAGCAGTGTCAGATATGGATTCTATCTCATGGAGTAGACCTTAATTCAGATCAGTTATTGGTTGGTTACTCTCTTCAAGTGTTTTTCATTGTGCTGCCGGTAGCTGTGAGAAGTTCTCCCAGGATTAGTCCTTCATTTTTGGCTAGCATTTACAAGGTTCCATAAACTATTTTCAGAGACCTCTTTGTCCTGTTTGGTTTAATATCTGATTGGGTGGCCCTTTGTCCCAGCAGGTACATGTGATGATCAAGCTCGTGGGGCCACTTTGGAATGAGAGTGCAAACTTTTTATTTGTCTCCTGGGCACCTACTTTACTTCTTAGTTGTCCCTGTGAGGTACAGAGCAGCAGTCAGGGGTGGTCAATCCAGACTACATGGGATATATTACATGCTGTAAGGTACTATGAGGAAATCTGGTCTGCCAGGTGGAACTCACGAACTGTGGCTTATATTCCATGATTGAGGCAGATCTCAGGCCTAAAAACTTGTATCACACCAGTCAGTAGTTCTGGACCTCCAGGCAGTTCTTGTTACCTTAGCCTCCTGAGTTCTGGGCTTGTGGAATGTACCCCCCGCAATTACTTATGGAGATAGTTTCATGTTTTACTGTGTTTGAGTTTCTATTCAATGAAATTAAGTACTCAATAGCTAATTTTAACTAAGTGTTTATATAAAATTTTAAGTTTTTACTTGTATATAACTAATTTGTTGTTTTTTTTGTCTGAGCGGAAAATTAATTTTCAGTTAAACTTTTATTTTTACAGAAACCGATATGTTTTTTTTAGCCATCAGCATGGTAGGAACTGACTTTTCTATGATTGGACAACTTTTTCCCCACAGAGCAAGGATAGAAATTAAGGTAAAGTATTCCTATAACATTTATTAGTTAGAAAGGATAAAAAAATTACTAAGGTTTTTTCTTTTAACTTAATTCATAGTCATTTGTTCTCTGTTATGTTTGTGCTTGTGTGTGACACTGATTTTTGTATGATTTCTCAATTTTAGTATAGTTATATCTTCTGAACTTTTATAGGACTTTTAAAATGTATTTGAGAACTATTGATAAAGATACTAAAATTAAGAGTTAATGAAAATAGAAGAAAGATGTACCAGAGAACTTAGAGTTAGTGTAGTTTTATGATTATAAAGTATCTGAGATTTTCTGGGGTGATATGGAAAGTGCCGAGTGTATGTCGCTGAACTGAGTATTGCTGTCGTAGTCCCTCTTGGGCTCATGAGTGACCACTAATATTGTGAACAGTGGTATAGATGTGTTGTGCCTGGGTGCGAGGATGAGCTTTGTGTTATGGCTGAGAAACTGTATGTGTGCCTTCTGGGTAGGATGTGTTTGGGTTCCCTCGTACTGTGTTGCCATAGTGTGTTCCTAGCTAACACTGAGAGATTCTCCCAACCATGTGTCTTTCCCTTAATTCTCCATCTCATCATCTTTGCCACATTAGTGAAAATAACTAATCAGGAAGATAAGAATTTGGGTGTCCTTAATTGCCCAGGAACATTATGTAGCAGCATCCTGTAGTGTAGTGTAGTGTGGTGTCATAGCCTCACGTGATTTCTGCAAGAGGTGAGGAGCCTGCTTATTTGTTTGTATTTATTTAACGATTTATTTAGACAGAATTTGTCACTCTGGCTGTCTTCAAGCTTGTTTTGTTGATTAGGCTGTCTTCAGACTCAGAGATTCACCTGCTTCTGAGTGCTGGGAATGAAGGCATGCTCCACCAGGCCTGGCTTCTGCTTGTATTCTTTATGTTCTAATGTTGATCTTGTTTAAAAAGATCACTATATTAAAGTTTTATGAAGGCTAAAATTTGATTAGAAGTAGAGCTCTCTGATAATCTAATTGTTTGTCACTAACTCTTCTTTTAGAAAACATTTATGTTCTTCCCATAAAAAGTTAGTATAATTCCAGCAGGTCTTTGGGCAAAGTATAGGAAAGTGAAAATGCTCTATTTCTAAGATTAGTGAAGTACATCTTGTTGATTCCTGCATATCGAACTAACCTTATATCCATAGGACCAATTCCATGTGGCTATACTATATTCCATTTATGCATTGCAGAGGTTTGCTATATTTTCTTTCTTTTTAAAAAAACTTTAAAAATCATTATTATAATTTTAAAGATTTATTTATTTTATGTATGAGTACACTGTCACTGTCTTCAGACACACCACAAGAGGGCATCAGAACCCATTACAGTTGGTTATGAACCACCATGTGATTGCTGGGAACTGAATTCAGGACCTCTGGAAGAACATTCTTTGCTTTTAACTGCTGAGCCATCTCTCTAGCCCTAAAAATTATTTTTATTTTATGTGTATGGGTGTTTGCCTGTGTGCCTAGTATCTGTGGAAACCAGAAGAGGGTATCAAGACACCTAGGACTGGGGTTAAGAGGCAACATGTGGGTGGTAGAAATTGAATCCAGGTCCTCTGGAAAAGCAGCCAGTGCTGTTAATTCTTTGGCCATCTCCTCAGCCTCCAGTTTTTGAGGAATGTTTACCATTTCATTCATGAGGCATATTGGCTTGCATTTTTCTTTTTTCTTTTTTTGAGTGCTGGTACTGAATTTATGTTTTATCACCAAGCTATACCCCTGATCCCTGTAATTGTCTTTCAGAGTTCTTGGCTGTTTGGTGGTGGTTGCTGAAATGAGCAGGGATATGTACCTCTTGCTAATTCTGGAACAATTGAAGATTGGCACTGTTTCTCCTTTAAATTTAAGATTTCCCTGCTTGTTGGGACTTACCAGTGAAACCAAAAATCTTACTTTTTATTTTTTTTATTTTTTAATGTTGAAAGTGATCAGATTATAAATTAAATTTTTTTCATACATACAGAGGTGTTCAGGTTTTTAGTTTTAGTTAAGTCTGCAGTCCCTGTTTCTGAGGAGTCTGAGGCTGGAGGCCACTGCAGCCTAAGAATTTAAGCTAGGCTGAACAACACAGACCCTACACAGACCCATTTTCCTCCACAAATATTGATTCCTGTGTTGCTGGGCAGTGGTGGCACACACCTTTAATCCCAGCACTTGGGAGGCAGAGGCAGGGGAATCTCTGAGTTTGAGGCTGGCCTGGTCTATGGAGTACAGAGAGACTAGGACAGCTAGGGCCATTACATAGAGAAACCATTTTTTGGGGGGTGGGGTGGGATGGGGTGTAGGGAAGGGATTCTTGTGACAATTTTGATGCTAAGTTGTAGAGATCATATCTATAAAAACTTTCTTACTGTTGTCATATAACATTTGTAGGATTTGTAGTGAACCCTCTTTGATTTATTTTCTATTTCCTCTGCCACTGATCTATCTTCTTTAAGTTTGTTTTTGTTTAGGGGGTTTTGAGACAGTTTCATTTTGTAACTCTGACTGGCTTCCAAATTTGATTCTCCTCGCTTAGCTGATAATCCTTCTCTAAGGGCTTATAATTTTAAAAATATCCTTTGTAATAAGGTAGATGTGGTGGTGTGTGCCCATCATTCTAGTATTTAAGAGGAGGCAAGGGAGTAGTGAGCTTAAGGCCTGCTTTGGGTGGGTGAGATCCTGCCCTAAAAGACCACAAATAAATAAACAAAACTTACAAAATATGTGTGGGGCCATGACTTAGCTAGTAAAACCCATGTCTTGCAAACATGAGAATCTGAGTTTGAATCCTGAGCATCCATGTAGAATGTGGGGCATGGTGATACATGCCTGTAACCCCAAAACTCAAGAGGTATAGACAGAAATATTAGGAATGCATGGTTATTTTTGAGTTGAATAGTGAACTTGAGGCCACACTAGAGTACATTAGTCCTTGTCTCAAAAAAAAAAAAATTCTATCTTATATAATATATATATAGATAGATAGATATATCAGTGCAGGCTTAGGCTTTTTTAAAACTTATTTTAATTAGAGATCTTTAATGCTCCAACTTCTGTTCTAGCCCACTAAAGGAGAGAAAGATAGTTAATAAGAATATGGGGGATGTAAACCTGTTTAGAAGTAGTTTTTTGGCATGATTCCAGTCTTTGTTGCCAGGATACTAGCAGTCCAATCTAAAATATCAAACATGAATCAGTAGCAATAGTCCAGTCCAATCAGCAAACACTAACACAAATCAGCAGTGGCTTGATCGAGAGAAATCTTTGAGGCTTGGCTAAAAGAGGCAAGAGACAAGCAGAATACCACAAGAGGATCTTTGGCACATTTCTCTCTATGAAGTCACAACAAGCAAAGAAGCGTTGCAAGGTGTACCAATGCCAGTGCATGGCTCACTGTCTGTTGGGTTCTACTTAAACAATCTTTCCAAATATCATGCACCCTTTCAAGAGTCTGCTTCAGCAAAATATCCTCTCTGTGTCTGCTTTAGGAAAACATCTTCTCGAGTGTCTCCTTCAGAAATCATCCTCCCATGTGACATCTTCCTGAAAAATATCACATGACACAACTGAGTCTCCAAAGAAACAGAAATTTCTGCTTTATATTTGGAACTGTATATAAATGAGATAAACTTGGGTTTAAACTTTTACATAGTTATAGACTATTACACTAAAAAACATTTTGGAATAATAATGAAAATGTTTAATGTTAGGAGTACTTTAGGTTGGATAAAGTTAGTGTTAGCTTAATTAACTATAGGTTTATCTGTTTTTTTTTTTTTGGTAGTCAATTGTTTTTAATTATAATCTATTTAGCATGTGTGCATGTGTGTTTTGAGTATGTGTGTAGTCCCACTTATTCCTAGTGAGTATATGCAAGTAATAGGCTCACTCATGGCAGTTGTTTCCTTTCACCTTTATGTCAGTTCTGGATATTGACATGAAGCTGTCAAGCTTGGCCCATGATTACTTTCTGTGTGCCATAAATCTAGCTTCATCGTTTTAGTTCTGTTGTTGATAATAAAGATGAGATGAGGAAAAATTTTATGAGTCATCTTTATTACAACAAAGTTGATGAATTATGTTTATTTAGAGTATGTGTATGTGCCTGTGTTTGAGTCTGTATGTGTATGTGGGGTGTGCACATGTTCATTTGAAGATCAGAAGGCAGCTTCTGGGTATGTCAGTTCCTCCTTCCACCATGTGGGTTCTGAGGATCAGATGAAGGTCGTCCTTTACCTGCTGAGCCAGTCTCACTAGCTCCTCAATCCTCATTAAACTTTTTAAAAATTATTTTATATATGTGTGTTTTGTCTGTGTCTATGTATTTGTGTCACATGTGTGCAGTACCTGAGGAGTCCAGAAGAGGGCATTAATTCTGTGAATTGGAGTTATAGATTGTTGTGAGCCACTAAGTGGCTGCTAGATATTGAACATAGGTCCTTGGAAGAGCAGCCAGTGCTTTTACCCATTGAGCCATTTCTCTAACCCTCAATCCTCATTTTTAAGTAGCTGAAGCTTTAAGAAACTTAGCCTGTTGGCCAGGATATATTATTTAATAGGGAAGAGTATATTTTATAGAGTTTCACATTAATGCTTACTAATTAGAAATAATCTTTGTTTAATGGCAGAACATTACTATAGATCTTTTTGTTGTTAACAGAATAAATTTAAACGTGAAGAAAAAACAAATGGATGGAGAATAGACAAAGCATTCCGTAAGTATTAAAGCATTCCTTCACAAAGTATGATTCATAGAGATTGAAAAATGACCAATACTTTGTCTTTGGCTGTAGTGTATTTTAGATTCAGCATTAAAAATAAGAATGGAAGCCTTTTCTATTTTGCTTTTTTTTTTTTTTTTTAAGATTTATTTATTTATTTATTATATGTAAGTACACTGTAGCTGTCTTCAGACAACCCAGAAGAGGGTGTCAGATCTCATTAGGGATGGTTGTGAGCCACCATGTGGTTGCTGGGATTTGAACTCATGACCTTTGGAAGAGCAGTCAGAGCCATCTCTCCAGCCCCCTCTATTTTGCTTTTTTAAGATAAGGACTTGCTATGTATTCCAGGCTAGTCAGGAACTTTTGATCTTTTTCCTTAGCCACCAAGTGCAAGCATTACACATGTGCACCACTATGTCTTAGGTTTATTGTTTGTTTGTTTGTTTTGTTTTGTTTGTGAGACAGTGTCTCACTGTGTAGCTCTGCTGTTCTGGAACTCACTATGTAGAACAGGCTGGCCTCAAACCACAGATCAGTCTACCTCCCAAGGGCTGGCTGGCTGTTTCGGAGTTTTTTATTTAACAGTATGAATTTAGTAGTTGCTACAAATCTTTAAGCAAAGAATTAGCTCAAATATCCAGAATCAAGTAAGCTCATGGATTTTTACAGTAGTCGATGATAAAAAGTGGCTTTTTCAAAATTTTATTTTGTGTCTGTTCATTTGCATAAGTATATGGATCAGAGCGCAACTTGTAGAAGTTGGCCTTCTTTTCTTATGTGGGTCTGGGCTAAATTGAGGGTGCTAGGTTTGCTAGTAAGTGCCTTTATGAACTGAGCCATCTCACTGGCCCCTGAGTGGTTATTTTTTATTGGGAAAGAACTAGTTCAAGGGATAGTTTTTGGAAAGTAGATTGCCATAGCTGATTCCTTTTGTAGGCAGCCAGTCATTGAGTCAACAGCACCTATGACCTATGTGCTCTGGTTGCTCTTGAAGATGTGTTGGTGAATAAGACCTGTGAGAATCTGCTTGGACAGCAGCCCTGAATTTAAATGGGTGAGGGATATGCAAATTTCAGGTAGTGATTGAGTTCTTAGGAGGAAGAAAAAGGAATTGGGCCTCAATACTTATAGTGAAGGTCTTTATGAACAGGTAACATTTTAATTTAGGTCTGATTTAAAAGAACAGTAGGAAACTTCTAGCTTTTAAATAATACCTTCATTAAAATGAATTTTTTTGTAAGTCTACAGAAAGACTATAAAAGATCTGTAAATAATTTATTTAAAATAGCTTAAAATAGTTTTTTTTGGTTTTGGAGGGGTTTTATGAACAAATAATTATCAGCTTTTCATAATTAATGTATCTGTTTATTTAGTTGTGAAATTAGCTGAAGTGCTAAATTTTTTTTTATTTCTAAATAAAATTTAATATAAATTTCCTTTGGAGGCAGTCTCACTGTTTAGCCCTGGCTGTCCTGAAACTCTCTACATAGACCAGGCTGGACTCAAATTCATAGAGATCCACCTGCTTCTGCCTCTCAAATGCTGGGATGAAAGGTGTACATCATCATGCTTGTCTAAAAAAAAATTTTTAAGATTATTTGGTGTGTATATGTTAAGTGTCTGCATATATGTGTGTGTGCCATGTATGTGCCTGGTCCCCTCAGAGGACAGAAGAGTGTATTGGGTCCTTTGGAACTGAAGTTAATGGGCGATTTTGAGCTGCTTTGTGGGTTCTGGGACTTTAACCCATCCCTCACCAAGGGCAGTAAGTACTCTTAACTGCCAAGCCATTTCTTCAGCTTCAAAATGAAATTTTCTCCACTCCTCTATCCCTTGTAGAACCTCTTTATGTAGTCCTGGCTTGCTTGGAACTCCAGTATGTAGACTAGACTGGCCTCAAACTCACAGACATTCATTTGCTTCTGCCCCTGAGTTCTGGGGTTAAAGGTGTACACCCCCATGTCCAGCTCAAAATAAAATTTCTTAATTAAAGTTAGCCACAGGGCTGATTTTAGGGGAACTAATTTATGTGTGGTTCAGAGAATATCCACTGTGTGGCACATTGGTTTATTTTCTGAGTAGATGCTGTGGTAGATGAGTTCCTTGAGTAGATGGGTCTGATGCCCAGAGTTGTGTTGTGTTGTGTTGTGTCTTCGAGGAAAGTGTTCCAAGTTCCTGAAAGATCTGGAATATTTTAGATAGAGGAACTTTTCCATTTTAAAATTAGAGAAACTTTCCACTGGGCTTAATAATTTATAGATCTCATAGTTTTGTTTTTCTTTCTGAGTTTTATTATTTGAAGTAGGAAATTAAAGAATTAAAAGTTTTAATGGCTTTTTAAAAAAGATTTATGTGTATGAATATGCATACATGCATCCTCAGAGGTCAGAAGTGAGCATTGCATTCTTTTTTGTTGTTGTTGTTGTTGTTGTTTTTTGTTTTTTTGTTTTTTTTGTTTTTTCAAGACAGAGTTTCCCTGTATAGCCCTGGCTGTCCTGGAACTCACTCTAGACCAGGCTGGCCTTGAACTCAGAAATCCGCCTGCCTCTGCTTCCCAAGTGCTGGGATTAAAGGCATGTGCCTCCACTGCCCAGCGAGCATTACATTCTTTGGAACTGGAGTTATGTATGGCTGTGATCTGCCTTTGGGTACTGGGAATTGAACCTGCATCCTCTGCAAGAACATAAATACTCTAAACCTCTGAGCTATCTCTCCAGCTTCCCTCGTGGATTTTTTTTTTTTTTTTTTTTTTTGAGAGGGTCCTCTAGAACCACTGAAGATTGTTTATTGGTTCTCTGAGTACTAGTTTATCATTGTATATAGTCAGAACAGATTAGTATTTAATATGTACCTCTTTCTGAGGCATTTTTGCCATCTTTCTGCATATTCACCACCAGAGTTTAAATGTAAAGTTTAAGGAAGGATTACTATATAGATTTGTTACTGGTTGGTTTACTAATTGTTCTCTCTAATGTTATATATACAGTTGACAGTGGCGGTATTTCTAACTTCATTGGACTATTTTACATTTTATATATACTTCCTGTTTTATTGATGCTTGGAAGAATACACAGTGAAGTGTTTATAGGGCTGGAGAGATGGCTCAGCAGTTAAAACCACTGTTTGGTCTTCCAGAGGTCCTGAGTTCAATTCCTAGCAATCACATGGTGGCTCATAAGCATCTGTAATGTTGAAGTGGTTGGAATAAAAAGAGTGCATGTTGTAGTTATAAAGCATTTGGAAGATGTGTTCGTTTTCTTCAGTTATGTTTGGGGCTGAAAAATGAACTCAGGTTCTTGTGCCACTTAGTGTATGGGCTCTATTACTGAATTACCTCCTGGCCCTATCTTTGCCACTTAATGTAATTGATACACATAGTGCAAAGTGTAATTTGAATATTAACAAGGAATACCCTAATAACCAGCACCCTAAGTTATGCATAGACTATTTTCATCAATTGAGAAGTCCCTTTGTTTCCTTCCTTTGGTAGCCCAAGGAAACTGCTATTTCCATTTGAGTTACCATGGACTAGTTAACATGTTTTAAATCATCTAATTCATTGAATGAATAAGGTAATGCTTGGTGTCTGGTTTCTTTTATTTTTATTTTTACAGTTTATTCATTTTATTGTTTTATCAATCGTTTGATCCATTTATTAGATTGGTTCAAAAGTAATTTTAGTTTTTTACATTGTAGAAATTATTTTTATTTGGATTACATTTGTAAATAAGGTTATATTATATGTCATTTTAATGTACATTTCTCATTTTATGATTTTGTAATAATGACTTATTAACCTATTTATAATGGAAATCACATTAGACAAAAAGCAATTTCAAGATACTCGTTTAAATTTTTTTAAGATTTTTATATTCCTGAATGCATGTCTGTGCAGTCTAAATATGCAGTTCCTACAGAGAGCAGAAATGCATATCAGATTCCGTGAAACTGGACTTACACTTGGTTGTGAGCTGCTCTGTGGATGCTGGGGACTTAACCTTCAAAGATCAGTGACTTAGTTAGGGTTACTGTTGCTGTGATGAAACACCATGACCAAAGCTACTTAGGGAGGAAAGGGTTTATTGGTTTATGCTTCCATATTACTGTTCATCACTGAAGGAAGTCAGGATAGGGCAGGAACCTGGAGGCAGGAACTGATGCAGATGTCTTGGAGGGGTGCTGCTTACTGGCTTGCTCTTCATGGTTTACTCATCCTGCTTTCTTTTTGGGGGAAGGGAGGGATTTATTTTATTTTATTTTATTTATTTATTTTGGTTTTTCGAGACAGGGTTTCTCTGTGTAGCCCTGCCTGTCCTGGAACTCACTCTGTAGACCAGGCTGGTCTCAAACTCAGAAATCCTCCTGGCTCTGTCTCCCAAGTGGTGGGATTAAAGGTGTGTGCCAACACTGCCTGGCCTGCTTTTTTATAGAACCCAGAACGCCCAGCCCATGGGTGTCCCCATCCACAGCGTCCTGGACCCTCCCCATCACTCACTAAACACAGAACAGAGGCCTGCCTTTAGCCTGATCTTATGGAAGCAGTTTATTAGTTGAGTATCTCTCCTTTTTGATGATCATAGCTTGTGTCAAGTTGATGAAGAACTAGCCAGCACAAGGAGCCAGTGCTCTTAACTGCTGAGCCAGCTATCCTGACTCTTAAGTGTTTTCTTACTTGAGTTCAAAATGGGTCATGTATACGGAGAAATTTGCAACAATAACAATGCATTTGGTCCAGGAACTGTTAAGGAATATGCCATTGCAATAATGGTTCAAAAAGGTTTGTAAAGAAGAGGAGTCTTGAAGGTGAGGAATGTAGCAAACTGAGCAATTTATGAATCTGATCCTTTCACAATTCAAATGTTGCTGTAGAACTCAGTGTGGGTATTTGGCATTTGAAGCAAATTGGAAACATGAGAAACCTCAATAAAAAAAGTCATCATCTTGAACTTTCACTGAGTATACCATTTCTTTATGGGGTTGTGACATGCAGTGGAAAATGGATGGTGTGGTGATGTATAATAAAATGTGAATAGTGTAAGACAACTACCAGTGACCAACACAGTGCTGGAATGAGATGAAGCTCCAAAGCATCCACCCCCCAAAGTCAAATTTGAGCCTCCCCAAAAAGATGAGGGTCCTGATTACTATCTGGTGTTCTTATCCACAACTTTCTGAAATCTAATGAACTATTACATCTGAGAAATTTGCCTAACAAATCTG
The DNA here is from genome assembly GCF_008632895.1 of Mastomys coucha. Lineage (NCBI taxonomy): Eukaryota > Metazoa > Chordata > Mammalia > Rodentia > Muridae > Mastomys > Mastomys coucha. The sequence continues at coordinate 60,723,064 of NW_022196914.1, read as the reverse complement.
TGAGCTATGCATCCAGCATTGGTCAACAGAGGGGGCCTGATTCTCCACAATGCCTAACCTTATATCACAACTGATACTTTAGAAGTTGAAACTTGAATGAATTAGGCTACAAATTTGTTGTTGTTTTGAGTCAGGGTCTCATTGTAGAACCCTGGCTGATCTGGAGTTTGCTATGCAGGCCCGGTTGCCTTAAACTTACATAGTGATTTGCTTGCCTATGGGATCAAAGATGTGTGCCATCACTCCTGGCTTAGGCTACCACGTATTGCTTTATCTACCATGTTCACCTGACCCTTGCCAGCTGACTACCACTTCTCCAAAGTGTTCAACATTGTTTTTATAAGGAAAAGGCGTTACACCAGAAAGAAGCAGAAAATGCTTTCCACGAGCTCATTGAATCCCAGGCATGGAGTTTACACTACAGTAATCAAAACAAAGTACCTTATTTTTAATTAGCAAAAGTGTTGCTTGGAATGGTTTTTATCTTGATTAAGAAAGATGTATTTGAAACTATGACATAAAACTCACTGTCAAAAACAGCAGTTCATTTTGTGCCAACCTAGTAACTTATTTATTTATTTATTTTTGATGCTAGGGCTCGAACCCAGGGCATATATAAGTACTCTGTCTGAGCCTTTATAGACCTAGCCCTTATTTGTTGAATTACCTTTTTCTTTTATTACTTGATAATGTTATATATTTGTTTATCCATACTCTGTCTAATAGGTCCATTTGCTCTGGATGTTTTAATACTTTAAAAACTAGAAAAGGCTATTTTTTAAAAAATAAAAACTTAACATTTTCCCCCTTTCTTTAAACAGAGGAAAAACGCCCTTTTGACTTCGATTTTTTTGCTCATTTGCTTCAGAAAGTTCTTGCTGAAGAAGAAAAAAGAAAACAAAAATCTACTAAATGTCAGAGTTTAAAGGAAAAGGCCTCCAAACCACGGAAAAACTTAAAAGGTACTGATTGCCTCTTAGGAATGGAGAATTCATGTGTTACTCAGGTAGTGCCATCTACCTGAGTGCACATCACAGTAGAGTGAATTAATAGTCATAACAAATTATTACTTAGTAATAATAATAACTGTTTTGCCAGTTATCTGGGGCAAAGCTGCAGCTCCCTTTTAATAAAATTTTTTGTTTGTGTGTTACATGTATGAGTGTGTGTGTGTGTGTGCGTG
>NW_022196914.1:60673929-60721871 GCF_008632895.1 Mastomys coucha | reverse complement strand
AGAGATGGCTCAGAGGTTAAGAATGCTTTGTTACTCTTTTATCTGCCTGGAATTTAGTTCCCACAGCCCTGTTGGTGTGGCTTATAGCTGCCTATGTGAATGTTATAACTGTTATAACTGATTTCTTCATTCCCTATTTTAGTGTGTCTTCAGTTTTTTACAGAAAATTAACATGACAGAATATACTTTTGAGTATTTATCATCTTCCTTTTCAATATGTTTTCTGTAAATGGTTCATGTAGTTATAACAGTTTCTCTTGTTTTTAGCAAAAACAGTAACCAGTGAAGAAGTGAATGACGGCCCAGATGAGTCTGTAAATAGTAACATTTCAGATCCAGAAAGATCTCAAAAGGATGCTCAGGCAGTCAATGAAGACGAGTCACCGAGTTCATCAGGACAGCACTTAGAACAAACTATGTTAGAGCAAGACCAAAATCAAGAGAAAAAGAGGAGGAGGAACCAAGGTGAAGCTAATAAACAGGAAGCAACACATCTTTTAGAGAGGGTTCTTGTTCATTCGAGCCCTCCTGAAGCAGAAGTACACATAAGTAAGTTTCAGGCTCATCCTAGGAACCTTTGTTTTACTTGCAAAGACATGTATAGTAATGAGTATGACAGAGGCTATCCTTGTGGATAATAGCAAATATTAATGCCTATTAAGTGGTTATGTGCTCAGTACTGTTACAACTTGCCATTTATTTTTTATTTAGGAAGAAAAACAACTGTAGAAAACAAAAAAGTGAATCGGAGAATTTTCTTCAGATTTTTCTAAGATGGATTATTTCCCTTGACTCCCATTAACAGTCTTTGGTAGTCACTGTGTCTGTTAACGAAGCTCAGGTTCTTATGGTCTACCTTTATGGGATACCTCTGTAAGCTTACAGCAAGTTGTTTAATTTGGAAAGAGCATTTCTTTTTTTCTTCTGGAGCTCTTAGTATGCAAACATACTGAAATTTGAGTGTTGCTTGGAGAGGAAGACCAGAACTTTAGAAGAGACTTGGGTCCTTCTTAAGAGCTTGATTTATGAGTACTTAAGCAAACAATAGCATGTACTTAGCATGGGTACATCCCTGGGTTTACAGCCTACATTTACTCTGCCTGCCCTCCTTCTTCCCCAAAGCCAGACAGATAGGCAGGAAAAGACAGAAGCAAAGTTAGTACCAAACTGCAACAACTTTTCTGTAATTTATCTAGTTCCCTTTTACCAATACATTTTTTCTTTTAAAAAATACTATTTGATCATATTCAACCTTCAATCCCACTCTAGCTCCTCACAGCTCCTCCCTAACATACCTTTCTCTCAGCTTCATGTCCCTTTTTTATTTTTTATTTTATCATTTTTTTTTTTGTTTTTTTGAGACAGAGTTTCCCTGTGTCTCTCTGACTGGCCTGAAACTTGCTCTGTAGACCAGGCTGGCCTCAAGTTCAGAGATCTTCTTGCCTCTACCTCCTGAGGGCTAGGATTTAAAGGCATGAGCTATCAAACCCAGTCAACGATTGTCTGATTTATAAGCATTAGAGTATTATACTCTTGTTTACCATTATAAGAAATACTACATGTAGAGGCCCGTGAAATAACTCAGTGGGTAAAAGGACTTAAGTTTGATCCCAGGGGCCCACAAAGGAGAAAACCAACTCCTGTTAGTTCCTTCCTGATCTCCACATAGGCACTGTGGTAGAAAACTCTCTCTCTCTCTCTCTCTCTCTCTCTTTTCTCTCTCTCTCTCTTCCCCTTTTCCTCTCCCTCCCTCCCTCCTTCTCCTCTCTCTTTCCTTCTCTCTCCCACTCCCTCCCTCTCCCTCTCTCTCTCTCTCTCACACACACACACACACGCATGCACATGCACACACACACACTCTCACAGAGTAAATGAATAAATAAGTGAAAAGTATTTTTTAAAAGAGATCATATACCAAAGCAAACTGGGTAAAGCGGCAGCTGCTTGTAATCCCACCATTTAGGTGGTAGAGGCAGGTAGGTAGGTTTAGAAGTTCAAGATTATCCTTGGCTACCTAGTGAGTTTGAGGCCAGCCTATTACATTAGCCCCTGTGTCAACCAAAAGAAAGAAAGATCTTACACATAAAGCAGAATAGCTTAACTGTCAGTTTTAGCTCTTTTACCATCTTAAAATATTGGTGAGTCATTTGAGATGTTGGAACTCAGATGGTTCTTCTTTATTATAGGATTAATGTTAATGCTTTTTATTACATGTATTTATTCTGCATCTGTTTGAATTCCTAAGAAGGGTCAGCAGGGAAAAGACACTTGCCTTGCAGTCTGACAACTTGAGTTTAGTTCCCTAAACTTTCAAAGATGGAAGGAGAGAACCAGCTCGACAGAGCTGCCTTCTGAGCTCCATATGCATGTGATAGAACATGTGGGCACTCATGCACACATGATAATAATAAATGCAATAAAAATTTAAAAGTAAAAGGGCTGGAGAGATGGCTTAGTCATTAAAGGCCAAGGCTCATAACAACAGCAACAAACAATAGCAAAATGTCATAGGAAAAAATCAAATCTAAATATTAAATGGTAAGTAGATTAGTATTTTGTAGGAAAAGACAATAGTACATAGAAATTCCTTAGGCTTTAAAATCTAGGTATCTTTGCTACTTTTTGGAATAACGTATGTTTTATATTCCTAGATACATGTCCTTCTGAGGAAAATGAAAGTGAATGCAATGAAGAACAGATACCCTCCTTTACACAGAACATAGATGACATTGCAGGTTTAACTTCCAGTGGAGAATCAGAGATGAGAATGGACCTCATCCCTTCCACATGGTAGGACCTCTTTACTGGCTTCATTTGCATCTTCTAGGGATTCCTGAGAGAATATTGAATATCGAGAATATTGAAGTCTCTAACTGTCATTATGGTTTACACTTCTTTTTCTCTTTGTTTTGTTTATTTTCAACCCTTATTTTGTTATGGTTTTTAAAAACTGGGATTATTATGTCTTGATTAATTTTTTTAAAATATTTTTTATTTATTAATGATTTGTGCATGTGTGTATTTCTTTGTGCGTATGTGTACATCAGTGCAGGTGGCCACAGAGGCATTGAATTCCTCTGAACTGAAATTGTAGGTGATTGTGACTACCTGATATAAGTGCTATGAACTCAACGTGAGACCTCTGCAAGACCTTTATACACTCCTTCCTGCTGAGCTGTTTGTCCAGCCTCTTGGTTAATTTTCTTTTTTCAATCATTGTATATTTTATTCAAGCTTGGTGTGTTAGGGCACACCTACAAACCCAGCACTGAGGAGGCTAAGGCAGGAAGATTATAAGTTCAAGTTAGCTTGGGCTACCTGTCACATTCAGGTTTCCTTAGACTACTCAGTAGTTCCTGCCACCAAGACAAATAAACACACAAACAAATCTTCCTGTTGTAGTCTCCTAGGTTCTGGGTTTACAGGCATGGACCACCACAATCAAGTTTAATTCCTTGTACCCATATAAAAAACTAGTGTAGTGGCACATACTGATAATCCCAGTATATACAAGGCAGAGATGAGATAATTCCCTTGGGCTTGATCACCAGCTATGCTAGGCTAATTGGTGAGCCTCAAATCAATGAAAGACTCTGTCTTTTTTCTTTTTTCTTTTTTCTTTTTTCTTTTTTTTCGAGACAGGGTTTCTCTGTGTAGCCCTGGCTGTCCTGGAACTTACTCTCTAGACCAGGCTGGCCTCAAACTCAGAAATCCACCTGCCTCTACCTCTCAAGTGCTGGGATTAAAGTGCCACCACTGCCTGGCGAAAGACTGTCTTAAAAGCAGAGTTCCTGGGCAATGAAAAGAGGTTTTACACCATACCAGTATACACACAGTATCTTTTGGTGTGAGATTTGGTATGACAATTCATTTCTAGGAATTCTTTTCCTCCTGACACATTTCCCTTTTCTTAGTAATCAACAAGACATCAACAAGATAGCAAGGGAGTCTTCAGAGTCGTGTGCTGTGGCTTCACCTGTGTGGGAACCCGGAAGTGCTGCCTCTCATGACTCGGCTAATGCTGAGAGCTCCTGCTCAGAAGGAACGGGTGCTCACCTGAACACTGAATCACAGTAAGTATCTGTGCAATAGGACTAACTTGTAAAATTTTGATAAGGTTATTAAACACTTGTTGTTTGATTGTAGGATTAAACTCAGGAAATCACACACACTGGGAAGTCTTCTAAGATTAAAGGCTGAGCTGTATCTCTAGCCGTGATAACTTCTTTTTAAAAGATACATATTTATTATTCTAAATATGTTTGTATGTATGTGTGTATGTATGCATATACATATATATGCATATCTGTGTGTATATCTAGATGAATATGTGCGTGCATGCATGCATGCGTGTGTGCCTGTCAGATCCTTTTAGAGTTAGAGGCAGTTTTGAGCCACCCTGTGTGGTGCTGGGAACCAAAACCAGGAGCTCTTAACTGCTGAGATATCCTTCGTCCTCTTGTTAAGTTCTTAAATAACTTTTTTAAAATTTTTGTATTTTTTGGTTTTTTTGAAACAAGATTTCTCTATGTATTCTTGGCTGTCCTGAAACTCACTCTGTAAAACCAGGCTGACTAAACTCTATGGTCAAACTCATAGAGGTATGCCTGCCTCTGCCTCCCAAGTACTGGGATCAAAGGTGTTCATGACCACTAGAAGGGACTATTAATATGTAGATCACTTAATAAGCAATTTTACAATGGTCTATTAATTGCGTGTCATCAAAATTTTTCACTTATTTTTTCTCTTGGGATTTTTTTTACTTTTGTTTCATTATGGAAAGAAAATTCAGCTTACCAGGGCAGCACATGCCTTTAATACCAGCACTTGGGGAGGCAGAGCCAGGAGGGTCTCTGAGTTCCAGGCCAGCCTGGTCTACAGATAGAGATCCTGTCTCAAAAAACAAAACAAAACAAAAAAGCAAAAAAACCCCTAACCAGCCAAACTAACAACAACAACAACAACAAAACAGAAAAGAAGTTCTGGGTGGGCCTGTCAGCCTGCTTATATTAGCAAGCACTGGGTTTGATTGAGAGACTCAAAGAATAAGGCTAAAGAGTGTTTGAGGAAGGTTCCTGACATCAGTCTTGGGACTTGTATTCATCAGGGTTCCCTAGAGGAGCAGAACTTAAGAGATGATCTCACACATGCACACCTATGAATATGTATGTGTGTAGGTAGGTAGATAGAAAGAGAGAAAGAAAAGAAGGAAGGAAGGAAGGAAGAGAGAGAATCCCTTGTGTACTGTATAGAAGCTCCACCTGTCAATAAAACTCTGATGGCCTATTAGCTTAGACAAGAAATAGAGAAATAGGAGGCGGGAGTATTGGAAGAGAGAGAGGAACTAGATCTAGGGTAGAGTCAGGTGTTGGGAATTCTGAAGAGATAAACACATGAAACTGAGAAGAGGTAACCAGCCATGTGGCACTCATAGAATAGAATGAACGAGTTAATTAAGTTAGGATCTAGTCTGGGAATACACCCGAGCTTACATTCTAGGCTTGTGTTCATAAATAGTCTCAGAAGTGTTATTTTGGGAACTGGGATGTGATTGGAAAAGCCTGAGGTGACATAAATAAAACATACATACATAGATAAAGACATGCACAAAAAAGGAAATTTATTAAAATGACTTACAGGCTGTGGTCCATCTAGTCCAATGATGGCTGTTTATATATTTTTTTAAAGATTTATTTATTATTATAAATAAGTACACTGTAGCTGTCTTCAGACACACACCAATAGAGGGTGTCAGATCTCATTATGGGTGGTTGTGAGCCACCATGTGGTTGCTGGGATTTGAACTCGGGACCTTCAGAAGGGCAGTCAGTGCTCTTTACCCACTGAGCCATCTCACCAGTCCCCTTCCCCCCGCCCCTTTTTTTTTTTTTGGCTTTTCGAGACAGGGTTTCTCCGTATAGCCCTGGCTGTCTTGTAACTCACTCTGTAGACCAGGCTGGCCTCAAACTCAGGAATCCGCCTGTCTCTGCTGGGATTAAAGGCGTTCACCACCACTGCCCGGCGATGGCTGTTTATCAATGGAAGGTTCAAGAATTCAGTGCTTGTTCAGTCTACAAGGCTGGATGTCTTAGCTGGATTTTGGTATGTACCAGGATCCCAAAGAAGTAGGCTCTAATGGTAGTGAAGGAATAGACTTGCCAGTGCAAGCAAGCAGTCAAAGGGCAAGCGTTTCTTTCTTCCATGTTTTTTGTATAGGGCTGCCACAAAACAGATGTGGCTCCAATTAAAGGTGGCACCTCTCAATCTCTAAAGATCTGGATTAGAAATGTAGCTTCATACATCAAAGACCCAGATCAGACGTGGGTTTTCCTACTAAAAAATTGATTAAGAAAAAAAAAATCTCTGACAGGTGTATGTAGCCACTTATATTTTAGTTAATTCTGGACATAGTCAAATTGACAACAAGGAATAATCACCACAGGCCTACACACCCACCCACCTCCACACATGAGCATGAACACACAGGTACACCACAGGCCTACACACCCACCCACCTCCACACATGAGCATGAAAACACAGGTGCACCACAGGCCTACACACCCACCCACCTCCACACATGAGCATGAACACACAGGTACACCACAGGCCTACACACCCTGCCACCTCCACACATGAGCATGAACACACAGGTACACCACAGGCACATGAGAAGAAGAGAGAAAGCTGTTGAGTTTATGAATGCTTATTTTCAGTAAGCATGCCACATTGGGAATCAGATTTTTTAACTTAATTTTTGGGTTAAACTGTATTTGGTTAAACATGAAAAAGTATAAAAACATAGCAAAGTTGTCTGCGTGTCTCCTTCACTAACAAGTGAGCTGTGCCACTTCTTTTAGAGCCTTGATGTGTATGCTGAACAAATACAAATGACTTTAAGATGTTTTAAAACTTAATTGCAGTGTACTTATATAAAACATTTTGTAGTTTTCCCCCATACCTTTATGTAAAAATTATCTTTTTTTTTTTCTTTTTTCCTTCTTTGAGGCAGGGTTTCTTTGTGTAGCTGTGGCTGTCCTGTAACTTATCTGTAGACCAGGCTGGCCTCAAACTCAGAGATCCACCTGCCTCTGCCTTTGAGTGCTTGGAATAAAGGTGTGCCACAACTGTCTGGCTGTAAAAAGTATCTTTATTTTTCTAACTTAACAGTATTTGATTGTATGGCTTTGATTGTATGGCTGTATCCTCATCTGTGTTGTGTTGTTTGTTCTCTGCTCATGGCACAGAGGTCCTTTCTACAAACACTTGATCTTATGCTTTCACTTCTGTTCTAGATTGCAAGGGTTTTTTTTTTCTTTCATCATTTAATCAATTTATTTATTCCCTTTACATACCAGTTGTAGCCCCACCCCCTCTTCCTAGTCCCACCCTCACAGGTCCCTTTCCTATTAACTCCTTTCCTTCTTAGAGAAGGGGGGAGCCCCCCCCTTGGGTACAACCCTGGTCACATAGGGACATCAATTTGCCTCAGGAATTAGTGCATCTGTCCCATTGTGGCCTGACCATGCAGTCCAGCTAGGGGAAAGGATCCAGTGGCAGGCAACACAGTCTGAGACAGCCCCAATCCAATTGTTAGGAGACCCACACGAAGACCAAGCTGCATATCTGCTATAAATGTGTAGGGGTCCTAGGTCCAACTTCTACATGCTCTTTGGTTCATGGTTCATTTCAGTCTCTGTGAACACTCATGGTCCATGTTAGTTGACTCTGTAGGTCTTCTTGTGGTCCTTAATCAACCCCTAAACCCCTAGCTTGCTCATTCCAGTCCCCTACTATTCAAGACTCCTTGAGCTGATGTTTGGCTGTGGGTCTTTGTATCTGTTTCCATCAGCTGCTGGAAGAAGCCTCTCAGAAGAGTTAATGCTAGGCTCCTGTCTTTGCTGGGTGTGCCCCAGGTAGACCCCTCTGGTTGGAGGTTGGTGGGGAGAGGGGTCTTGCAAGTATGTTTTTAAGTGAAGATTTAAAATTGGAACTGTTTCTGAAAAGAATATACATCCGTGTTTCTGTCTCTCTGTGTGTGTTCCTGCACATGCAAAGATCAGAGGACAGCTTGTGGGAGTTGGTGTTCTCCTATCGTGTGGGTTCCAGGAATTAGTGTCTTGATGGCAGATGCCTGCATCTACGAGCCATCTCTCTAGCCTCCAGGTTTTCATTTTTATATTGTCACATTTCTAAATATTTTTCACTTTGTGTGAAATCTTAGATTTACTTCCGCTCAAGTTTATAAAGTAATTTTTCTTGTTTTCTCTGTCTTCAGTTAAATGTTTGATCTACTAGGAATATATTATCAGTATAGTACAAGGAATGGAGCCACCTCTATTTTATTTGTTAACCAATTTAGTATTTTGTAATGTTTATTTTATTTTAATTTTTTAATATTTTGTTTTTGGGGTTTGGAGAAAGGGTCTTGCTGTGTAGTGCTGGCTGTCCTGGAACTTGCTGTGTATTTCGGGGTGCTCTCAAAGTTAGAAAGGTCTTACCTCTTCCTCCTGGGTTTAAAGTACCATCAAACATCATTTTCAAATTCTGTTTTGTATTTCAAGTTTTCTGCTTGAGAGATGATCTTTTTTTGTGCTCTAAAATCATAACTGTTTTGGAGTAATTTTCTATTATTTTATGTGTTTATAAGTCTATTGGTATTTAATTACTGATGTTGATGGTATATTTTTAACTTCTGATAGGATAAATCTATTTAGTTTTCTTTGTTACTCTAATCCTCAGTAAGCTTTAAGGAATTCTTAAGCTCCAGCTGTCTTTTGTTCTGGCTTTTAAGAAAAGCTTTATTTGATCATGGCTATCTGTTGTAATTCAAATAACTTTTTTTTTTTTTTTAGAGAGACTAAACAGACAGAAAATGTCAAACCAAAATCAAGAAGTCGACTCCAGAGACCTAAGCCTAATCTGTCAAGGGCAGTTGGGAAGAAATTAGCTGTTTCACAAGACAGACAAGATGAAAGCAACAAGACCTCACCTTCAGAAACTGCAGCTGAGAAGGTGTGGCTCAAGAGAGTATGTGGGAATTCAAAGTATAAAAATACTTTCTAAGTAATTACAAATAAAATATTTAGCTTGTAATTCAAGTTCCTGATACTCATAGGAGAACATTGAAACCTAAGATTAGATTTGTTTTTATTAGTCTGTGTTTCACATGTTTTCTTTAAAATGTAGGCTGTAACATTTGAAAAGAAATCTCAGTTGTGATAAATTAAATGTTTTCTTTTTTCTTTTTTGTTTGTGGTACTAGAGATTAAACCTACCTCATGCTGGGCAAACATTTAGGCCTACATCTCCTAGCTCTCTTTTTAATTGTATAAAATATTGGTTCAAAATATTTCTCATAGGTGTGATTTCATGTTTGTGTTGCCTGCATCTTTGTAGATACATACTTGTGCACATGAATGTAGAGGTCAGAGGTAAGCTTCATTCAGGGTTGGCTCTCAGGAGCCATCCATCGTGCTCCTTCAGATCAGGTTTCTTTTCTGTCTGAGGCTTATCAGTTAACCTAGGATGGCTTGTTGGTAAGTTCTAGGGCTCTGCTGGTCTCCTCTGTCCTCCTAGTGCTGGGATTTTGAGCACCCTTCTTACTGAGCCATCTCTCTGGCCCCAGAGGTTTTTATTTTTTAACATTAGTAAATAATTTTGTAACTAGTTTTACTGTTTTTGAGTCAGGTCCTCACTCTGTATCCCTGGTTGGTCTGTAAATCAACTCATGTAGATCAGGCTGGCCTAGAACTTGCAAAGATATCCCTACCTCTGCCTCCAGAGTGTTGGGATTAAGGGGATGTGCCACCATGTGTGGCAAACAGAGCTTTCTTATGAAAAACATTGTTAATGTTGTGATTATGGTTCAAAGTATTGCTCAAAATATTTTTATGGCTGGTACTATGTGCTGCCAAAAGAAAGTTTCTATGTTGTGATTCAAATTAAATACATGTTCCTAGGCTGGGGAGATGGCCCAGCAGTTAAGAGCATGTGCTGTCCATTGAGTGGGCCTGAATTTTCTTCTTAGTCCTTACACCAGGTAGTTCACAATCTTTTGTAAATCCCAGCTCCAGGGGGACCTGACGCCTCCTTCTGGCTCTCAGGAACCTGCACATAGTCATACATAGGCATGCAAATAGGCATAGATAAGTAATAAAATGAATCTTTTAAAAATAGGTCCTATTTATTTATATTTCTGTGAGCTACAGTCTTAAAATTATTTTAAATGTTTTCTAAAGCACTTAAAATGCTATTTAGCTTTTTTTCTTTCATCCTTATTTGAACTATCATATATGGGACTCAGAGTCTCACAGATACAGGTAAGTGCTCTACCATTGACCTTCATCTTGATCCTTGAAATGCTTTTTTTTATTGTATGCTTTTTTGGCAGTTCTGGGACTTAAACCTAGGGCTTTGCAAGTACCTTTCCACTAGCTATGTCTTTATTTCCTATAATCTTTTTATTGTTAAATCATTACAATCTGGTACAGTTGAAACTTTTGTAAACATGTAGTTACCTGTGGAGGAGGGTGGTGTGCACAGGCAACAGCATACACACGAAGGTCAGAGGACAGCTTGCAGTGCTTGATTCTCTGTGGTTTGGGGATTAGACTCAGGTCATCAGGTTTGCTGTTAACTTCTTTGACCCACTAGCCGTTGTGCTGGCCCAGATTTTATGTAGAACTTTATTATCTAAATGCAGCCACTCTTCACATTCGTCTTTTCAAGTTTCTGGTTTTCTTCCTTTTGTATCAAGGATAAAAAAGCCAGGGTTAAAGCTATAGACTGTGAGTCACAAGCACTTCTTACACACACACACACACACACACACACACACACACACACACACACACACACACACACACACACACACATATTCAGTACCTCTCAGGTTTTATTCATTTTGTTCTTTTGGCATTTAAAATTTCATAAATTTCTTTCTTTTTTTTTTTTGTTAAAGATTTGTTTATTTATTATATGTAAGTACACTGTAGCTGTCTTCAGACGCACCAGAAGAGGGCTTCAGATCTCATTACAGATGGTTGTGAGCCACCATGTGGTTGCTGGGATTTGAACTCACGACCTTCGGAAGAGCAGTTGGTGCTCTTACCCGCTGAGCCATCTCACCAGCCCCATAAATTTCTTTCCAGTGCTATTTAAATATCTTTAGAAAACATCTTTTAATAATACTTTAGCAATGTAGTGTCAGTGCATTTATTTAGCAATTCCTCCATTATTGGAAAACTTATGCTAACAATGTAGGCTATTTTATGTAATGTTGTGGTAAATATTCTAATACTTACATATTTTAAATTCCTTTAGATAATTTTGTTTTTAATTACATAGTTTGTGTGTGCGTGGACACACAGGACAGCTTGCTAGGCAGTTGCTTTCCTCTCTCCATTATGTGTTTCTTACAGGGAGGCAGGCTGGGAGCCTTTTGCCAGGATGTTTCCCTTTGGACCGCTCAGTTATTTTCATTTTTTTTTTTTGTTGTTTTTGTTTTTTGTTTTTGTTTTTTTTTAAGACAAGTTCTTAGTATATAGCTCTGGCCTGTAAACCCAGAGAGATCTGTCTGTCTCTGCCTCCCAACTGTTGAGATAAAGGTATATATGTTACCATACCTAATCTTGTCAGTTGCTTTCTTAAAATAAAGTCCTAAGATGATATTCACAGTCAAAGAATATCAATATTTTAATTACTCTTGATGTTAGCAAAGGCCTTCCAACAATTTGTAAGATTATGTATTTTATAATATTTTCATCAGTATTTAGGATTTTTAGAAAATGGCCTTTTTATAAATATAAAACATTCAAGATTATTTTGTTTTTAATTCCCATTCAGTGGAGCATTTTATTGTAAGTAGCTTAAATGTAAAAAATTACATTTACAGAATCACATGGAAAAGGAGAGAGTGAATGAGTCTGAAAATTTTGTAGCAAAGAATACAGACGGAGAGAGCCAAGGAGCCAAAACTGTGTCTGAGTAAGTGCTGGGGAGGAAATGACCTTTAGGAATGATTGTGATTATCAGGGTTATTTGTTTTTGTTTTTAATAAAGTCAGAATTTTCAACTATGGTCTATCAAGTCTATTTTCATTATAGATAGTAGTAGGAATTTTTACTAATGTTCTCTGTGCTTGGTATTATAGATAGAAATGATGGTGTGGGTAGAGCTAGGGCTGTATCTGGTTGCCCGTCATGTTCTGTTGGCAACCACACACAAATCGGGAGAGGTGCGGTATGCATTTCCTGTCAGCACTGGAGAGATAGAGGTGAGAAGAATCAGACGTTCAAGATTATCCTCATCTTACAGGGTGGTTTTGAGGTCAGCTGGTCACACAAGAGACTAGTCTCAAAAATAAGTAAAGTTTTTAAATTATTGTGCCATTGAGTTAGCGGTTTTGTGCTTCCTTCAATTTACTAATAAGTCTTTGTCAAATAAATGAGTAAGATATATATTTGTGGATGGTTGTATTTGAAGTAAGTGATTTGATTCCTAAAGGATATTTAACTTGGACAGCTGATCTTCAAATATGGTTGTGATCAGTAGATTCTGGGCTGTTCAATGGGATGCTATTCTAGAAGTTAGCACTAATTATCTGGCATTAAACAGTGATGTCCTCAAAGAAGTAATAGTATCACATTATCTAGTATAAATAGTGTCTACATGTTTGGTAGATACAGGTTTTTCCATTTTTGAAGTGAAATTTTGATGCTTTTTAAAGATGATTTTATTGTGCAACATTAATGAATACACCAGATTACATTTTCTCAGATTGGAATTGAGGCACAGGATAACATTTCTTCTCTTTGATTCTCCTGAGAACCTTAATATCACATATCATTTGGAGGATTCACTTTCTTACGATGTCTATGACAGTTATGTCTGTAAGAGTCAACAATAATGCTTACTAAAGAACATTTTGCTAAGGTGTTTATCAGGGTCTTTCCTCAAAGTTTTCACCTATTTCTTCTCAAACTTGAATTTGACCAAGTGTTTCTTCAATTTTACACACAGGGTCTGGCTTGGGGGTATCATTTATACATTTATATGGAATGTCCAGAGAAGGGTAGTGATAGTGTTTGATTTTCTTACCACCTGCTGTCAGAGCAAGTCTACTTTGTACTTAGATTTTCAGAGGGATTTCAGTTCATCATCGATTATAGGGAAGGCATAATGGCATAGGCAGATTGGCCTGATGGCAGGGAATGTGGTGGTATCTGTTCATGGTTTCTCTAGCTAGGCTTCCAGGACTGTCTGTCTGCACAAGTAGAGTATAGATGTGGGGTGAATGTCTGTCAAGATGTTCTTGAGGATACTTGGGAAATACTTTGTATTTAACATGATTTACTTATCTATATAATTAAGCAATGTTGTGACTTTGCTGTAATTGTTACTTTCATTTCTTTGTGACTATAGTTTGAGTGAGAAATCCTGTGTACAGGAGGATAGTCAGGCAAAGGTCTTAAGACCTACCCGACTAATGAGGAGTCGATTGCAAAGACCAAAGCCAAATGTGAAAGGTGCAGAAAGAAAAGAAATTCTCACCTCACAGGAAAAAGTTGGGGCCCATGTAGAGAAAAGTGAAGATGAATCCTGTGTTGTGGTAAGTAGATTGATTCTGATAACATTTATTGAGCAAGTATATAAGCCTGACTGTAAGCCTTTGCTTTTAAAATGAGATCGTTTATGTTTTATTACATTTGTGGCTAAAATCTCACAGTGAGGAGTTTTGTTTATGTTACATTGTTTGAGATATTTGAGCATTGTACATGACTCCTTTATATTACTTTTTTATATTTCAGTCTGGCTTGCTCGCATCTTATTCCATATTTGGACTTGGTTTTGCACCCAGGTTCTCAAGCAAGCTCTTGAGCCACATTCTCAGCCTCATTTTAAAAAGACAGACATATATGTGAACGTTAACATTGCCTTAAATACTGGAAGTGTTTCAAGTATAATTTCAAAACAGAGATAATGATTTGTGTGTGTGCATGCAGGTGCGTGTGTGCTTGTGGTGTGTAAAACACCCAACCTAAGACCTCTTGCCTGCTAAGAAGGCACTCTCACTACTGACTCTATCTCTGCCTCATGCAGGTATACATTATTTATATACTCCTTTGAAGAAAGCAGAAAGTTATTGTGACTTAAGATATGGTTTCTTTCTCCTATAATTTTCTTTATTATATTTCAGTCAGAGTCTAAATATATTTATTTAGATAAATAGGGATATATAATAAATGTAATATAATATATAATTAAATAATAAATTATATATTTAGACAGATCTGTGACTGGCTTCCAACTCATTGTGTAAATAAGGATAACCTCAAACTCTGATCCTCCTGCCTCCACCCAAGAATGTAGACATGCCACCATGCTGTTTTTTATGTGATGCTGTGGATTGAACCAAGGGCTTTGCTAGGGCAAGCACTCTTACCAACTAAGCTCCATCACTATCCCTGCCTTTTGTTATGTTTCTTATAGTCTCTTATGTACTTATAACAATGAGTATTTAGAAATATAAACACTGGAGAATTCTGACGATTGCGGTAGAAACAGACTGAAATAGACGAGTCTGAAACATTGCTTTATGAGTGGACAGACAAGAATAGGACTTAGAGATGTGGTAAAGGGGTAGCTTATGGAATTTTCTTAGATAGCTAAAAGAAAAACATTAAACAGTGTTTTTAACTTATTTTATAATTTTGTCACTTTTTTTTTTAAAAGATGTATTTATTTATTATATGCAAGTACACCATAGCTCTTTTAAGACATTCCAGGAGAGGGCATCCGATCTCATAACGGATGGTTGTGAGCCACCATGTGGTTGCTGGGATTTGAACTCAGGTCCTTTGGAAGAGCAGTCGGTGCTCTTAACCATTGAGCCATCTCTCCAACCCCCAATTTTGTCACTTTTTAAAAACCATTTTACTTTTGCTCAAATGAGATGGGATCTTTTGTAGTTGGGTTGTTCTCAGATTCCCTTTGTAGCCTCGGCTTGTATGGGAATGTGATGTCCCTGCATTTACCTCCCAAGTGGTGTAATGCAGTGTGCATCTAACCCTGGCTAGGATGGATTTTAAAAGGTTTGTGTTTCATTGTGAAATGTAAAATATGATGAACTTTGTTATTAAGATTGCTCCACAAATGGAAAATGAGTCACATAAAAACTTGCAATGTGAAGATACGGTATCACAGCCTGAAAAAAAGGACCCTTTTGAAAATATTCAGTCTGATCAGTCCAAGGTTCCTAATGAATGCCCAAGGTAAGCATTGTTTTATCAGTTACATAATTTTGACATTTTCAGTACAGCTTTAGAGCTCAGTTAGTTGTTTTAAACAAATTAAGATATTATTTATTGTGTTTGAGGAGAAGTGGAGTGCATGTGTGCACAGCATGCGTGTGGAGGGCACAACAACTTTGGTAGTCAGTTGTCTCTTCCCATCCCTGTTGCCTGGGAATGTCACTCAGGTCATCAGACTTTGAAGGAAACACTTTACCTCCTGAGCCATCTCACTGACCCTACAAAACAAACTAACCCGCCCCTGTGTGTCCCAGTTTATATTGCATCTGAAAATAAAGAAGGTGCTAGAGAGATGCTTCAGCTGTTAAGGTTGCTTCCTGCTCTTGCAGTGGAGCCAGCTTCCATTCTAAGCACCATACCACCCAGCATAACTGATTGCATTTCCAGTTCTAAGGCATTCGATGCCCTCTGGCCTCTATGGGCCCTAGAATGCATGTGGTATTTATAAACACACAAACATATAAATTAATAATAAATCTTTAAAAAAAAATCATGGGGGTTTGGCAAGGTTGGCAAGATTGTTCACTGGGTAAAGATGCGCCTGTTGTCAAGTCTGATGACCTGATTTCAATCTCTGGGTCTCATGAGGCAAAACAGAAGAACTCATGCCCATAAGTTGTCCTCTGACCTCCATGTGCATTTGGTGGTGTATGTGCCCCACCCTCATATCAAATAAATGTAATCATGAGTTGTCATATATAGCTTTATTTAAGAAATGTTTAAGAATAATTCTTTTCAGGCTGGTGAGATGGGTCAGCAGTTAAGGACACTATGCTATACTTTTTAGAACAGACCCCTTGGAGCTCCTAGGGACTGGACCACCAACCAAAGAATACACATGGAGGGATCCTTGGCTGGCCTACAACTGGCTGTATAAACCAAGCTAGGTTTGAAGTCACAGAGATCTGCTTGGCTTTTTCAAGTGTTAAGAGTATAGCAGTGCTCTACTTCACCCCACATGTGGCCTTACTCAGTAGCTCCCTTGATGTATTGTATTGGTTCACCATCTATTGTGATGACTAAACTACAAAGCAAAGAGTGCTGCTGCTTTTCTGAAGAGCAAAGTGCTTGACATAAGGTGGTTGATTTTGTACTCAGTACAATTCAGCAAAGTACTGTTTTCTATCTTTTTATCGCAAGAGCATGTGTTCTCTAAAGAAATTCTAGTTGCAAATCTTAAATTGTCTTGTAAAAGTGTAAAGGCAGAACTTGTTTTTAGTCGTAAGTCATTTTCTTATTTGAGTCATACGTCCACAAAACTATTTGGTCATCAGGTTTGTTATGACTGTGCATGTCTAGATAAAAGCAGCAGACACTGCATACTTCTGGAGAGTTTTTTTTTAGGCATTGTTTGCCTAGAATGAAGTAACAATTACAAAGAGGTCAGTGGGGACAACTATGCAAGGACAATTGGCTGATATTTTCATTGACCTAATTAACAGCTCTCTACATGTATCTATACTAAATAAATAAAATTAATTATTATAAAATTCTGTTGTTATTTTAAAAATTTGGTTTGTTTGTTTTTTATTTTTCAGTTCTACATAGGTAGACATTCTTGGGACTTGGTTAATTTTCTTTTTTGGTGCTGTGGGTCAACTTAGGGCCTAGTTCATGTTCAGTATTTATTCTACCACTGAACTACAACCTCAGCCCTTCCGTAATCTGCAAAGCAAACCCCAGAGTCTCTTTGTATAGACCAGGCTGTCCTAGAACTCTCTATGTAGACTTAGGAGAGATCCACCTGCCTCTGCCTCTGCCTCCTGAGTGCTGGAATCAAGTATGTGCTGAGTCTTACATGCCTTTAAAGTTTTATTTTATCTATCTTTTTTGAGACAGGGTTTCTTTATATAAGCCTGGCTGTCCTGGAACTCACTTTATAGACCAGTTGGCCTCAAAGTCACAGAAATCCTCCTGCTCCTATGTCCCAAGTTCTAGAATTAAAGGCACGTGTCATTTTGCCTGGCAAATCTGTCTTTTAAAATTTGAGAGTTTTTAGTGTTTCTATAGGGATTTCATACCTGTCATCTGTTCAACTGATAATCTGGATTAAAATTTGTGTCTTTTCATCTTTCTTCTTTTCTCTTTTCTTTTTTAGTATTCAAGAAGGTAATAAAGGAAATAAACTGAAACAAGTCCCAGTTCTAAGGACAAGATTTCAGAAACCAAAACCAAATACAGGAAGAAGAAGAAGAAGAAGAATGTCCTCCAAGGATGGGATACCAGAGGAGATGCCTACTTCTGGAGACATAACAGCAAGTTGGGAAGAAATTCCAAGACCAGACACTTCCCCAAGGGAGGAGGTACGGAGTATGTCTCTTGCCCCTCTTACTGCTACTGCTTCTACCCAGGACTCGGAGTCAGATGGGAAAGACAGTGGCAGAAATGACAAAGCTTCTAATGCGAAGATGTCAGAAATGACGGATGTCACTATGGAAATGGAGACAGGTTTGGAAACAATTGGAAGAGATACTTGCCCAGGGGAGATGGGAGCAGAAATGATTGACATCCCTATGGAAACAGAGGCAGGTTCGAAAGCATCTTTAAATGAGACTTCTCCTACCGAAAAGGTGCTAGAAGTTACTGATACCACTGGGGAAATTTGCACAAATTTACGAGGAACTGGAAGAAAAGAAATATTTTTACAGGAAAATGGCCCCAAGGAGGTCAGTCCAGTTAGTGACCCAGAGGCAGGTTTGCACGAACCTGGAAAAGAGTTGGCCATAAAAGAGAGCACACCAGATGTGACAGATAGCGCTGAAGAAAGGGAGGCATGTTCAGAGGAAACTGAAAGGCAAGAAATATCTGTACCGATAAAGGATGTAGAGGAGGCCCAAGCCAGGGGTGAAATGGAAACACCCCTGGAAGAGATTGGAGGAGAAACTTTCCAGAAAGAAAAGGCAGCTGGCGCTCCTGTGGAGCAGTCGGCCAGCGAGGAGGAGCCATGTGGCAGCGCATGCAGAGAGGAGGTAGAAGTGGAACTGAGCACTGCGGAAGGAAAGGAGCTTAACCTGAAGGAAACTGGAGAAGGAGACATGTCCTCGATGGTCACAGTCTCAGGAGAGAAGACTGCCATTGAGCAAACGAGCAGAGACTTGAAAGAAACAGAGAGTGCTGTCTCTTGGGAGAAAGGATCTGGAGAGATCCACTTGGGGGAGGAAATGGTGGCAGACTTAGGAAAACCAGAAAAAACAGATGTTTCTCCAAGAGAATGTGAACCAGAAGAACATGTCTCAAGACGGCCTGAGGCAGGTGTAATTCCGAGCAGTAGTAATGGCAGCAGTGGCTCTCCACAGGATAGAAAAGTATGTATTTCTCTGAGTAATTTTATTATTATTTACGCGTATGTCCAAAAATTCTTAAAATCTCTAATAAAAATCTAAAGTCCTTTCCAGTCCTAATTTTTTTTTTGTTTTAAGTCCTTGAAGTACCTGTTTATTCACTTAAAAATTTCAAAAGATTGTTTTTCTAATTATGAGAAAGTTTCTGATCCTAATGGCAGTTTGAAGTTACTTATTTAGATAAACTGTATTTAGGAAATTAGCCTAAATTTGTACTAACCTTAGTATAAATATGGGCTAAAATTATTTCCTATGATCATATAAATTATATGTTTTTATTCTCCCTACCACATTAGCGCCCCTACTTTTAAACCGTTGAGTAAAAAATTCTTGTTGTTTGTAGTTCATACTTAACAGAATTTTTAAGGATTTCCTTTTAGTATGTGTATATAGATAATTGCATCTGTGGTTTAGAATAGTCGTAATATACAATGTGAAGGGAAGGCATTCCTGAAGTCTAAGTTTTAATATTCGTGGGTTTTATATTTAACAGTTAAAAACATTTTAAAATCATTGTTTTAGAAATAAACCTTTGTTTGAAATGTGTGAAATGTTTATAGAATTTCTGTTTATGATGATATATTAATGATTCCTTTTTCTAGAGTATTAGCAGTAAAATATCAGCGATGCCTACACTTGTAGAAGAAAAAGAAACTACTGACAAGGACATATCCAGTCACTTAGGTCATGTGGAATCTTCTTCACAGAATTTGGGACACCATGAAACAGATCAAGGAATGCAGCTTCCAGATGCTCTAGAGCAGTTTTCAGATACGAACTTAAGGTACCAGTGTGCCTTTAAAGAAAAAAGAGTGTAGCCAGGCAGTGGTGGCTCACGCCTTTAATCCCAGCACTTGGGAGTCAGAGGCAGGCAGATTTCTGAGTTCACGGCTAGCCTGGTCTACAGAGGGAGTTCCAGGACAGCCAGGGCTACCCAGAGAAACCCTGTCTCGAAAAAGAAAAAGAGTATAGAGTTCTGTTTGCAGATTATGTTGAAGTGAGTGAGCTTTCAAGCCATAGTGTATATAGGGTAGTGTTACAAGTTTAAGATAGCTTATGGGAGATGGGGAAAGAGGATTAAGTTCATTTTGATAGCTAGAGGTGAGATTTTTTTTAACAAATTACAAGTAACATGTATTTAGAAATGAACATGGCCTGGACTGTACAACTCAGTGTTTTTCAGAATTTAATGAATAGTTCCATTTTTGTCTTTGTAAAAATTAGAATTAAGCAGATCTGATGGTGCCTACCCACAGTCCTCATAATTGTTAGGTGGAAGCAAAAGAATGGAGGAGAACTGAAGACCAGCCTGGTTTAAGAGAGCATATTCCTAGCCAGCCTAGGGTATATAGGAAGACCCTGTATAAAAACAAGCAAAAGCAATTAGAAGGCCACGTTCATACTTGAGTGCATTCTAACCCTGTTTATTAATGCTTGTTCCAAAAGCAAGCCTCTTCCTGAGGAACAGCAGCCACCCCAAGTCAAGCCAGCTCCCTTTCTGAGAAGTCGGCTCCGAAAACCAAAGCCAAATTTGTCAAGAGCAGCTCTAAAGAGAGCAACCAGAGAAGCAGAGCACTGCGTACCTGGGAAGAAATCAGAAGCATACAAAATGGAGACTGTCGTGTTCCAGCAGGACAGTGACCAAGCTGCTTCTCTCTCTCCTCAACATGTGAGTGATGATTAAGGCGGAAGTTATGTTTATGGAGTTTTTTGTTGTTACTGTGGTTATTAAACCATTGCAAGTTGATGTAGTTTTTACTGTGTATGGTGTTCTATGCTTACTGTCATCATTCCATATAGTTGATGTTAGCTATCTGGTGTCTGGTAGGCAGGTGTGGGTAGGTGTGTTTTAGGAAGCATCTAAGATATTTTAGACTACTTGACTTTCTGGTTATGTCACCATAGCTAAATGATGTAACAAGTTCCTGTTAAGGAAAAATGGGAATAATACTGCTTTATTTCATTCTATTATTAAGGTAACATGAAAAATGAAATGCTAGGTATGAGTTGAAGGAAATATCTTACTTCATTAACTTTGCTTATAATAAGTTAAGATTGTATGTCAGAATTTAAACAATTAAAATTGAAATGTTAATATTAAAATCAGTGGTTCTTTGTTTTCATTTTGTTTTTGTACTCCTAGGAACCTTACAGATGTTAGGACAGCTTTCTATCATTGAGCTAGATTCTCAACCTTCTTAACTTTTATTTTAATATAAGTTCTCATGAAGTTTGCCCAGGCTGGCCTTGAGCTCGTACTATATATATAGCCTAGGGAAATCTTGAACCTGTAATCTTCCTATCTCCCAAGTAACTGGGATTACAGGTGTGCATACCAGGCCTGGCTAAATTAAATGTATTTTGTTTTTTAAGATTTACTTGTCTATGTATGCTCTGCCTTGCATGTTTGTCTGAACACCAGAAGAAAGCATTAGATTTTATTACTGTAGATTGTTGTGAGCCACCATATGGTTGATGGGAATTGAACTCATGTCTTCTAGAAGAGCACTTAGTGCTCTTAACTGCCAAACCTATCTCTTCAGCCCCCAATTGAGTTTATTTTAAAGTACCTTTTACAGTTAAAATTCATATTTTGCATTTTAGAATAATTTTCTATATTTGTACTTCCTCCAACTTTATAAAAATTAAGCTACTTTGTCTATTTTATTGTATGTGTATGGGTGTTTAGCCATATATGCAGTACCCACAGAAGCTATAAAGGGTCCTCAGATCCTCTGGGGTTGGATTTTTACAGGTGATTGTGAGCCACCATGTGTTTGCTGGGAATAGATCCTGGGTCTTCTGGAAGAGCAGCCAGTGAACTTAATGGCTGAGCCATCTCACCTGTCTGATAGAACTACTTTTTATGTAATATTTTTTGTTACAAAATCTTCAATTTGAAGAACTATGTCGTATTTCAAAACATGAGAACCCTATATCCCATTTCTTTCTCCTCCCTAATTAATGTGGCAAATATGAATATATACATGTAGATGTATGTTAAGTATTATATGCTACAATGCCATCTTCCCTTAGCATCTG
Organism: Mastomys coucha; assembly: GCF_008632895.1. Lineage (NCBI taxonomy): Eukaryota > Metazoa > Chordata > Mammalia > Rodentia > Muridae > Mastomys > Mastomys coucha. Next base: position 60,700,176 of record NW_022196914.1, on the reverse strand, counting down.
ATATTTCCATTTCACATAATATTTTAAACTTCTTTGGGCTTAGTACAAAGAAGAAGCTTCTTAAAGTGGTTATATACTGGAATATGTAAGGTTAAGCTTGGTGTGATACAGTGTGCACGCTATACTTGTAGCTATTTAAGAGGATAAAGCAAGGGAACTGCAGTTGAAGCCCAGTGTAGGAATAGGCAGCAGAGTGAGACTCTGTATCTTCACTGTGGTGACACTTAGAGAGGCAGAGGGAGCTACATCTCTTGAGTTCCAGGTCAGCCAGACCTATCCAGTCTATCTCAAATAAAAGAAAGGAAGAAAGAAAAGGAAATTCAGATTTAGTTCAGTGGGTAGAGTGTTTCTCTTGCATGCATGAGGAACTGGTTTCAGTACTCAACCATGTCCTCCCAAAAAAATAAAAGTAAATTTAAAATTTTCTATTGATACATTATTTCCAGTGTTTTGTTCATCTTTTATATTTGGAGGATGGTCCTGAAGTCATAGCTTTGTTCATGCACATTTCTATACTTGTTTAAATGGTTTTGTAAGATGAGTTTCTAGAAATAGAAGTGCTGCAAGGTACGGACTACCCTTGTTATCTACCAAGAGTGGGTTGCTATATTCTTACATGAATGCTCTGTGGCTTTTTTTTCTCTTTAAACTTCCAGAATGTATCTTCCCTCATGGCATCAAGAGAAAATGATGATAAATATGGTCATGAGGTGGAGGAGGCTATGATATCACCATCTACACAGCCTGGAACGGATCCTTCACCGCCAAACTCAAGTGAACCCAAAGAGGATTCTCCGTCAGCCCAAAACCAGGAAGATGGCCTCGCTGCTCCTGTTGGGTAAACAGTGATACTTCCTTAAAAATCTAAAATAAGGGAGGCTTTTCTTTGAAATATCTCTTTATTAAAAAAAAAAAAAGAAGTGGATAGAGAATTGGTCTAATTGATAAGGGCAGGCCACCTATAATGGAAAATTAGATGGGATTGAACATATTTTAACAATATATTTATTTATTGTTAACTGTTTAAAATTTATGAAAAGTAACACACTAAAAATATGTATGTATATGTATTATAAATTCCTTGACTTTTGAGAAGTTGACAAAATATATACATAAAATTTACCATTTTTAACCATTTCTAGTGTACAAACACAGTGACATAAATCATAAATCATTGTCTTATTGTTTTATGGGCAATGCCACTACCATCCATCCATCTATCCATTCATCCCAGAACACTATTTTCTTTTTCATGAAACTTTGTACTCACTAAAATCAACTTCTACTCTCCTCTTCCTCTTCTTTCTTCTGTTCTTGGTTTCTGCCATTCTATCATCTGACTTTTACACATTTGGTTATTTTAGGCACATCATATAAGTTTATAACATTTGAGAATAGGGCCAGGCAGGGGTGGCACACACCTTTAATCCCAGTACTTGGGAGGCAGAGGCAGGCGGATTTCTGAGTTCGAGGCCAGCCTGGTCTACAAAGTGAGTTCCAGGACAGCCAAGGCTACACAGAGAAACCCTGACTTCAAAAACAAAAACAGTTGAGAATTGAAATGAGCTTCCTCTGCCTGACTCCATCACCCTCTTATGTATTACTCTTTGCTGTGCTAGGTTTAAACCTAGGACTATATACTAGCCATGGCTTTTCCTTCCATTTGACTACATCTCAAATCTGAAATAACTTTTTCCCCCTATGGCTTTCCTAACTTTGATATCATATTTTTGTAGTGAGAAAATATTTTCCTTTAATAATTTGGAAAATATTTTTATAGTAGTTTATTAGAGGAAATTCAAGGTGCATGTTCTTACAGTTGTCAACTTTTTGTAATCAAACTCCCTCTGGTTCCCACTTGTCCTTTTTTCTAGGATTCAGATGATGAATACGGTCACACAAGAAACACGGCAAAATGTTGTCCAAACTATTCTCCCAGTGAGGGGTCGACTTCATAGACCAAGACCAAATGTGCAGAAAGCCAGACAGAGGCAAATAGTAGAAAAAGGAGAAGCGCGAGGCATAGCTAAGAATGAAGGACCAGAACTGCAAAAAGATGAGACTGGAACATGCCTGACTGTGGTGAGAGAATTCATCTGTAACTCATTGATCCTTAGTGCATACTGAGATAGCAAATGCTAACTCAGCCTGGGCTTGTCCTGTCACATTTTACTCAGTTAATATGCGATGAGTACAACTTCTGTTTCATATTCCTTGTTTAGTATGCTCTGAAGAGCTTATAACTTTCTCTTAGTGCTGTAGGAACTAATTTCTCTATCAGGAAACAGCAGTTATATCATTTTTGCTGCATAAATAAGTGTACTGTTTTGACTGACAGGTTGACCCTTTTCAGAATCTTTTACCCTTTTAGCTAGTGTCTCGTTATTTAGCTGAGACTTTACCCTCTGGCCTCATCTTCCTGAGTGCTTCAAGCATAGAAATGTACTACCATTCCGTTCTGTTTAACTAGAATGTCTTGCTTTTTCTTCTGTGTTCAGTGTATGGCTAAGGCTGCCTTTGAATTTCTGATGCATGCTTTTGCTTCCCACATTCTGCAATTATAGGGCAATGCCACTATGTCCAGCTTTACCAAGGCTTTTAGTTTTATTTTTAACATTTACCTATGCATTTGTGTTGTCAGAGGACAATTTGTGGGAGTCCATTCTTTCCTTTTATTATGTGAATTCTGAGGAATGGAGTCAGGCTGTCATACCTACTGCTTTTATTCTCTGAGTCATTTTGCTGGCCCTTAATCAACTTCTTAGTAAGTCTTTTGGAATTAGAAAAAAATTGAAGTCCCCAAAATGTTATTTTTTAACTGGTCATTGTTAATGTTCTTTTCTCTGGGTGTTAAGGTAAAACCTGGGGACAGGTTGACACCGGGGGTGGGACGGGGGGGAGACTTGTGTGAGGGGTACTGGGAGGAGAGAAAGGGCTGATATTGGATTTAAAGTGAATAAATAAATTTAAAAAAGAGATGAAACCTAGATTAAAAGTGATTGTGATCCCCATTTGAACAAAATATACTCCTAAAAAAAGCTATTAAACTTTTGGTGCTGAGGATCATACCCAGTGCTTTGTGCACACTGGGCATGTGGGGTAGAATTGAACTATACCTCCAGTACTAGTCAGTACAAATTGGATTATTTTATAACAGATGGCTCTTAGAGCGGGTATGTGCAGATGTTATGAGTGTACATATTTATTTGGGCATGTGCACATGTGCATGTAGGTGTGGGTCAAAGGGTCACATGTGCTATATTCCTTTATTTTTTGAAACAGGTTCTTTCACTGACCTTGGATGCTATGGCTTTAGCTAAGGGTTCCTTGTGAGCTCCAGGGATCCGCTGTCCACCTTTCTCTAGTGCTAGGGGTACAAATGTGCTCTGCTACATTTGACTCACATAGGTTTTGGGGATCCAAACTCAGGTCCTCATATTTGTTGAGCAGTTACTCTTACTTACTGAATCCTTATCCCAGCACTCTCTTGGCACTTTTATAGTATTATGTCTACATGGGACTGTAGTAAATCATTGCACTTCTTGCTCAGAACTAGGTGACCTTTTTTTGGCTGTAAATCATGAATACTGGATGCTCAGTTCAGGTCATAATTTTTAAAACCTAAGTGGCTTAGGTATAGTGCACAATGACAGTGCATGCAGATCTTTCAGGTTCATTCCCAGCATTCCCAAAGAGGAGAAATAGTAATGGAATACTCATTCTTTGATTAAAATGTTTTAAGACATTTTATGGTTAAATATTAATCCTCATGCCAGGAGGTGGTGACTAACACCTTTAATTTCAGCTCTTTAGGGGCAGAGGCAGGTGGCTCTCTGAGTTTTAGGCCAGCCTGGTCTACAGAGTGAGTTTCAGGACAGCCAGGGCTAAAGAGAAACCCTCACTCAAAAACAAAACAAAGCAAAACAAAGTTAAAAAAAAATCTCACTAATTCGGGGTTTTGTCTTTTCAGGCAAGCTCCTCTCCCATTGAGAGTGAAGTTGCAGTAGACGTGTCCTCCAGAGTTTCAGAGTCCAAAGTGAATGAAAGTCAAGGCTATGCAGTTCCTGTAGAAAACTTAAGTATTAACAAAGCCAGTGTTGTACATGAACAGATAAGGTGAGTAGTTTTCATGAGAAAAGCACGAACCTTGTCAAACACAGTTTTCTGATTGTTACATACTTGGTTTCATTCATTGACATTCTGGTTTGCTGTTGTGTTTTCTGGTGCTATTGACTGAACCCAGGCCCCTTTTCATACCAGGCAAGTGTTCTGCTATTCTTATGTTCTCTGAAAGAGAATTTTGCTAAGTTGTCCGGGCTGGCTTTGAGCTGGCTTAAAGTCCAGGCAAGCCGTAATTTTTGATGCTGCTGTTTCAGCCTTAGCAGCTGGGAAGAAGCTTGTGCCAGCAGTCCTGGCTTAAAATTACATCATTCTGTACAGGGTGTGGTGGCTTGTGCCTTTAATTTTAGCACTGGGGAGGCAGAGGTAGGATCTCTCTGAGTTCAAGTGCAGCCACGACTATGTAGAGAAACCTTGCCTCAAAAAACAAAACAAAACAAAACAAAACAACCCAAACTCAACTTGTTCCTTATCTTTAGGCTCATAATTTTGTTGCCTCCTTTGAACTTAGTAATGTTTTATTCTTAAACTTTATTTGATTATTTTGTGGTTAGGGGTGTGTGATCAGATGACAGCTTTCAGGAGTTGGTTCTCTCCCTTCACTATGGGAATTGAGCTTAGCTTGCCACCTTAGTGGCAAGTGCCTTTGTCCGCTGGGCTACTTGGCCAGCCCCTATATTAAATATGTTTTCAGAGTCACATGTAATGACATTTTTCCTTGTAGGTGGACCCTAATGGCTCTGCTATTGAACTACATTCTCAGCCTTATGGTTAAAAAAAAACCAAAAAACAAAAGCTTTTCATTTACTTTTTTTAAAGATACTTTTTCTGATGTTGAATTGTATTAGCCATCATCATAATAATTGAACTTACAAATTTCCTCCATGTTTCCAAACAGAATGTTTAGTAGGATTAGTATCTCTTTTCTGTGTATTTTGGGGATTAGTTTCTAATGGATGAAAATACACACACACACACACACACACACACACACACACACATTTATACACACACACTCTCTCTCTCTTTCTCTCTCTAACACACACATATATTTATATTTGTGTGTTTTGTATGTGTGTTGGGGATTGAGCCCAGTGTCTTACAGTACTAGGGAGCAAGTTACCTCCCACCGAGCTACATTCCTATCCCTGTATTTCTTTTTGAGCATCCTAATTTAGATCCTAGCCAGTTACTGGGAAATTTCCAGAAGTCCCTAGGTATTCCAGCTACCTTGGTAGCTTTGGCTTTCTTTGAATCATTAAACCATGTTTGTTTGTTTGTTTGTTTTCCTGAAATGGTTTATGTTAACCTTAAGATACTGCAAGATCTTCCCATGAGTTTTCAGGAATGTGGTATGATCAACTGTCAAACAAGACCATTGTGTATTTATTTGTTCATGTGTTGGAGTGTATTTGAAGCTTTTATTTAAAGTGCTGTTTTGAAACCTGTGTTCAGCTACTGTGGCACATATGTTGTATCTGATTGTTTTCTCTGTAAATTAAAGTTATATGAAACTAGGCTAGAACTAGTGAAGAAAAGTAGAGAAAGATTAATACTATAAACTGTTTCCCAGGCTAGATAGAAAATGTAAATCAAAATATCTTTTATGTTTTGTTTCAGATATAAAATGCAATTTCATTTTGAATGCTCTGTTTTATTTCCAATTTATATATAATCCTTTGGACATAACATCAGTTTGAATCCAGAATTGTTTATTGTTGTTACACTGATGGAGAGTTTTGGTCTTTACCATAATTTGTACTTCATTCTAGGCATGAAAGTAGACCGTATGCTCCTAGTCCAGCACTGCTGATAAGAAGGCGGTTCCAAAAGGCTAAACCAAATGTAGGAGGAGCACGCCGTAAGGATGAGCCACCCGGTGTAGAAAAGGGCCGGACAGATGAGAGCACAGCACCAACAGCAGAAGATCACTTGCTGCACAAGGGAGACTGTAACACCCAGCTTTCTCTGTCAGGTCCTGAAGGAGAGATAGCAGAGGTGAGAAACTCACTTCTGGACCACACACACTTCCCTGAAAATAGAGTGACGTCACAGCTTATACAGATTTGAAAATTGACCACCTGTGGCTTTTCATGTTTAGGAGATTAGGCCAGACTGCTAAACCATATTGATATAGATTGTATCCATGGTAATATTACCTTATTTTTTTCTTTAAGGAAAAGACAGAGATGCCTCTGGTGGTTTCAGTGAGAAAAGAGTGCGTACATTCTGAAGAGTTGGCTTCTGATAGAAATGATACTCAGCTAAAAGCAGGACCATCAGAAGGTGCCAGGGATGCAATTGCGGAGGAGCAGCTTACATCATCTTCAGGGCTTGAAGAGCAGAGTCTTAGTAAACAAATTAGGTAACTTTTTTATTTTAGAGACTCAGAATAGGAAGTAGAAGCACTTCTTAAAGATGTTCTCCCTTAATGCACTGTTTTTTATTTAAAAGTATTTATAACAATGTACATTTTTTTCCTGACCAAAATATTGTATGCCTTACCTTGGTAATTAGAATGCTAATGCTAGTTTGGCTGTAAACAATAACAAAGGGTACTTTCTTTTTCTTTTTCTTTTTTTTTTTAAGATTTATTTATTTATTATTATATGTAAATACACTGTAGCTGTCTTCAGACATACCAGAAGAGGGCGTCAGATCTCATGACGGGTGGTTGTGAGCCACCATGTGGTTGCTGGGATTTGAACTCAGGACCTTCAGAAGAGCAGTCAGTGCTCTTAACCGCTGAGCCGTCTCTCCAGCCCCGGGTACTTTCATAATTTTTAAGAAAGTGAGAAGAACCTAAGTTCTTGAAAAACATTATCTTCCTAATCTACATACCTGACAAGATAAACCAGTACCATTGTTTGATTTCATAGTCATTATTGATTGGTTTCATGTATTTTATTTGTTTTTCCTTTAGCTATTTCTAATTTTGTGATTATTTATCTCAGTCATCATATCATGGTTATTAGGCTAGGATTAAAAATTTATTATGCATTAAAAAAATCCCCTCATTCTGGAATATATCTAGATACATAGGTAAGAATTCACTATGAATAAGATGCTAAGTCGTAGCCAGTTTCTTTCTTATTTTCATGGCATATATTTTTAAAAGAATGGGTTGGGCTGGGCACACAGTTCATGAGCACATTTGTGTATGACTTTTGAGGCCTTAGGTTCCATTCTAATGTCAAAATGGTATGGTATAGCATCATCATCATTGTCATTTTTGGGAGTTGAACTGAAGACTTTCCATGCTGTCTAAGCGCCCTTCCACTGGACTATATCCTTAGCTCAGGGTCTTTATTTAGTGGCTGGAACTGAGATTTTACTTTTAACAGTCAGGCTTTCATTGAGATTATCCTGGTGCTTACATGATGATAACTGTTATTTTGGTTAAACACCCAGCTGTCCACAACTATTGAAAGAATCAAGCTATCCCAAGACTGTTCCACATCGAAGAACAACTCTCTCTTCTGCCTCTGAGTATGAGATAGAGCACAGTGGGAAAAGAACACATAGGAAGACAAAACCAAATGTGACCAAAGGGCGTGGATCAAAGCGAATTCGAGGTAAGACCGCTAAGAAGCAGCCTAGAGCTTCCAAGTCCATGTTGGTGACGCTTCGGGCTTCTCAGACAGAAGACGAAGAGGATGCTGAGGATTCTGATCCTGACTATGAGGAAGAAACCTATCATCTTGCCCCAGAAGAACTAAACAAAGCACCAGTGTTTGTACCTGTTGGTCTCAGATCCCCTGAACCAGTTTCTGCTCAGATCGAGGAAACAATGGAAGAGGTAGTTTGAGTTTTGTTTTGTTTTTTTTTTCAATTTCTGGCACTTTCACCCCTTTGATGGATGATTATTTATTCTCTTAGATTTATTAGAGTCTAAAGAGTTCTTTCTCTAAACATCTACTGTCAAAAGTAATTTATTTGGGACTTAGTGAATACCTTAAAGAACACAGCAGAAGTGACTTGTATGGCCATCACTCAGTTGCTATAGTCCTTACTCTACAAGGGACTCAGTTAACTATGATAGAAAATTGTTTATTCTTGTATCTGCAAGCTACTTAATCTGGCTTTTGACTAATTTGAGAAAGTCTTGGCAGGTGTTTTCTGTTAACTCTCTTAATACGTTTTCTATGTTGTGGTTGGTAAAGAAGATAGAATCAAAATCTCTTTCCTCTTTTCTTCTCTTTTTTTGTTTTTTGTTTTTGAGACAGGGTCTCATGTATCTCACATTACACATTGGCCTTCAAATGTGCTGTGTAGGCCAGGATGACCTTGAACTTCTGATCCTCCTGTGTCCACCTTTCCAGTGCTAGGATTACAGTCATGTGCTACCACACCTGGTTTAAGAAATGTTGAAGATAGAACCTCCAGCTTCATGTGTGTAAGGCCAGGACAGCAGCTGCATCCTCAGCCTCTCCCCTTCCCTTCCTTCTTACTCATTGTTAGCACTATCCTCCATCCCAAGAGAACTTAGCTTTTTTTTTTTTTTTGGTTTTTTGAGACAGGGTTTCTCTGTATAGCCCTGGCTGTCCTGGAACTCACTCTGTAGACCAGGCTGGCCTCGAACTCAGAAATCTGCCTGCCTCTGCCTCCCTAGTGCTGGGATTAAAGGGGTGCACCACCACCGCCCGATGAGAACTCATCTTTTAAAACTGGAACTCTTGTTTCTAATAAAGCCTAGGTTGACCTTGATTTCTAATCCTTCAACATCTGCCTCCCAAATGCTGGAATTATAGGTGTGTGGTGCTGGAGATGGAAGCCAGGGCTTTTACATAGTTGGCATAATCACTACCAACTGAGCCATATCCCCAGTCCCTGCTTCTCTGCTCTTAGTTCTTTCGGAGATAAGAAATGGATTTGCTAGAATACTTAGTAATTCTGTATTTAAGGGGTTTTTTTGTTTTGTTTTGTTTTTAAGCAAAAATCCTTGATTACATCATTTCCCTTTGTCAAAGGTTTTAATTTCTATCTTTTTTTTTTTTTTTTTTTTTTGGTTTTTCGAGACAGGGTTTCTCTGTATAGCCCTGGCTGTCCTGGAGCTCACTCTGTAGACCAGGCTGGCCTCGAACTCAGAAATCCACCTGTCTCTGCCTCCCAAGTGCTGGGATTAAAGGCGTGCGCCACCACGCCCGGCTTTAATTTCTATCTTTATCCATTTCTTCTCTCTTCATCCGTTCTCACTTCTGTCTTTTTCTCCTTTCCACTCTGCCTTTCATGATGAGTAGTCATTTACAGCTACAGTACGCCCCATTCTTGGCTTTGTTTTGTTTGGTTTGGTGATGGCACATGCCTTTAGTCCCAGCACTCAGGAGGCAGAGGCAGAGGCAGGTGGGTCTCTATGAATTTGAGACCAGCCTGATCTACAGAGTAAGTTCTAGGACAGCCAGGGCTGCACAGAGAAACCCTCTTTCAAAAATTTAGGGAAAGAAAACTCTGTAGTCATTCTAATGAAGCGGGCGTGAAGTAGAACTTGTGCTTTGCCTCCTTGTCTTACCTGAGATCTTATGTTCCCATTCTGAGCTTTAACGTTCCCTGTTCTCATTCAATTCTTAGTCATTTAGCCGGTTGTATAGGGATTTAGAATACTTTGAGTCATTTGAAACAGAATCAGGAGTTCACTAGATTGTAGTGATGATGTAAGGAGACAGTTCAAGTTGTGTTATGGCACGTCTGCCAAGAGGAGGTGCCCTTCTTGAATCTGCAGTGTTATACTTGTGAAAGCAAAAGAACATCTACCTTTAATTTATTCAGGATTATAATAGCATGTCAAATGTCTAAAAGTAAATGAGTTAGTAGCATTCTTGATCTTAACTGAATAATACTGAAAGTTCACAGTAAGTATACTGAATATAGGTTTTAGTATATACCAAGAAAATACCGAAAGGAAATTAGTTTTGTGAAGGACAGGTGATTAATACTGCATGGAGTTCATCTCTATATCCTCCCCCACAGCACTTTGGGTGAAGAAGGCAAGTTGGTAGTGAAATGCACTTATAGTAATTAGGCCTCAGGATGTGTCTTTACAGAACATCTTCTTCAGTGGCACTGTTTTGTCCTCTCTTCTGGTGATCAAAGTTTAGGCCCTGTAGACATGAACTCTGGGCTATACTCAGCCTATCATAGTAGCAATTTTGACTCAGAAGTTGGACAGAAACAATTTAAATTGTATTTCCTTTGGCCTAGAGAGATGGCCCATCAGTTAAGAGTTCTTACTGCCCAATTATCAGGACAACAGTTCAGATCCCAACACCCATATCCAGCAAGCCCCTGTGACTCCAGCTCAAATGGACCCAGCAACCTCTCCTGGCCTCTGGAGGCTCACAAATGTGCTCATCTTCCCTGAACCATACACATACTAAAATAAATCTTTAAAAAAGAGTATTCCTTTTAACCAGTTGTCAGATAGTGTGTGAACCCATTACTGGGTGATGAGAGAGGGTTGCTGTACTAGGAGTGATACAGTGATCAGTGTTTTTAAGCACATTAAGTCATCTCTGTTATTGTATTTATGGTAGTGTACAGATTAGTTTTATGTATAATTAACGTGTTTTTCTTTAATCATGAGTCTGTTGAGGGCAGGGACCAAGTTTATTTAATTTGACTTTGTATTCCTATGCTTATATAATTGTGTTTTTGAAAACATTACATAAATGTTAGGCAAATGGAAGAAATTGGGACAAAGTGAGAAGAATGTGAAATAACATGCTAGCTATTCAAAGGTTATCTATAGACAATTTGATAACTGGTTGTAAAGCCCCAGATCTCTCAGAAATGTAATGTTTTATTTTTGCTATGTTGTTAGTCACTAAGAATTAATGTAATTTTGTTTTTAAGTTGTGTACCTATGGTATATTTCTATAGTTTAATGTTTAATTTTGCTTATTAATATAGAAAATGAGGTCTTTTAATGTTTGTAATTTGTCAAATTGAAATAATGATTCTTCTTATGACAGCTTGAGATAACCATGGACGTTGCAGACATAACTGTCGTTGAACACCAGCTTTTGCACATGGACACAACAACTCAGGATGTGCAACCAGAAAAAGCTGTGTATCCGTCATCATTTGTAAGTGTCTATATTTATATAATGCCTTCCATCTGTTTGCCTCCTGAAGAGTGCATGATTATTTTCATTTATTTTTTCTTTCACGTGGGGAACTGTTTTTATGAAGAGCTGAAACTTGCGAATTATCAAGAATTTTACTTTTGATTGTAAAACTTATTTTTGTATTTGTTTTGTAAAACTCAATATCATCCTTTTTACCTCAAAATCCTGAAGCATAAGCCTGTATTAAATAAATTACAGTTACTATACAAAACTAACTATATTACCATAAATACCATAGTAGGGCTGGATTTTAAAAACCAACAAAAAGCCAGGCAGTGGTGGCACATGCCTTTAATCCCAGCACTTGGGAGGCAGAGGTAGGCGGATTTCTGAGTTCGAGGCCAGCCTGGTCTACAGAGTGAATTCTAGGACAGCCAGAGCTATACAGAAAAACCCCTGTCTCGAAAAACCAAAAGTAACCAGCCAACCAACCAACCAACCAACCAAACAAACAAACAAAATCCTTAAAAATCACCAAAAGTTATACTTGTTTTTATTTTGTGTGTGTGAGTGTTTTGCTTGCATATATATGTGCACCACTTCTAGTAGGTTTTTCTAGTGGATGTGAGGAGGAAGCCATCCCTTCCCTTTAATGCTTCATCGTTTCTTGACATTCCAACCTTGGCTTCCATTGGCTTAGGATAGTCTTCCTATGTTTTTATCTTTTATTGACACATTGAATTAGAGTCATTGTTGTATTGAATTAGGGCCAATCCTATGGTTTTGTGTCAAACTTAATACGTTTATATAGACCCTTTCCAGGGGGAAGATACATTTATAGTATCAGAAATTTGAAATTCAATTTACAGTACTTTTCTAGTTTGAGTATGAATTATTTCTTTTTCATCCATGATTGCCTTGGCTCGAGCCTCTGTTGTAAATCAATTCCTAGACATGGTACAAGTGGACATTTTTTTTCTAAGACAGAGTTTCTTTTTGTAACTCTGGCAGTTGTGAACTCTGTAGATCAGGCTGGCCTCAAACTCAGAGACCCACCTGCCACTGCCTTTTGAGTGCTGGAATTAAAGGTGTGTACCACACTGCCTAGCTTACAAATGGACATTCTTGATTTGGCCGTAGTCTTAAAGGGTAAAGCAGTTGATCTTGTGTCATTAAGTACAGTGGTAATTGTTGGGTTTTCTAGGCTGTCTCTCTCAGGCTAAGGAAATCCTCTGTACTGATTTGTTGTGTGTTTGTCAGGAAAGGGTTTTAGACTTTCATGTGTAGTTTTGGGTTTTTTATTTTTTGCATTGCTACAAATGTATACATTTTTTTGTTACCATATTGACACATTGTAATTACAATGGTTTTGTGTGTTGTAGGAAACTTAATTCCCTGAGGATGACTTTTACATGTTTCTGTGTTGTTTACTAGATTTCAGATGCCTTTATGTCCACATTTATAGTAGCTATTATCCATGGGTTTTTGTTGTTGATGATCCTATGGTGTTAGGTGCTGAAGTCTTGTTTTTCTGACACCTGAGGCAGGGAGAGAGCCCACACAACTTAGGTGAAGTCTTAGATACTGTGAGCTGCTGGAAGGCTGCCTTAGCATCTTGGTTTTACAGATGCTGTTTTAGCTATCAGTCTTACATAGACTTGCTGAATAGCTGTTTCTCATTCAGTTTTGCTCTTACAACCAATTCTAGGGCTATGAAAGTTTGTTTTTTAAGTCACGTTTGACAGTTGTACCGGACAGCAGGTCAGCGGGGCTCCTTGTGCTCCTCTCTGGATAGCTGCCTCCTGTCCATTCATTGTTTACTAACATTTGTTATATTTTAACCACATAGTGTGGAAAGTTTGTGTTCTCTGTAGACTTTAGTTTTTATTGGGTAAATACTGGTAGCAGATTTCACTAGAGATTGAAGGATTATGACTGTGAAGATCTAAGAATAGGAGACTGATAAATCAGGAGTAAGATACAAAAGAATTTGGTCTGTAAGTTACTATTTCTGTTCTTATGAATCTTTAGGAATAAACATAAATTAAGAAAAGATTTAATATCATAACTAAAAACACAGAAAGACTTATTAAAAAAAAAAAAAAAGACTTGTTAATACTTAGAAACAACAACAAAACCAGAATATTTGTTTGGGGGAAACACTTAACATGTTTTTCCTTCTTTTAGGAAATGGTCGTAGGTGAACAGACCCAAGAAGAACCAGGTAACTGTTAACAAAGAATTGATTAAAACTATTTGGTTAACTGTACTGTAATGATTAGCAGTGATGATAGGTAATGGGACAGTCTACTAAAATGTAGAACAAAGACATTAACCTGGTATGTTGATAGGAACTTGAGTTTCTCAGAACCTAATTTTAGAAGGTGAGCCTAGAGTCCGTGTTAAGTACCGACGTAGTGATGTTTCCTCTGGAGCTGCACCGAGTTAATGTGTGGGAAGTGTTTTCAGTGAGTAGAGTCAGCATTGATGAGCTATGAATGTGTAGTGCATGATCTAAACAGACTGTGACTGAGTACTGGGTAGGGTTGTGAAGCCTGTGGCAGCTCTTTACTAGAAGACAGGTATCTGAGCACAAAGTCTTCCTGAGTGAAGAGATGTCTAGATTTATGTTTATGTTTTAATGTTGGTATATTTTCTCAAGGTCCCAGTGACGGAAGCACTGAAGCTGCCATAACTTTACTTACAATGGGAGATATAGTATTGCAGTCAGAGATCATTCCTGGGCAGGGTGATGGTAAGTCTGGAAGATAAATCCTACCCAGAGTAAAAACTTTTAAAAATGTGTTAACAAGGTACAATCATTCATTATTTTACTTAGTCTCTTCAGGTGCAGTGGCAACAATTTTGAGAGGATACAGTTGGCTTGAGAAGAGTTTGGGGCTGGAGAGATGCTTCAGCTATTAAAAAATAGCAAAGATCATAACTAAAAAATACAGGAGTTATTTGACTGGGCTTGATGACCTTTAATCTCCAGCCATTAGGAAGCAGAAGTAGGCAGATCTCTGTTGAGTTTGCATTCAGCCTGATCTACAGAGTGAGTTCCAGGCTAGCCAAGCTTGTCTGATGTAAAAGAGCTAGGGACTGGGGTTAACTTGTATTCACAGAATAGTTATCTGGTAAATGCTCAACCTGTGCTAGCAACCTAAACATTGGATATTTTGGGTCATTGACCACTGATCACTTTATAGATTTCTTTAGCAAAAGGATTCCTGCTTGATGATATGGTGATCATAACTGATATAAATCTGTAAAGGTGCAAATAGTTACTGAGATGATTTATTTTACAGTAGTGGAAGAAGCCAAAGGAAATGCCAACTTAAATCTTAAATACATTAATCCAACATAAAACTATATAGTTGTTTTTATCTTCATTTTTGTGGTATAAGGGATTGAACCCAGAGCATTGCTTGCTATAACTGAGCCAAATCTCCTATCCCAAAATCTGAAGCCTTTATTTATTATATTTAACTATAGCTAATTGTATTACAGGCAGTTGTTTTTGACTGGTAATGGTTGATCTGCCATTCACTATCATTGTATGACTTGTAAATTCATAACTGTGCATTTTTCAGAGGAGTGTCTAATTTGTGTTCCAGGCAGGGCTTCATTCTCAGGCGGAATATTTTAGTGGCACTGGTACAAATTTCTAGTATTTAAAGTACAATTTTCAAATACTAGTAAATGAAGCTATCCTGTTTTGAAACCATTTAGTTATATAGTTACTGAAAATAACAAAAAGACTAGTTTTTACTTAGAGTACCCCAAAAATTTAGTGATAAGAATAATTAAGCTTATTATAAGTCAAATTCTTGAATGAAATGTGAAATAATGAAATTAAATTTGGATCCTAGCAGAACAGACTCTAATACTAAAATTAAATTAGACCGTTATTGAATGTTGAGGAATTTTATTCAAATAGCTATTAATATTGGATCAATTTTGATTTCCTATTTTCTTCCGCAGTAGGAGTATGTGTATTTCCTGATGTTCATTCAAAGGATAAAAGTCATGTTCCTTTTAGCCCAGATAATGTAAATCAAAAACTTGTTCATGACTATCAGGAGGTTTGTTCACCTGTCATTAGTCCGTCACATGCTTCATTTGAAGAAAACAAGATTGTGTCGAAGGAACAAAGCAATAGAGATGCTGCTGTGATGGAAGAAGCAATGGGGGAGACTCTGCCAACCAGGTAATTTCAACATTCGATTAAGAAAGAGTTAAACAGCACCAGTTTAGTTATTAGCTTCTAGTGATGCTTGTAGAGAGACTGTGCTAATTCTTCACAGGTTAAATTAAAGATTATCTGACACTGATACTGATTTGTTAGTTTGCATATAAAACTGCAGTATGTTTTCTGTGTCTTTAAAGCTTAAGTGAAATAGGTTTGTATAAATGTTTTACAAACATGGTCTCCATTTTCGTCTTAGGGCTCTTAGCAAACTTAACCGCTTTTTAATTTTAGCATTCAGAAATGATCATTTGCCAGGTGTAGTGAAATATACCTGTAATTTCAGCCTTCTGGAAGCTGAAGCAAGAGGTCATTTGAGTTTTAGGGGAGCCACATGTTGTGTTGATACTTTGTCAAAACAGACAGAAAAGCAAACAGTTACATATAATGTGGTGTCTGAATGGTGGTCTATTAACTGTATCAGTACTAGACACACACACCAAAGGGACTGATAAGTTTGCATTTTTTTCCTTTTAGGAATACAGCTTCTACAATGAGCACATGTTTGAGAATGGAGAGTGTGGTCATTACATCTAAACTAAATTCTGAGAAGATTTTAGAGATCAGTGAGCTTGATGGTCATCAGGAAGTTGCCAGTTTTTGCAGAACTAAAGGGTCAGAAGTAGAAATTCAAAGAGGTGAGTTTAATTTTTCTCTTAGAAAATTATATTGACAATTATTATATTGTCTCTTAGAAAATTATATTGATAGTTCAGGGGTCCAGGAGATGGCTCGATGGGTAAAGGCACTTGCCACACAAGTCTATACACCCACGTTTGATCTCTGCAGCCTATATAAAGGTAGAAGAGAGAACTGACTCCACCAAGTTGTTCTCTGACCTTCACATGATCACTAGGGCAATGCAACTCTTGGAATAACAAATAGTTTTAAATTTACTTTGTATGTGCCAGTATATGTTCTGAGGGGTGGTGAGAACACTCCTGATTCACAGCACTCTGGAGATAGAGGCTGTCTAAACAAAAAGGACTGTGTTTGTTTATTGAGACATGATTCGCATACAGTACAGTTTGCCTACTTAACGTTTGCAGATCGGTGGTATTCTGCTCACCAGACTGTATAATATCACAGTCAGCAGCTACTTTCCCACGTGGGCAGCCACTAATGCCAGTTTGTCTTTGTACATGCCATGCAAATAGAAACATACAGTATATAGTTGAGTCTGATGTTGTTCACCTAGCATCGTGTTTTCAGGATTCATTTATATCATGTATAAAATACTTTTAAAAGCTTACTGTCGTGTGTTTGTATAGCCTGGGATTGCCGTGTGGAGTTGGTCCTCTCCTCCCACCATACAGGCTGCCAGAATTTCTTGGTCAGAGCCTTTACTCACTGGACCTTGTTTCTTATTGCCAAATCATACTGCATAACTATACCCCATTTTGTTTATTATCTGTTGTGAGCATGTAGAATGTATCTTCCTTTTTCTGTAATGAATAATGCTGCTAAGAACATTCATGGATGTTCTTATTTCTCTTGGGGTAATACATACAAAGTAGAATTTCTGTTTCATGCAATATTTCTATTTTGCCCCCTCTGCCCCCTGCTAGGGTTGAATTCAGGCTTTCACACATGCTAAGCATATACTCTGTCACTGAGCTTCATCTTTGGAGTAACTATTAAATTGTTTTCAAGAAGATTCCAGTTATTATTGTGGCAACTTTTATATGTTATATAGCAGTTAAATTAAAAAAGAGTAGTTGCATGACTTTATATTTTTAACTAGCAGTCTGTGAGAGTTTGTCTGATATCTGTCTGCCTCACGCACATAAGACAGGATTTCGCTCTGCATTCAAAGCTGACTAGGAACCTCACTGTGTAGTTTTAGGCTGGCCTTGACCTTGGAATCTTTCTATTTCAATCTTCCAGAAGCATAGAATTTTAGTTTCTGTCCCCTCCTAGACACCTAACTTTTTTAGTGGTGCTGGAATTTGAACTCAGGGAGGGGGTTAACAAACACTAAAGGTGTATTACATCCACAGCCCTCCAAGACAATATTATCTTTTTATTATAACTATCTTGATGGGAAGCAGGGTTTCATTGTATTGTAAATTTGAATTCTGTGTGGGTATGTGGGGATTGAATTCAGATCATTTCGAGCTTCTTTGATTGTTTCTTATTTTATTTTATTTTATTTTAATTTTATGTGTATTAGTGTTTTGCCTGCATTTATGTCTGTGCACTATATTGTGATTGGTGCCTGTAGAAGCCAGAATGGTATGCCAGATCCCCTTGAACTTGATTAACAAATATAGGAGCTGGGACTCAAATTGAGGTAAAAGACCTGAAATAAAGGGTTTGAAATGCAAAGAGAAAACACAAAGCCAAGTTGCATCCCAAAAGGCTCCACTTTACTGAGAATAAACCAGGGTTTTTATAGTCACAGGAGAAACTGAAAACAAGTCTCTAGATTACACTACAAAGAAAGTTCAGGTGCCAAAGTCCCCAGGTTCAGAAGATCTTCAGGAGGCTTGCTGGCTCAGGAGGTGGGCGTGCTCAGGCGGCTTCTAAAAAGACAAACAGCCAACAGAGAGCATCTGTCTTAGCTCCCAGGTGTTAGCCCCCAAGCACAGGCTACCAGAAGTCCACGATGGCTGAAGTGAAGGGGGAAGGTAACACTTAACTACTTAGAGCTCTCTCATTTTTTAAATGGCCTTAATATATTGTGATGCATACATTAACTCCTACTTTCATTTCCTCTTCTACTACTTCTTGCCAGAGGTCTGATTCCTTATGAAAAGCAGTGGAAGCTATACCCTTCCTAGATTATTAAATTCATGCTTACAAAATCTGGATAATTAGCACTATTCCCCGCTAATTTTGGATTCCTGATACCTGAGATTTCCTTTCAGCCAGCAGTGTGTGACAGTATATGCAGGTAGTTAATTCATTGAACTGGCTCTAGTAACTGGAAGTATATAAGTGGTCTCTCTGTCAGTTTTCCCCACTCTTCTGCCTACGTTCACATCATTTCTTATAGTTAGAAGTATTTTTCTTCCCCTATGTATGATGTCATTTAAATTTTTATTGCACTTTGTGTGTATGTGTGTGTGTTTCTGTGTTTCTGTATCTGTGTGTGCGTGTCTCATGCAACTGTACACATACCATGGTGTATGTGTGAGGATACAGGATAACTTGCTAGAGTCAGTTCTTTCATAGTGTGAGACTCAGAGGTTGAGAGACTTGATGGCAACTGCCATTATCCACCAAGCCACCTCACCTGCCACGCAACTTAAACCTCTCCAGGACATCTGGTGTGGTGGAATCATTAGATGGACCCTTTTGTACTTTCTCCTAATCCTCTTTTGGGTGTGGGTTTATAATTAGTTTTTTAAATTATGTATTATTGCATATGTATGTATGAGTGGGTGTGTGCATATGTGTACCTGTATGAGTGAATGTGTCTGTGTGTATATCTGTGTCTTATGTGTGTGTGTAGGTAGGTGTGCATATGCCACAGAGAACGTGAGACTCTCAGAAGACAACTTGTAGGAGTCAGTTTTCTCCTTTCATGTGTGGGTCCTGAGGATTGAACAGGTCACTGTTAGCTATGTAATGAGCCATTTTGCCATCCCTTAATTATAGTACTACTTTTAATTATGATATTATAGAACTCTTACCACAAATATAGGGATGCAATTGCTTTGTCACCCAAGAATGAAATATGTGCAGTGCAGGTTTCATTAATCATGTCTTACTTTTTAAAAATCTTGGCAAACCCCATTCTTCTGCCATGTGAGTTAGTTGATTTTTGAGTATGAGAATTTTGGAGTGGTCACCAAATCTGTTTTTTTAAGAGAGAATATGTTTCTAATATAGAGATTTAGCTGCACTATTTTGAACTATATCTTAAGTGTAGTTTTCTTCCCCCTACCTCCTTTTGTTTTTAAAAGAAACTGAGGGAAATGATTCCAAAGCACTAGAATTAGAAGATGAAAGCCTTGAGCCAGTTACAACAGCAGAGCCTAAGGAACAGAAGCAGTTGCAGTCTGTGCATGATGTGGAAGGGACCAGTGTTTCTCAAGAAGCAATCCAACCGACGAGGTAAAAGAGGGGAGAGATGCTGGCATTCATTTTATGTTGCGCCTTAGCTTTCGCAACAGAATTCTATTGTGGTTAACATTTTTAAAGTTGAAAACATTACATTAAATGATAATATTTAGTCCTAGAAATAATTCTATGCTTGGTTGACTGATTTAAAATAATGTGCTGAAACTATTTCAGAATTGAAGATGACGAGGAGAACTTGCAAGAGGTTCAAATGTCGGACACTGCAGTTGCTTCATCCGAGATGGGGCAGCGGACACTTGATTCAGGTCAGGGTTTTGGTGAGAGTACTACTGAAGAAGCCCTCGAAGAAAAACCTAAAGACAGCGGTGTGCCCATGCTTCATGTGCCAGAGGTAAAGCAATGTCGAGTGCAGTACTGAGTGCTGTGGCTCTCCTTTCTCCATTTACCTTTGCAGTTCTACAGGCCTTTGATAAATACTTCATGCCAGACACTGAGGCACTGGGGTTCAAAGCTTTGGGAGACATGAGTAATTGAATGGTTTGATATTCAATTGATATCTGGTGTGATAGGTTCTGTGATAGATTGGAACCAGGCCTGGTGGTATCCTCACTATCAATTTAGTCTCTGGAAAGGAGAGGCATTAAAATTGTTTTTAAAAAGTTCCTTGGATAGGAAAGTACTTGAGTTTTGAAGTACAGAATAAAGTAGCTTATTAAAAGGAAAGGAACATATTTAAACAATAGATGAAGCTCCATGATTTGTTAAAGCAGAAATTAAGGGATTTATCTACATCCAATGTCAAGATTCATTTTCTATGTCATCTCCACTTTTTTACTTTTTAACTTTTACTTTGAAATAATTTTAGACTTAGAGAAAAGTTACAAAAATCTGTAAGAATTTTCCTATATTTTGTTTTCATGGATTCATTGTTAATTTTCTTTTGTTTTCTTTGTCTGGCTCTTCATCATTATAGATACTTTTAGTTTTGTGTGTGTGTGTGTGTGTGTGTGTGTGTGTGTGTGTGTGTGTACATGTCAACATGCATACACCTACCATATTGCTTGTGGAGGTGTCTGTGGACAGTGCTGGAGTCCTCTCCTTTCACATGGAGGTCCTGGGGGTGAACCTGCTAAGCCATCACACCAGTCCTAGTTGGTTGCATAGTTGCATACTTTAAAAACTTAATGGCAACTGCTCAGTGGGTAAGGTGATTTCCACCAAGTCTGGTGACCAAAGTTCAGTCAAGACCCACAGAGAGAATGGGCTCCCTCTTAAGTTAATAGAGGCCTAGAGAGATGTCTCAGCAGTTAGGAGTATGTATTCCTAAGCATCCAAATTTGGTTCCTAGCACTCATATCAGTTGGCTCTGGCTTCTAAGGGCACTCACATACATGATATATATGCACACAGACACATAAGTAAAAATAATCTTTTTTAAACGTAGAGTAATGAATACTCATACTCAGGTAGCTTTGTCCTTAAAAATTAATAAATACAATAAAACTTGATCTGTTGAAAGTAAGTTACATACATGAGTTGTATCCATAATATCTTTACTAAGGCAAAGATGTCTTACAAAGAAGCAGCAGTGAGTATTGCTGTTTTATATCTACATTGCTACAGAGGCAATGCAATGTCAGTCATTCCTTTTGTGAATTCAGTGCCTTCACCCTTACACTGAAAAATTATGGAGTAATTGTATCTGACAATTTAATCAGGCTATTTTAAGCTTAAGATAAGCCTGTAAGTTTGGAGACGCTGTCTCTTTTACCATATGTCAAACTGTTAGAGACTTTCTCAAGCTTCATTTTCTTTTCAATTTTTTTTTAATGACAGAGTATACCATTTAATATCCCAGAAGCCCAACAAGAAAATGCCAGTCCTCAAGAAGTTACAGGTATGAAAGGCTGCTTCTAGCAAAGTGTAATGTGTAGGATAATTTTTTTATTTTAGCCTATTTTTTTTTCTTTCTTTTTTTATTTTTTTGCAATAAGGTTTTTCTTTGTAGTCCTGGATGTCGTGGACCTTGCTAAGTAAACTAGGCTGACCTCACAGAAATCCTCCTTCCTCTGTCTCCCTAGTGCTAACATTACAAGCATATTCCAGCACACCTGGCTTTCATGTAACTATGGGGTAAAAAGCACAAATTTAAAATAAACCAATGGCAGTCATAAAATACAAATGTAAATTTTATCAGTTTTACTCAAAATTATAAATGCTTCCCACAAAATATTCTGTGTAGGCTTTTGGGGTTGGGGAATATGTTTTATTTTTTTTTTTACTTAGTTTTGGCATTGTAAGTTACGAGAATCATTTTAGAGATGAAATAATGATTTTGTACTGTTTCTTAGTTTAGCTTTTCATTGATAACTTTTAACTTCGACAGTGAATCTATTTACTAATGAACAACAAGATGGAGAAGATGAGCAAGCAGTCATTTTAACTTTGGTGGAAATCCCAACTAATACAACAGAAGGAATTACTGACCCCTCCATGCAGTTAATGCCGAGCTCTCTGCTGCCAGCACCCATATTGGTCAGATCTGGAAATACAGCAGAAAGAGGTGACCTGAGGTAAGACAGTTAAACCTTTTACTTACCAGTGAGAAAGGTGCTGCATGAGTCAAGTAGTAAGTCAACTATACACCAACATTTAACAGTACAAGTGAATGCTGCTCATTGGGATGGTCGCATGGATGAAGATGGTGCTTGATCTTGTCTGTTCTCTGCTCTCCCCTCTTGTACTTTGGCCTGCTCCCCTCTGTCATCCTCCCTAAAGTCCTTCTGCTTTTGCAGGATTTTTACTTCTATTTTTAATGTCTACAGATGAGAAAAAAATGTGATTAATTTTCTATGTGTAGGTTATTTCACATAACACAGTGTTCCAGGTCTGCTCATTTTCTTGGTAGTTCCAAATTTAATTTTTCCTTTTGGTTGAGTAAGAAATACTTGTGTGTGTATTTGTATGTACATGTGCGCGTGTGTGTATACATGTATGTATGTGTGTACATGCCCATAACATTTTCTTTATTTACTCATCTGTTAATAGGTACTTGGCCTGATGTCATAGTTTCTATAATTTGACTGGTACTGATAGTATTACAGTAAACATGGGTATTTGAGTGTTTGTTTTTGCATGTTGATTTTGTTCAGATCTACATGTATGTAGATCATAAGATAGGTCTATCTTTAGATTTTTGAGGATCCTCCATTATGTTTTATGTAGATGGTGCACTGATTTCTACCCCTACCAGCAGTGCGTAAGTTTTTTCCCATTATTGCCAGCATTAATTTGTTTTGCCTTTTGTTTTGTTTTGTTTTGTTCAATAACAGCTATTTAGACTGGGATAGATAGTTTGGTATAGTTTTGATTTTCATAAGTTTGTTGGACTGTTGTGCTTTTGAGAAGTTGAGACCTATTGTGATCAGTTGTCCACTTTTAATTTAGTTGTTAAGTTAGTGTGTATTGGTTGTATAAAGACAGGTGTTTCATTATGACACTGGATACATGTAGCTATATGGGCTATTTAGCCTGGCTTGGGTTTAGTCTTCCTGCCTCAGCCTCCTGAGTAGTGGGGTTATAGGTATGATTACATAACAACTTTTTTAAAAAAATTCTGTATATGGGCTGGCAAGGTAGCACAGCAGGTAAAGCCACTTGTTTGCAAGCCCGATGACCTGGTTGTGATCCCCAGAACCCACATGGTGGAAGAAAACTCTTGCAAGATGTTCTCTGAACTCAACACTTGCTTCAGCACACATGCTGTCTTTCCAACATGCAAATAAATTAGAAAAATAATTGTTTGTATATTTCTGTATTAATCTTACTGTGGTAAATAGCTGCAAACAATTTCCTGTATTTCTATAGTTTTTTTCTACTTTATTTCTTTCATTTGTGAAGCACTATAATTTGGTTTAATTCCATTTGTTCACTGGTACATTTGTTTCCTGAGCTCTTGGAGCCACATGTTTCTCTGTGTTTCCTTCCTTATTTTCAGTTCCAAGAGTTGCATTAAGATTTTTGATCTATTTAGTGTTGGTGGTGTGTGGCATGAGGCACAGGGGTCTAGGTTTTTTGTTTGGTTGGTTTGGTTTTCAGGGCTTTTATTTTAGCTTTTGTTTAGATTTATTTTATATGTGTGAGTGTTTTGCTTGCATGAATGTATATATACCATATATATCCACCTGATTCCCTTGGAGGCCAAAAGGGCATCAGATCCCCCTGGAACTGGAGTTACCAGGTGCTTGGATGTGAACTATTATGTGCTGGTAACTAAGTCCAGTTCCTCTGCAAGAGCAGCAAGTGCATTTAATGCCAGGGTTCTCTGTCCAGCCCCAGGGATTCTGTGCCCCGCCCCTTACACACTGTTCTGCTCTTCTGTTACTGTGGCTCTTTAGTATAGTTTGAAACAGGTGTGTTAATACTTGCAGAGGTGCTCCTTTTTCTCAGGATTGCTTTGCTATTCAGGCTCTTATGTGTCTGGATGAATTTTTGTATTTTTTTTTCTAGTTCTGTGGAGAATGAGTTCTTTGGTATTCTGAAGGAAATTGCATTGACCCATAGATTGCTATGGCTGCAATAAAACACAAATCAAAAGCAACTTGGAGGGAGGAAAGGATTTATATTTTACCTTACAAGTAACAGTCCATCATTGAGTGAAATCAGAACAGGAACTGGATACAGGACCTGAGGCAGAGGCCACGGAGGAATGCTACTTACTGACTTGCTTGGTTTGTTTTCTCAGGGGTGCCTGCCCAGAGCTGGCACCACCTCAGGGGCCTAGGCACTCTATCATCAATCATTAATCAAGAAATGCTTCATAGGGGGCTGGTGAGATAGCTCAGTGGGTAAGAGCACTGACTGCTCTTCCGAAGGTCCTGAGTTCAAATCCCAGCAACCACATGGTGGCTCACAACCACTCGAAATGAGATCTGACGCCCTTTTCTGGCACATCTGAAGACAGCTACAGTGTACTTATATATAATAATAAATAAATCTTTAAAAAAAAATTGGGGGGTGGTGGTGGCTCACGCCTTTAATCCCAGCACTTGGGAGGCAGAGGCAAGTGGATTTCTGAGTTCGAGGCCAGCCTGGTCTACAGAGTGAGTTCCAGGACAGCCAGGGCTATACAGAGAAACCCTGTCTCAAAAAAACAAAACAAAACAAAAGAAACAAAACCAACCAACCAACCAAAAATGGACCACAGGCTTGCTGCAAGCCAGTTTTAGTGAGGCATTTTCTCCATTGAGGCGCTTTTCCCAGATAATCCTGACTTATTTCAAATTGATAAAAATCTAATCAGTGTAATTGCTTTATCTTTTAAAACTGGTTTATCAATTTTAACTCCCTGATCCATGAACCTGGGAGGGTATTCCATCTTCTAGTATCTTCATTGTTCAGTGATTGCCGTTTCAGTCTTCAAAGTCTTTCACCTGCTGTAGGATTTTGGTTTTGTGTTTTTGTTTTTTTATTTTAGGCTGTCATGGATGGGATTTTTTTTTTTTTCTGGTTTCATTCTCAGTGAGTTTATTATTGGTATATAGAAATGTTATTGAAGCTGGGTTGTTGAAACCCATGCCTTTAATCCCGGCAGGGGGCAGGAGGCAGGGGGCCAGGGGGCAGGGGAGCTCTGAGTTTAAGGTCAGCTGGTCAACAGATTGAGTTCCAGGATAGCCGGGACTGCACAGAGAAACCCTGCCTTGAAGACACTGTCCCCTCACCCCCAAAGAAATGTTACTGAATTTTGTATGTTTACTTTTATGTACTCCTTTGCTGCATTGACTTCCCTGTTGTGAGAATCTTTGGGTGGCATATTTAGGACTTTGTGTGTGTAAAATAGTATCCCCTGCAGACGGGGATAGTTTGACTTCTTCCCTTTATTGCCTCTTACATCTCTTTAAATTGTTACAGCTAGAGTTCCAAGGATTGTGTTAATCAGAGTGTGAAGTCTGTCTGGTTCCTGGTCTTAGATTAAATGCTTTCATTTTTGTTCCATTTGAGTCTGTGAGTTTATCATATCTGTTCTTTATTGTGTTGCAGCATCTTTGTAGACATAATTATTGAGGGGTTTTTATCATGAAGGTATATTGAATTTTATCAGACTTAATTTTTCATCTATTGAGGTGACTATGCAATATTTATTCTTTTTTTTTTTGTTTGTTTTTTGTTTTTTGTTTTTTGTTTTTTTCGAGATAGGTTTCTCTGTGTAGCCTTGGCTGTCCTGGAACTCACCAGGCTGGCCTTGAACTCAGAAATCCCCCTGCCTATTCCTCCCAAGTGCTGGGATTAAAGGCGAGTGCCACCACCACCCGGCCTATTCTTGATTATATGCTGTTATTGATTAGTGATATTCAACCATCCTCACTCTTTGGAATGAAATTCTCTAGATCATGGTATGTAATCTCTCTAAGATTTCTTTTGAGCTGAATAAATATAGATTAAGAAAAAGTGAGAAAGAACTCAAGAGAGTATGACAAGTTACAAGGGAGAATACTTATTTAATTCCATCTACAAATATTTTATTGACGATTTCTGTATTTTATGTAGCAAGGATGTTGGTCCAAAGTTATCTTTACTTGTGTCAGGTTTTGCAAGGTCATAAAGTGAGTTTGAAAGAGACTCGTTTTATTCAGTAGATTGATTTCTTTTTCTTTTTTTAAATTTGGTAAGATTTAGTAGTGAATTCTTTTAGTTCAAAGATCTTTATTGAGTTACTTTTTATTACTACAATCTCAATTCTTTGTTGGTTAGTAATCTAATTAAGGTTTTGTTGTTTTTTTTTTTTTT
>NW_022196914.1:60671157-60673919 GCF_008632895.1 Mastomys coucha | reverse complement strand
TTTTTTTTTTTTTAAATATTCTCTTGCTTTGGTTTTAGCATATCATATACACCAGAAATTTGTGTATTTCTTCTAGAGGTTGCAGTTTATTGGCATATAGTTTTCCAAATATTCCTAAATGATCCTTTTAATTTCAGTGGTATTGTAATAGCCCTCTTTTAGCATTTTGGGGACAGATTTTCTCTTTTCTCTGGCTAAGCGTCTGCTTTATTTCATTGATCTTTTCTTTCATGTTCCATCTTTCATTTCTGGATTCAGTTACTGCCTTCCTAAAGCCTTACTTGCACACTATAATTTGATGGGTTTGTTTGTTTGTTGGTTGGTGTGTGTGTGTGTGTGTGTGTGTGTGTGTAGGCCAGAATGCAACTTTGCTTTTAAGACAGTCTGTCACTGGCCTGGACTTCACCAAATAGGCCAGTCTTGTTGGTCAGCAAGCCCCAGCAATCAGCCTTTGTCCACTTCTCTAACCCTGGGAATACATGCCACCATGCCCAGCCTTTTTTATATGAATTCCTATCATTGACTTCATGTTTTCAGGGCAACTACTTTGCTGGTTGTGCTATGCCTCCAGCCTTATTATTCTTTTAATGTTAATTTAGCTGTCTTAGCTATAAACTTTCTACTAGGTATAGCTTTTCCTATGGAGGAACTGGAATCACAGGTGCTTGTGAACTACCATGCTAGAAACTAAACCCAGTCTTCAAGAACAAGTATTCTCGATTTCTTTCTCTTTCTTTCTCCTCCCCCTTCGTTCTTTTTTTTTTTTTTTTTTTTAATTTTAGACAGAGTCTCCCTATGTACTCTTGGCAGTCTTGGAATTCTCTATGTAGTTCAGTCTAGCCTCAAACTCACCAGAGATGCTTCATCTGCCTCTGCCTATGAGTGTTGCTATTAAAGGAGTGCATTGTTCTATCCAGCTAAGAAACAAGTACTCTTAACTGCCGAGCCATCTCTTCATCCCTTTATTCTGTATGTTTTCAGATACGAATCTCGCTGATTTAGTTAGACTGACACGCCAGTGTCTCACTGCTCCTTCCCTCCACAAGAATCAAAGCTCTAAAGTCAGACTAGATATCTCTCCCCAGACCCTCATTCTTTGTGGTGGGCACTTTGCTGAGTAAGCCATCTCCAAAATTCCTTGATTCTAGGACATTTTTATTTTCCCTTCTGATTTCTTTAGTCAGATCTTCTTGCAGGTGTATTTCTAAATTTCCATGTGTACATCCATTTGATCGTAGTGCAACAAAATTTCCAAGAGGGTGTTTTGTCTGTCTGGGTGATCTGTATTGTTAAGGGTTGGGTATGGAAAGACACTATTGCTGTATCAGGGCCTATCTTTCCCTTACCTCAGTGTTACTGTTTTATACAAGTGAGTACTATGACAGTCTCTGACATAGTTGCTGATTGTTGTGGAGATCTTACTTAGTTAATTATGTGGTAACTTAGAGCAGACAATATGCTTTTATAGTTGATGAAGATCTCATTTAAATGTGTATACTTGAGACATGTATGATAGCATATGCCTTTCTTTAATCCTAGCGCACAGGAGGCAGAGGCCAGACTGGTCTATTTATAGTTTCAGGACATCCAGAGCTACATGAAAAAGATCCTGTCTCAAAACTAGGAAAAGCCAAAACCAACCAACCAAACAATCAAAAAACAACCTAAAAGTTTATCTGCCATACAGTTCTGTGTTGTTGCTTTTGAGACATGAGCTAATGTACTACTTTTCATCATGTGACACTAATTTGATATGTTATTATAGCATTAAAGCTTTATAAACAAGGAAAATGCTTTGTGCAATCTTTAAACTCAATCCAGTGTTGTTGGATTTAAGTTGTGAGCCTTTAAGTGTGAATGCATACCCCAAACTATTTACCAGCTTGTATTTCTGGTACTCATGAGGACTCTCAGAGGAACAGTGACTTCATTAAGCAGGTTCTAATTCACTGATTTTGCATGCATTTGTTTTCTGTGCAGTGGGAGTTTACAAGCCTCTTCAGTTGTTCAAGATGCTACATGCTTATCTCCTAGAAGTGGCGATTCTGAAAAGTCTCAGGCTAATTTGCATCTTACATCCAAATCTAGGAAGAGATTTTATTGCAGTCCTGAAGAAAGTATTCATGTTTCTCCTGCCAAAAAGTCCTCACTTGCTCCAGGAATTGATTATCAAGTGTGTGCCTCTGAGGTAAGATTAGATTACTAACTAAGTTCCTTGGCCACACTGCCAAGGATATATTTCTATTGTTTCCATGTATCTCTAAACCTTTACACATACATACATACATACATACATACACACACACACATACATACATACATACATATACACACACATATACATACATACATACATACATACACACACATACATACATACATACATACATACATACATACATACTGGTGTATAGACATGAAAAAGTATTTCTGACACTTACCATCATATATAATCCAGGTCAAGGTAGTTTGAGATGATCATCTTTAACCAGTTCAAAGAAGTAATTGGACATTAATCAGGAAACCTACAGTGGCTGAAAATAAAGCTAATAGCTTCCTGATAGTCTAGATCTTACACTGTGCCACCTGCCTAGCAACTGTGGTCTGTAGAGTAACAACTTCAGGGCTCTGAGTGAACTTTCTAATGTGTGAAAGTAATAGTAATATTCCCCTCCTCATCATGCATTAGCACTTTCTCCCTCCCCCTCCCTCCCTCCCTCTCTCCTTCCCTCCCTCCCTCCCTCCCTCCCTCCTTCTTTCCC
>NW_022196914.1:60658551-60670968 GCF_008632895.1 Mastomys coucha | reverse complement strand
TCTTAATCCCCCCCCCTCCCGGGGAATAAAACCACATCCTCCAAGCCTGATGTCATTTTGTGTGTGTCTCCATATCACTCTCTAGCCATATTGGCTCTCTTTCAATTCCTTAACTGCTCTGTAAATCTATCATGTCCTGAGGCATTTCATTTGCTCCCCTTTGTGAGAAACATTTCCTTATGAAACATTACAGACTTAGCTCAGTCATTGTTGACACCAAAAGAAAAAAAAAGACAGGAACTTTTTGCATACAATAGTTAAAACAAAGCTTATCAAATAAAATCATAAATAAAACCAGCAGGTTTTCTTTTCTTTTTCTTAAATCTTATTACTTTTATGCATAGTATCTTATTTGCATATATATCTGTGCATGATATGAGTGTCAGATGCCCTTGGGGATCAGATGAGGGCATTAGATCCACTGGACCAGGAGTTACCTATAGTTGTGAACCACCGTGTGAGTGCATATTTTTTTAATTAACACATTGATTTACAATATACATTTTTCATTTGTATGTTATATTTTCTGTGAGTGAGGAGTAGGGTGAATGTGGGTGGTACTGCTTCTGGTACCATCCTCTGATCAGCCTCAGAAATACTAGTCACCTCTTTGAACATAACCCAGACCGCTTGACCCCATGGATCCTCCTGTTTCTATCTGCCCAGCACTAGGATTACAAGCACATGCCACCATACCTGGCAGTTTTAGTGGAGGGCTGGACACTGAATGCAGTTCTTATATTTGAACTCAAGTACTTTGTCCACTGAGTCTTTACCCTGCCCCCACATGTATCCCTTAAAAAACAAAAATAAAAGAGCTGGAGAGATGGTTCGAGAGCACTGACTGCTCTTCCAGAGGTCCTGAGTTCAATTCCCAGCAAAAACATGGTGGCTCACAAGCATCTGTAATGGGATCCAATGCCCTTTTCTATTGTGTCAAAAGAGAGCAACAATGTACTATACTCTTAAAAAAAATAAAGTTATGGTGAGTAATATTAAAGTTATATTACTGCTTATGTCACCGTCCCTTCATAGTGCACAGTATACTAATTAAAACATTTTTTCTATAGCAAAGCAAAATTTATGGATTACAAGTGGTGATAAATACCTATAATCTAAATACCCTAGAACAGCGGTTCTCAACCTATGTATGGCTCTTGACCTCTTTGGGGGTCACATATCAGATATCCTGCATATCAGGTATTTAGATTGTGATTTATAATGATAGCAAATTACAGTTATGAAGTAGCAATAAAATAATTTAATGGTTGGTGTCACCACAACATGAGGAACGTTATTAAAGGGTTCCAACATTAGGAAGGTTGAGAACCACTGCTCTAGTCACTAAACCAGGAGGTTTACGACTTTCAGACAGGCAGACAGACAAACACATCAGAGAACTTTGTCTCACTTCTGATAAGACCATACTATACCCAGAGAGATGGCACATGACTATAATCTCACCCATCAGCAAGGCCGAGTCTAGACAGTCAGCCTGGGCTATCCCAAGTTCCAGGCCAATCTGAGTTCCACAAAACAATGTAATAGTCCAACAGGCGTGGTTCAGTGCTAGAGCTCCTGTCTGGAGCACACCAGGTAGTTCCTCCATTAGTTCCAGCAGTGCACAAGTGAACAGTGACACATAGAAGAGTCTTTCGCTTCTAGCCTGACTTTCTGTTTTCTAACTGGAAGCCCAGTATGAACCAAATAACTTATAAAAGAATAAAGCAAAACAGAAAAAGTTACTGTAGAAAATCTGTATAAAGGCAGACTAAAAAAAAGACTAAATATTTGCATCTCATTAACATACACATGTTTGTGTATGTTATTATTTGTGATTTTATAAGTTTTGTTTTAACCTTAACAATAAAATATTATGTATAAAATGTTCCTGTCTTTTTTTCTTTCTTTTGGGACAAGAAGGATCTGGTTATATAGCCCAGGCTGGACTCACAACTCAAGATTATTCTGCCTCTGTTTTCCAGGATGGGATTATAGATAAATGTTACCACAGCCAGCTTTCTCCTATACTGTTTTAAACTCAAAGTAGCACACTATGTACTCTGTTTGGTTGAGTCTAAGAGTTTGAAATCAGCCTGACAACTTTGCCAAAACTTTAGTTTTTTCTAAAGAATGGATAGTTCTGTAAATACAGTATTTCTCCTATTGAATTATATTAGATTTGGTAAAGTGATGAAGTACATTTTTATCATGTTGGATCATTTTTGCAGTTTTGAAACAGATTACTAATTGACCATGATGTATGTATTAGCTTGTTGATTGGCCCTTTTTAAAGATGTTTGAGTTGAGGGGTCAGGGATGTCCTTCACTGGTAGAGCACGTGCTTAGCCTGTGTGAGACCCTGACTTGGATACTCAGATCCATAAATATAAACAATTTGTTTCATTTGATGTCTTTTGAGGTTTGGTAATTGGTACCAATATTATGCCAGAGAGAAAAGACATTTGGCAGCTTTCACTTTCCGGTGTGCTCTAGCAGTTTAAATAGCAGCAATATATTTTTTCACAGATGTTTGATTTGAGGTATGATTTTGTATCTGACTCTAGAGCTTTCTCAGAAATGCTCGTTCTCTCTGTAGCATGATGAAGGGGATGGGATTGTAATTTACATAATAAGTGGACTTCTAAAACTTTTTGTATATTTTTTGAAACAGGTTATTTCAGAGGAATTAAATGTTTTTGAGAAAACAGGTGAGTGAAATAAATTTAAATAAGACTGTATTTTGCTAAGGACTTTATTTAATTATTAGGACTTTATTTATTGTATTTTAATAAGACTGTATTTTGATTTTTTTTTTAAATTTATTTATTTTAATAAGGCCTATCACCATGGGGAAAACAGATATTCAATAAGCCTTAGATATACTAAATTTTAAGAGAAATAATATCATTGAAAAAGTTCTTATCTATGCTTATATTTAGAATTTTTTTCTTATGTTTTACTTGAGGATTAGAGTAAGGCCTTTGATACATTTTTTTTTTTTAAGATTTATTTATTTATTTATTTCTATGTAAGTACACTGTAGTTGTCTTCAGACACTCCAGAAGACGATGTTAGATCTCTTTATGGATGGTTGTGAGCCACCGTGTGGTTGCTGGGATTTGAACTCAGGACCTTCAGAAGAGCAGTCAGTGCTCTTATTTAACCACTGAGCCATCTCTCCAGCCCCAGCCTTTAATATATTTTAAATTGAGTTTATACAGGATAAAAGATAGCTAACTTAGCTTCATTCTACATGACGGTAACTAGTTTTCTCAACACTATTTGTTGAAGGAAAGAGGCTATCTTCCATGTTTTATAGTACCTTTGTTGAAAATCGAGTGTCTGTAGCTGCATATTTATTTCTATTTTATTCTTCTACATTACATGGCTGTTTTTGTACTAATACATCCTGTTTCTCTTACTACAATTCTGTGTTACCATTTTATTAGTATTTTTGAGAGAGGGATGGTCTGGTTTATTGTTAATGCTTTCCATGGTAGTTTTAATTGATTCACTTTTTTCATTCCCAACATTTTTCTTGTGTTCTATTCCTCTGTCTGTCCCTGCTCTTCACACACCTCCACTCTCGTCCCCAAATCTCAGTTTCCCTGCTGCCTTAACATCTGTGTTGCTTAGTCCTCTCTGGGTCCCAAATTGAGTTCTTTACTTCATCTATTTGGTTGCTGTGTCTTTGACATAGTTGATAGGTTTGCTAGTAGATTTGAGTTCTTGGTCGTGCAATTCCAGTTCAGGAGGAGTCATGCTGACGCGCCTTTTCATGTTCCTTGTGCATCTGTGTTGCAGTTTGTATGTTGGTGGGGCCAGGAATTGTTTTTTAAGACGGTTTTATTGTCTATTCCTGGCTGTTCTTGAACTTATGGTAGTCTTTCTGCCTTTATCTCCCAATTGCTGGGATTCTGGGCATGTATCATCACACCCAGGGTCACAATATGGAGCCCCATCTGGCCTGAACTCCCTGTGTACAACAGGTTGGCTGGCTTGCCTCACAGAGATGCCTTGGTTCCTTGTTTTCACCACTTAGCCTTTCTATTACTGCATGCTTTTCAGCCATCCTCTGATCTCTTTTTGCTTGCTGATGCTCTTGTTCTTTTTCCCTTCGGTGTAAACTCTACTTTGTTTTCTTGACCTTTGTCAATCCTGGAGTCACATGGCAGCTATGTTGATTCATTGTTTTGGCAGCCTCCCTCATCAAGTCCCTTTTCTTGGTCTATCATTCATCCATCCGTCTCTCTGTCTCTCTCTCCCCCCGCATCCCTCTTCTTCTCCTTCCCCCTCTCCCTCCCTCCTTCTCTTCCTCTGTTTGTTTCTTTCTTCCTTCTTGAGATAGGGTCTCACTCTACAGGACTCTCTATGTAGCCCAGGCTGGCCTCAAACTCATAAAGCAGTCTTTTTGTTTAGCCTTTTGGGTGCTAGGATTACAGGCTTATACCACCATTCCCTGCTCCGATCGATAGTTCCTGATAGTCTACTCCACTGATTGTAATATACTGATTTTGCTAAGCTGGGTTTGTTTATAGAACACTGTGGGTTTTTCTTTTAGATACTCCAGTTTATTTGACTCTTTTTTAAATATTTCAATATTTCAAATCTCCTCTGTTTTTTCTCTTTGAAGTGGAGTCTTGCATGGGACAAGGCATTTTCCCTACCTCAGAGAGCACACATGTAACCTCAAAACCTCAAAAGGAACACAGTGAACCAACTTTTCAGAGTGCAGCATCATCTGGGTCTGTTGATGAGATAAAAGATTCATGTGTAGAGAACGTGACTCAGTTGCCTCAGAGTGAGATAGTGTCTGACAAAGAAGAGAAAACTGAACCTGCTTCCAGTTCTGAACAGAAGAACAGCGTGGCATCATCTTCCAAACCCCCTCTGACCAGGTATTATTAGAGATTCTGTACTGACTATCTCTCTGCCCCTAGGTAAGGAGAAACAATATGCAGAGGCTTAACCCAGTGCTAAGTTGTTTTATAGATGCAAGCCTCCATCAGTTATGTAAAGGGAAGACAGTTAGCCCAAGACCTCCAGAAATAGTCCAGGTATACATTCTGTACGACTGGAGCTTAGCTCTACTGAAACTGATTGTGTCAAAGAGCAAATCCTTATACATTTGCACTTCCAATCAGTTTGTGGTCATTATTTTGATGAATACACTTTGTGTTGTATGAAACAAACATGTAGCTGAGATGAGACAACATAGAGTTGGTGTCGTGTGACTCTGGAAGTTGTTCTAGTCAGTTTCCAAATAGTGTGTCATTTTGTCTCCTTATGACTTTTAGTATGGTTTCTCTTTAGGTCCATACCTACTGCTGCCATATCATTTTCATATATACACTAGAAAGAAGTCCTTAGGGTAACTAGTAATTACTGTTGTCAGCTGCATTGGAAACCTTAACCTGGTATGTTGAGGATAACAGACACTAGCTTTCACTGAAGGGAGAAGACATGTACGTCTTTAAAAGACTACTTCAAGCTGAGCATGGTGGAGCTCACCTTTAGTCCCAGCACTAAGCAGGTGGGTCTCTGTGAGTTGGAGGCCATCCTTGAACTGGATACAGAGTGGGTGCCAGGACAGCCCGGGTTACACAGAGAAGCCCTGCGTTGAAAAAACCGAACCAAACCCAAACCCCAACAACACAAAAGGTCAGACAGACCATTAGGCTTCAGGGCTGCGTGAGTTCTGTTGCAGCACAGAAGCTGCTGCACCGTGGTCTCAGTGTGCTTCCTAACACTTACAGTCATGGTGCGTTTGCCTCAAGCCTTACCTGTTTCAAATTCAGAATTCCATTTTGGTAATGCTCTGCAGGTAATTCATGTGCACTTTTAAGCTTCAACAGCCTTGCCTGGGTCACAGATATACATCATAGTGTAGTGTCATTAGTACTACTTTTAGTACACTTTTGCATTAATAGAAATAAAATTATATTAAGAATGTGACTTTTTCTTTGTTGTAGTTTTGTTTTTCTTTCTTTATTTTTGCTGTAGTTTTATTAAGCACAGCCTTCACTATGTACTTCTTCCTGGCTTGGGATTAAGAGAACCACCTGCCTCTGCCTCTGCCTCTGCCTCTGGAATTTAAGGCTGCATCACCATGCCTGACAAAAGAATGTACCTTGCCAAGTGTGGTAACGTGAGCCTGTTACCACAGCACAGTCAGGGAGATCTTCGCTACACATAGAAAGGCCTCCTATCAGAATCAGCAGCAAAAGGGGTGTGTGTCTGTGTCTGTATGTATACCTGTACATTTTTGTCTGAATCCTTGTGTTTTCATTTCTAGACCTGGCAGAAGGCCTTTGGGATTTTTATCATTACTATGTCCAAAAAATAGTTTGGAATCTGATGAAGTGACTCAAACCCATAGTAAGAAGCGCCCAAAGCCTCAAATACCTGTATCACGACGAAATTTGAGAAAACCTAATCTACTTAACGCAAGCCAGAAAAAAAGTCAAGACTCTTCAGATCCAATCCCACCACCAAGTGTTACTGACACTGTGTCTGATAATACTGGAAGTTCTGAAAGTTCAGCAACTCAGGTGTGTGAGAACTGTTGTACTTTACTGTGTATGAGATGCACATCTATCATCTGAACGAGGGAGAAAAAGCAAGTTTATTTTTAGTTGGATGTGAGAGATTAGTACAATTTCTATTTATCACAAAAATGCACCTAATTTAGTATAAGCTATTGAAATAGCCAGAAATGGAACACTAACTTGCAGTTCCTTCAACCCAGCTCTCTGATCCATAGATATAAAATGAAGTGCTACTTGTAGTGATTTGTCTTGGAAAAAAGTCCTGACTCATAAAAATTCAAAGAAGCATAAAACTAGAATTTGCATATTATTTCTATGCATCCTGAATCTGTCCAATGGCAAGTCTAGGATGAAGAAGAAATCTGTGACCTTCTACTTGTTGCCTTATCACTGCTAAAATATTATTATTCTACAGTGCCGGGGATTTAACTTGGGGCTTCATGCCTTCTAGGAAAATGCCTTCCCCGTGAGTTACCTTAGCATCATTGTCAGAATACTCGTAGCTGTTGGCAGTGTGACAGTGGCAATGTAAACATAGCATATGAGTGTCTCAAAATAAACAAGATCCTTTGCATCATTCATCTTTATAATAGTCTATTCGTGAAGTCTGCCATTTCAGAAATTGAATTACACATTTAAGATTGGGACTCCTCCACCGCTAACACAGCATCTGCTTACTAAATATTCATGCAGGTGGCTTTATATGTTGGTAATTTGTTGATTTTTCTGGTAGCTTGTTTTACTTACTTTTACTTTTATTATTTTGACATTTCATTATATAGCTTGAGCTCTCTTATGTGTCATATCAAACAGCAGAGTAATAGTTGTCTTATAAATAGATCATTTTACCTGTTCATCTTTAGACTTAATAGATATTTATAGAATAGTATAGAATACAAACATTTGTTCTATTAGTGGATAGAAGTAGAAGTCAAAGGAAGGATGATTACTTGTTCTTCTGATAGATCTCCTTGCTCTGTCTTCATAGGGATATGGCAGTTACTGTGTATTAATAGCTACACTACCACTGCACCCTTTGCTTCTGACACAGCACACACACTTTTCTTTTAGATAATGATCTTGCTTGTTAACCCCAGCTGGCTTTAGCTGGAACCCAAGAGTTTATAGAAATGTCCTCCCATGCCCATTCATTCTCTAGCCTTTATGAGCACATACTTGTATTGTGTGCAGTTGTACTTATGTATGAGTCATTTATTCTCTTTTTTGGGCATTTGACTTAAGAGAAACTTGCATTTTATTTTCATAGTGATTTGTAGAATATCTTAATATTAAGAAAGGTGAATTTTATAATATAGGTTGCAGTATTTTTCTGCATGCCATGTATATTTTTATTTTGTTTATTTTTGTTTTTGCCATGTAGTTTTTTTAGTTTTGTATAGGTAAATTTGTCAAAAGCATTTTGCCTTCAGATTTTGTAATCATTTCAAAAGATATTCCTTTCCTCAACCTAAGAGATAAAAATATCTTTCTGTGGTTTGTTACAATAGATTTTTATTGTTTTGTTTGTTTTTTGTTTTGTTTATTTGAGGCAGGGTTTCTCTCTGTAACAGCCCTCCAACTCACAGAGATCTACTTGCCCCTGCTTCTGGAGTGCTAGGATTAGGGGGTGCGCCACCACTTCCTGGCCATGTTTTTACATTTAAGCCTTTGCATCATTAGAAATTTTTCTATAAGGTATAGGTCTAACTTTCCAGCACATGGGTATATAAGTCAGTAGTCAATATTTATTGAACACCCCAGCTTTTCTCATTTTTATAAAACTTTTATTTTTTGGAGACAGTCTCTCACTATGTATCATTGACTAGTGTGTAGACCAGGCTGACCTCAGACTCATAGAAATTCACCTGCCTCTGCCTCTGCTGGGATTAAAGATGTGTACCTCATTTTTTAAAATCATATTTTAATTCTCATGCTTCCACCCACATCCCCAGAGAGCCCCCAACGTATCTTCCTCCCAATTCTATGTCATTATTTTATTTTACTTCATAACTCCCCGAGTCCAGTTAATTCTGCCCATCTAAAGAACTGACTTTGGAGACTGGAGAGAGCGTACAGCTTTTGCAGAGGGCCCAGCACCCACAAGATGGCTCACAACTGTTCTAACTATGATGCACATAAAATCATGCAGCATACATACAGTTTATTTAAAAATTTCAATCTCTGTTCACACATCTGTTTCATCGGTATTTGTATGTGTTCATATGTTAGTATTATGCTGTTTTTTAGGTTTTTTTTAAGATTTATAAATATGTTAATCTTTGATTTTTGAGCATCAATTCTTATTCTAGCAATTAAAATGTTTTAGTTGCAGACTTAACAGTGATTTAGTTCTGTATATTTAAATTTGTTTTTCTGAGAATCAGGATGAGGTAATCACAGTGTCATTTACTTAATAATGGGTATTAAAATTTTAGTTTGCTTCTATTTTTTCTCGTGTGTATATGTTTTCACCCGTATGTGGGCACATGTGTGTAGAAGCCTGAGGTTGACTTCTGGGCGTCGTGCCTGCCTAGCATGTATGTGGGTTCTTGGTATCCAAACTGTCAGGCTTCTGCTTAGGCAGCAAGTGTTGTAATCACCGAGCTGTCTCACCAGCTGCTCTCTCCCCTAGATTATGTTACAAAAGCTACCTTATTAGTAAGTATTAAAGCTCTTCCTTGCCTAGGGACTGGTTCACTTTTTTTTTTTTTTCCTTTTTGCTAGGGATTGAGCCCAAGGCCTCATGCCAGCTAGGACAGCAATGTACCAGTCCCTGGTAACAATATATAAACCGTATGTTACATTTCAGCTTTATTATCTTCCTAGGTTTCTTCTGACCAGCCATTGCTAAAGGAAAAGTGTAAAACTGTGCCAAAAGGAGCATCTGAAGAAGAGGTGACCCCGGTCTCAGAGTTCGTCTTCAGCGACATCTTCATTGAAGTGGATGAAACAGAATAAAGCACTCTTCTGGGTTTTCCCTTCTTTTTACTTTTTACCTTACTAGAATAGTTTTGTAATGAGTTTGAAATTTCCAGCGACCCTGACTTTAACAAAGCAGTGTTTAGAAAAGCACCACTGCCTGTTTTTATTTAGGTCAATTTTGAATATTTATTGAGCTTCATTTGAAGCTTTTATAATCAGTGGGAAACATTTCATTCTGATTGACCCTGCAGTTCGGAAATACCAAGCAATGAAGACTGATCTCACTGACAGACATTGCAACTTGTTTACATTCGATGCACTCTGTGCTGAGCACACCTGGACTTGAGAACTATGTGCATACACATCCGTATAAATCATAGTGCTGACATACTGGGAGCTTGATCGTGCTTAACATTAGTGATTTTCTTTTATAAAGGTGGCTGTGTTTTGTTTTGTGTTTTGTTTTGTTTGTTTGCTTTCTCTTTTTTTCTTGAGGGTGATCAGTTGCCTGTAAGTATATGAAAGCAAATTGTGAAACTCCACTTTGGTATGGTAAAGTTAAAACTTTTCTATTATCATTTATTCGACTGGAAAAAAATGTATTTTTCTAATTCATGGTGATATAACATTAGTCCTGATTGAAGATCTAGTATTTAAACTTGCTATTTATAAAGATGGCACATCAAAGATATTATTTATTTTTAAATTTTTTATTTAAAATATATCCCAATATGATTATTTTCACTTATCAAATTTGGGTAAAGAAAGCATTAACAAATAATTTGTCTCCTTTTCCTCTTTACTTTAAAAGCTATTTTAAAATGTCATAATTAAAAATGTTTAGGTAGTGTCGATATTTTGAATACTTTTCTCATACTTTAGTATATTGAATTTGTACTGTGAATATTTTTTGCTTTTCTTATTCTAATCTCAGGATTTTCATTGGAAGAAAAGAATTTAACATAAAGGACAGATTGTCCTATATAACTGAATCTTTTTTACAGACACACACACACACACACACCTTTAAAAAAAAGGTTTTGTGATAGCTATTTTACTTACTAAATTCTGTTCACAGGACATGTGGGCCTTCAGCCACAGAACATGATTCTGATGTTAAAGCAGAAAATAAGACAGAAAGACTTAGCAAAGCCAGTGATGTCCTCATTATGAACTTGGGTGTTTTTAATTTTGAGTTTTATGATTTATGTGTCTGTTTCCCCTAAGAATTTTTCCCCTGGCTCAGATTAAACTCTTCAAAGAGCAAATGTATTCAATTTTACTATAAAACCTCATAGATTGATATAATTGATATATTAGCTGCATAGTTAGAAGTTTTTCCATAAAACATTCTTTTTGAACTGTAGCCCTGGTAGCAGCTGCTCGGTGGATGCTGAGTAGAGGAGTGAAGGTGACAGGACTTCGGCTTAGACCTCGCACATTAGGCTGTAGTTTTCTTTTTCCCATGGGGCTTCAGGTGTTCAAAACTGGCCTTGCACTCTATATAGGTGAGGGTGTTCTTCTACTTGTAATCCTCCACTCTGGGAGTACAGGAGTGTACTATCATACCCACTTTTATGCTGTACTTGATATAGAAGCCACGGCTTCCCCGAGTACTAGACAAACACCCTACCACAAGTTTTCCCAGACCTAGACTACAGTGAATAAGAATCCGAAGGTGCTGGCATCTGCTGTTTGCAGAATGTGCCTAAGATTCAAAAACTGTGTTTGCTGTATTATGAAATGAGCAGTACTTCAGTTGGAAAATATTTTTACATCTAGGTAATTTTCGTTTTTCATATTGATAAAATGGCGACCATTTTTCAAGTTTCTAAGCAAAAGAGGATAGATCTCAATGAGTCTAGAGTGCTGATCCATTGACCTTACTGTGAGCATGTTTCTTGTTCTGTGGCTTAGAGTAAAATATATAGTTTAATGTCTGTTATAAAGGAAGATCTATAAGTTAGATGGAAATCCTCAAAAGTATGCATCTGTTTCATGTGTTTAATGTCACAAAATCATGGAGGTAATTCACATTGCTATTTCAATGCCTTTTTGTTTTAAAAATGTCATGTTCTGTAAAGTTTTTTTTTTTTTTAAAGTGTTACTTGGGTTAGATCACTGAGACTAAACTATTATTTATCCCTGTATAATATTTATTTTTTTAACCTCTGTCTCATTCATCTGTAATAAACTGATTTTATGGAAGATGTAATTTATTGTATAAAGATTACAGGGGCATTTGTTGTATAGAGAATCAAGTCAGTCAATAAACTGTCCTGCTGCCACAGGACAGACCGGTGTTGGAAAGAGAAACACAATCAGTGTGCTTAGCTTTAAGGCAGGAAGATTTGTGATGGTGGAAAGATGTTGCAAGGAATTTGTTGTAGAAATCTTCAAGGAGACGTATGAAAGGGCTTTAACCTTCTCTTGATTGTTTTCCTCTGATCACTTACATCTTAGCAGGTGGCCCAGGCAAGACACAGATGCAAATATTAATACCCAGTGTTTACCACCATATCATTCAAATGCAAGTGACCATGTATAATATCTTGGTTGAAGTTTTTGACAAAGAAGCAATATCTTGTCATTTGTAAATTTTCTTGTTCTAAAGAAAGCAGTTATGTTCTGTAGATAAAAATTATGTAAATAAAAGTTATTTTATACCATTCTTGTTGTTTTGTCCTTTTCAAACAACAAAGACATTAATATTAGTGTTCAGTTAATTGGTTTCTGTTTTCAATTATCATCTATACTTCTTCATAAAAATATAGTATTGCCAGATATGGCGGCTCAAGCCTGTAACCTCAGAATCTACATGCAGAGGCAGGAGTGTGAATTGAGGCTAATGAACTCCTGTCTCCGAAAAAAGAAAAGAGAGAGGGGAAGGTGAGAAAGAGAAAGAGAGAGAGAGAGAGAGAGAGAGAGAGAGAGAGAGAGAGAG
>NW_022196914.1:60653527-60658541 GCF_008632895.1 Mastomys coucha | reverse complement strand
AGAGAGAGAGAGAGAGAGAGAGGAAAAAACATGCATAGTATAAGATAGCTGGAAGAATTCTTGATGCTTCTTACGAAGGTTTTTTTTTTATTTTTGAAGTTTTGTTTACTTTCAGTCTTTAATTTTTATATATAACAACTCAAGATCTTTTGTTCCTTCCTCCCTAAACACAAGCTTTGTCTTCTGTATAAGGAAAGAAATTGGAGCTTTAGTCCCAGAGTTAATCAAAAACAGATTTATTCTTTCCTAAGCTCCTCGTCTCTACCCACAAACTGCCCTCCCATAAGCATGGGTCGAGTAATAGTTTGTCGAGCCAAGTGGGCAGTTTGTAAAGGGCTCAATTCGGCTGGCTAAAAGATGCACCAAACCTGATAGAAAAGAATTCCTGAAGCTCACCATAGCCACAGTGATAGGATTTGTTGGCTTCTTTGTGAAACTGATCCATATCCCTATTAATAACATTACTGTGAGTGGCTGAGTCCTTTCTCATCATGGGACAAGTGAACCACTGAGGGGGGTGACAAGTTCATGAAGTAAACCATTGCCTGGATGCTTTGTGGGTTTTGTTTCTTTCCACCTTCCTATGAGGTTTTCTATTTCTAAATTAAAATAATTTCAAAATAAACATTTTCCATAATAAAAAAATTAATAAAAAACAGATTTTTTGAAGTGTTTTATTGGCAAATAATCAGTTGCCCAAAAGTTTTTTAATTGAGAGAATCATCTGTGGACACTTGGTTAGTGTGGCCATTTCTTCAGATACATATATATGTGTTTTGTCTGTTCACTTTAAGGAACATAGTGAAATAGAAAATTTGATTTCTTAGGAAGCTGTAGTCATTAACTATATCATCCAGTATCCTGAGGAAAACGTAGCTAGGTATATGTAGAGCCACTTGAGTGAGGGGCAGAGTTTGAGGGCAGCCTGGATCTATAGCAAAATCCTGTCTGCTGATTAGTAGTTTGGTTTGGTTTGGTTTTGTTATTTATTTTTGTCAATTTGACACAAGCTGTGGTGGTTGTTTCTCAACTGATAAAATGCCTGGCAAAGCTTGGCCTGTAGATGAGTCTGTAGTGGTGTTTTCCTAACTGATTATTGCTGTAGGAGGACAGTCTACTGTGTATGGTGCCTCCCCTGGGCAGGTGGGCCTGAGGTTCAGGAAAATGCAGGCTGAGTAAGTCAGTATACAGCGTTTCTCGATGGCCTCTGCTTCAGTTCCTACCTTGAGTTCCAGCTGACTTCCCTCAGTGATGGACTGTGAGCAGGACGAGTAAGCAAGCAAGAACACTGAAAACAGCCAGGACAGGAGATTCCTCTGTGCTTAAGGGCACTACTCTTCCAGAGAACCCAAATTTGGTTCCCAGCACTCAGGCTGGCGAACTCACAACTTCAGCTCGAAGGGCTCTATGTCCCTTTTCTGGCCTCTGGACAAATGCACTCACATGTGCATACTTGAATACAGTCACTCACCATACACATAATTAAAAGTATACCTTAAGACCCTAACAGTTCAATCCTAAGTATTCAGCCCTACCTACAAACATGGGTAACATTACACAGATTCAACAGCCTGTATTATATATTTATTCACACACATGTATGTATTTAAGGATAAGCCATGAATTTGAGAGGCAGCTGGATAGAAGTGGGAACTCTCAGGATGGGTAGGAGGGTTAAAGGTAAACAGCTTTAATTAAATGAAAAGTAAGTGAAACCTTTTTGGGCACCTTTGAATAGTCTAAGCTGCCTGCAAA
This sequence comes from Mastomys coucha, assembly GCF_008632895.1. NCBI lineage: Eukaryota > Metazoa > Chordata > Mammalia > Rodentia > Muridae > Mastomys > Mastomys coucha. The sequence goes on along the minus strand of NW_022196914.1, from coordinate 60,656,786 downwards.
CTTACTCTGTAGCCCAGGATAACCTTGAACTGCTGAGCCTCTTAATTTACCTCTTGAGTGCTGGAGTTGCTAGGATAACTTTGATAAGTTGCTAAGAATAATTTTCTTTTAGCCTCCCTCGTTGCCAGGAATAAGAGTTTCATTCAGTTCAAATGCTCTGGTTTGGTTTGTTTTCTTTTACATGGCTTGGATGCTGTGTGAATATTTTAGGTTGTTTTCCACATTACAAGACCTTATTTGGGGTCAGCTTGTAGCAAGGTAGAATGAATGCTTGTGGACTCACTCTGATTTGACTTAGGCCTTCATTTCTCTTAGATTTTAAAAAAGCTTGCCATTTCCAGGACTAGGGGAGGCTCAGTGGGTAAAAGCACTTGGTGCACGTGTATGAGGACCTGATTTTGGATCCAGCACCCACATAAAAGCTGGGAATTGCTGCATGCCCCTGTTAGTTCCAGGGTTGGACAGGGGCAGAAGGATCACAGTTTTTTTTAGCTGCACACCTCACTGCAAGTTCAATGAAAGATTTGGTCTCAAAGGAATAAGGCAGAGTAATGGCAGGATACTTGACATTCTCCAGCTTCCATGTGTGCTTCTGTACACACACCATACACACGTATGTACACACAAAGTTCTACTCCTTCATAAGCACCATTCAATATAGTAGGCATGTTTCACCTATTCTCTCTCTCTCTCTCTCTCTCTCTCTCTCTCTCTCTCCTCCCTCCCCGTGTGTGTGTGTGTGTGTGTGTGCGCGCGCGCGCACTACTATTGATGGAGCCTAGAGCCTTTTGCATTCTAGGCAAGCATTCTACCACTTAGCCATCCTCTCAGCCCAACACTGTATGATGACAGTGTCTTCAAAATTCATGTTAAAACATTTTGTTTCAGACGGTGTCTCATTCTGATGCTCACACTGGCCTCTAAATTCTTCATTTAGTAAGCTATGGACTCTTCTCTCAGTAAGCTACAGAAACTTTTGACAAGTCTTCTATCAATTGGTTTACCATAGTTTTCCATGGGTCAGGCTTCTTTCTTGAAGCTGCTGAGTAGTAGAGTCCATGGTCCCCAAGGGAGAAAGAGCTGAGTGACCAAGCCTGGCTCTCATCTTAGTTATCTTGTGTTTCTACCCAGTCTGGCTTTTATTAGGGTGCTATTTTCTTACAGCACCTTTAAAGTCTAGAACCACATTTCCTCCTAGGGCATAGCCGACCCTCTCTTTAGCTTGTTCATCCTTCCTGACGCTTTTACTTTGCTCCTCTAAGCAAGCATGCTGTAGTAACATGTAAGTATTCAATAAGGTGTGTGAGTGAAAACAAAACAACACTAAGGCACTTCGCATAGTATTTTTAATCCTTATTACTGTGAACAATCTATCTCATTCTACAAATGATCAGATGTGCTGAAGCTCTGCAGTGCATGGGCCAGAGGCGTGTGCATGCCTGTGACAAACGCTTCAGCAGGACAGCAGCCAATTACCAGGTCGCTTTTTCTCAGCCCAGTGCTCCTGGGCTCCAGATGGAACCCGGACACGCGCAGCTGCTCGTCTGCTCCTCATTGGCGGAGTCGGGAGGCGTGGCGTGCTGCGCGGACCAATTGGAGGTGGCCTGTGATGGCACGTGTGAGGGGCTGGCCTGGGAGTTGGTGGGCCAGGGCTGGTGGTGCAAGGACTCTGTAGAGGGGCAGCGGCCCAGAGCTGCAGAACCGAGCTACAGGACCGGTCTCTTTCTCTTTTGGGTGCTTGCCATCGCAATGTGGGGCGCGCTGAGGTCAGCTCTGCGGCCCTGCAGTCGGGCCGCTGTACTCCGGCAGCGCGCCTATCACGGGGACTCGGTGGCTCGACTGGGTACCCAGCCTGACTCGGGCTCCTCCACCTATCAGGTAGGTTAAGCGAGCGTTCTGGAGGCCTGCTCACCCTCCTGCCTGGGAGTCAGCGGCGGCTGGAGGGTGGGCACGCTTGGATCGCTGCTGTTCTTTCCTCTTCAGCTTCAGGCGTCATTCTGGGACTCAACAGGGTCCTGTGAAGTTTGCAGAAAGAAGTCGTTCCAATGAGATTTTAGTTCACTTTTAGGACTGGCACTGGCCTTATGTGTCACTGAAATCAGTGATTCTCAAAATCCCACAAGGCATTGTCGCTTGCACAGTTTATAAATGCCCGAGTCCTGTTTGGCAGCTTTGTAATCACGAAGTTAGGGGTCCTCGTGTTTGCATGGCTAGTATATTCCTTAGGGGTCTTGTAGCAGCCACTTTTTAGGAACTACCTTAGCACGGTAGTACTAGGCCATGTTTACACTCTTCCTTTTAATAGTTATATTAAAAATAAATGCACATCCCACAATGTCTTTACATAGCTTTTCTTGGAATTGAGGAGTTTCCCCCAAGCCAAGGAAGCAACTTATAACTTGTGAATCTCAAAACTGGAAAATTTAAATCGGTTTCATGGCTTCTAAGCCTATACAGATAACATCTGAATTGTTCATAGAACCAGCAGTTATTCGCTGGGGAAGAAATTAACTCAGAAACACTAAGTTGTTTATGTGGTATTTTAAGTATTTGGCATGGATGTGTAGGATGGAAGTCATTTTGGGCTGGGGAATGTTAACTAGAAATCAGATAGCTGTGTGGTAAGGGGTGTCCAAACCCTGAAAGGCTGAAAGCATGTAAAGCACATATTGCAGAAACATGTGAATCTTTGTGAGTTTGGGTCCAGCTTGATCAACAAAGGCAGCTCCAGGACAGCCAGAGTTACAAAGTGAGACCCCCTTCTCAAAAAAAAAAAAAAAAAAAAAAAAAAAAAAAAAAAAAAAAAAAAAAAAAAAAAAACCTACCATCACTACAACAAAATACAATTACTATACACTAATTTTACAAAATAATAAATTTCATTATATCTGTATACGTAATCCTCTTATCTCCTCTCCACTCTTTTGCTGTCTCCTTTTCTCTTTCCAAATAGTCCTTATACTTTCATGTCCCTAAATTGTACATATAATCTAGATTCTGCATATGAGAGAAAATGTGGTATTTGTTCCCTGCCCCCCTAATGTGATGATCCCTAGTTCCAACCATTTCCTTGAACATAGATAGTTTACTATTTTTAGGACTGCCTTGTTTAGTTTTTGGCAGCTTTAGAAAGAAAACTTTCTTTTCTTTTTTCTTTGTTTGTTTTTTGAGACAGGGTTTCTCTGTGTAGTCCTGGCTGTCCTGGAACTCTGTAGACCAGGCTGGCCTGGAACTCAGAAATCTGCCTGCCTCTGCCTCC
>NW_022196914.1:60627595-60653173 GCF_008632895.1 Mastomys coucha | reverse complement strand
TCGAACTCAGAAATCCACCTGCCTCTGCCTCCCAAGTGCTGGGATTAAAGGCCTGTGCCACCACCGCCAGCAATATAATGTATCTTTTTGTTTGTTTTGAGATAGGGAATTTTTTTTTTCCTGTGTAGTTTTGGCTGTCCTGAACTGGCTTTGTAAATCAGTGATATAGACCAAGTTTAGTAGTCATCACCTGCCTCTGCTTCTGAGGTTTAAGTCATTTGCTACTACACCCAGCTGTTGTTATCTTAATGTTATCTATTCCCAGCTCCCCTTCCCAGTCTTCCTAGACACTTCCCAATTCGTCCCCTCCTTCCCACCTACCTTCCCATGTCCTTTTAATACCTTTTAAAACTACCTTAAAAGCTGGGCAGTAGTGGTGCATGCCTTTAATCCCAACACTTGGGAGGCAGAGGCAGGCGGATTTCTGAGTTCGAGGCCAGTCTGGTCTACAGAGTGAGTTCCAGGACAGCCAAGGCTACACAGAGAAACCCCGTCTCAAAAAACAAACAAACAAAAAAACTACCTTAAAAACTCACTGAGTCCTATTGTTGCTACTTGCTAGAATGTTGACTGATCATTGACTTGATCTTGTGCAGGTCTTGCTCAGGTAGCCACAACTGCAGTGAGTTCGGGAGCACAATAGCTATGTCAGATCCAGAGGACAGCAGTCCTCCCCAGCCTTTGGCTCTTCCAGTTTTTCCACTCCCTCTTACATGTTCCTTAAGCTCTTGTGTGTGTGTGTGTGTGTGTGTGTGATGTAATTGTCTCATTTTAAGACTGAGCACTTCACAGTTGCTTATTCTTAGCACTTTGATAGTTATCAATCTCTCCATTAGTTGGTATCATTTCCATAAAGAAGCTTCTCTGACAGAGGTTTAGAGCAGTACTAATACGTGTATAAACATAAATTTTTAGACAGTTTGTCAGGAGAACAGCAGTAGTAGGGTTCTCCCATAGAGCCCATGACCTCCCAAGCCAAGGGCTTTGACCAGGCTTACAGTACCAAGCATGAATTCCAGTTTGTGGAACAGTTTGTGGAATAGACCTCAAACTCCAACCAGAACATGGTGATTATCACTTAACAGTCATGCCACCATTGCACCAGGGGACGTATCTTACCTAGGAGGTTGGTATTGCAACATGCAGTGCCCAGCACTAAGACCATTTTTTAAATGACCTGCACAAAACTTCTGGTACCATGAAAACTAGCTACTGGGTCAGCTCCAGCTGGATTTTCTATATCATGCAGTCAAAGTACTGAATATAGGTACATTAAACTTAGAATGTTAAAGTATAAACTAGGCATGAGCTTGTACATACAGTTCTAGCAGTCAGGCAGCTGAGATGAGAGTACCTCTTGAGAGTAGGAGTTTGAGGTCAGCCAAGGCAACATAATGGGACCTTCCTTATTTCAAAATTAAGTGCCAGGGTTAGAGAGGTGGCTCAGTGGTTGAAGGCACTTGCCACAGAGCCTGTTGATCTGAGTTTGATATCTGGGACTCCGATGTTGGAAGGGGAGAACTGACCCCTGAAAGTTATCCTCTGACCTCCATGTGTATGCTGTGTCAAACATGAGTTCCCTCTCCCTCTTAAACCCCATTAATATTTCATTTCACAGATCATCCTTAAAATATTTAAGGGGAGAAGTAGCATGATTCTGTGGACATGGAGAGAAGAGGCCAGATGTAAGCAGTGGTGGAAGAATTGAGTTTTCAGAGAGTGAGTCAGAATTTCTCCGGAGTTGGGAATTGATGTTGGAGTGGAAGGAGAGGAATGAGTCATGGGGGGAGGGGGGGGTTCTCACTCCAGGAAGTAGAGTGAGGTAATTGGTAGTGCTCTTGATACAGACTGAGACTACGTTTGGTGGATGGGAGAGATGGTATGTCATGTTGGATTTGCTTGAATCATCTATGTTATGATGGGCTTGGTGGCAAACGTCAGTCAGTCACAACAGCAGATACTAACTTCTTTCTCCCATCTGTTGATGACTTTGGGTCAGCTGTTTTGACTTATCAAAGAGCAAAACTATGGCAGTTTAGTTTAAGTATCTCAATTGCCTTTATTTACTTATGACTGTAATTAGAGACCATTTCAATTTTTTGACTACCTTTGCATGGACTATTTTTCCTTCTTTTTCACTTCTAATGCCTGTGTGTCTTTAGAAATATAAATGCGTCATAAACAATGTAAATTGAGATACTTTAACATATTTTTTTAATATGTACAAGTATTTGCCTGAATGTATTTATATGCACTGTGTGTGTATGCTTGGTGTCTGTGAAAGTCAGAAGAGGGCATTAGATTCCATGGAACTGGAATTACAGTGTTGAGCCTCTGTGTGGCTTCTGAGAACTGACTCTGTCCTCTGAGAGAGCAGCACGTGCTCTTGACTCCTGAGCCATCTCTCTAATTCCTTACTTAAAAAAAATTCTTTAATGTAGAGTCTCATAATATGGCCAAACTTGGCCTCAGAGTTTCCTTTCTCCCACATCAGCCTCCTGAGTTCCAAGGTTACAGACATATGTCATCACCCCCAGCTCTGAATCATATATTTACATTTTTATTTATTTTGTTGTGTAGCTAATTTTTGTGAAGCATGCTCATGACGTACTGCTCCCCAGACTGATCCTGAACTTGTAGGCTCAAGCAATCCTCCTGTCTTAGTTCCTCTTTGAAGCTCGAACTACAGGCATCACCCATCGCACCTTGTGTAACAATGGATTTTGAATTACTACAAATTCAACCCATGGCATAAAGCAACTCTAATGTTTTCCTTCTTCCTTTTAAAAACTTGTTTTATTTTTAATTTTGTGTGTGTGTGTGTGTTTTGCATGTGCATGTCAGAGAGTGGTGCCCAAAGAGTCCATAAAAGCCTGCTAGATACCCTAGAAGTAGAAATACAGACTGTTGTGATCCAGCATGTAGCTGCTGGGTATTGAACCTAGACCCTCTGGAAGAGCAACCTGTGCTCTTAACTGCTGAGCCAGCTCTCCAATCTCACCCTAATTTTTGAAGAACAATGTTCCTGAGTATAGAATTCTCTGACAAATTTATTAAACCTTCCCTCCAATTCTTCCCATGCCCCTACCTCCAATTCCCTCTCAATTGTATGACTTCTTTTAAAAATATTGTTTTACACACACACACACACACACACACACACACACACGGCCTGCTGAATCCATTTGGTATTGGTATTACTTTCATGTGTTGGGCTGACTACTTAGGGCTGGATCACCTCTCAGGGTTTGTCTCTAGAGAAGGCTAATTCTCCCTGTCTTGGTGCCATTAATTGCCTATAGCTCTTCAGTTAGGGATAGACTCTTGTGAGATTTCGCCTGTCCATGTTGGTGTGTCAGCTGCTGTTGTCATTGTGCAGATCTTGCTTAGAGGACTCTATTGTTGAGATTTCGTGGGTTCAGCCTCTGTCATTATTGGCACAGTGTCTTTGCAGCACACGTCCTGGTCCTCTGACTCTTATACTTTCTGCCTATCCCGCCAGCCTATCTTTTAAAGTGTTTGTCTGATAAGTCTGATAGTTGTATTCCCTTGGGGACATTTTCTGCCACATTATTTCGTGTGTGGGCTGTCTTCTGGTTCCTTTGGGCACTTTGTGGGTTTTCCTGTTGACAAGTATACATTCGGAAGCATAGCCATCTCATCCATCTTTTCAGACTTTTCCCTGTGGTCTGTTTTGTGTTTTGGGATGACCCCACACATCTTTTCCCAGTGTGCATCTTACCTGGCCTTATATGTGGCTTTTTAGCCCCTCTGAAATGCACAGCCTTCCTCACATGTCTTCAGATCCCAAAGAACTGTCCCAGGCAGTCTGGTTCTTTGTCTTCCTCTGCTCCCCTCCTCTCCCCTCCTTTTTCCCTTCTCCCTTTCCTCTCCCCCTTCCTCCTTCTTAATCCCAGGGTTTCAGTTATGCTAAATAGTGGCTTTCTGCCTTTAATGTGCAGCCTCGTCTCCCCTTGTTGCTTTTTTGAGAAGAGCTCTTGGTTTCATTCAGGTAGCTTAAGACATTATTAAAAGAAAATCTGTTTTTTAAAATAAATACTTCATTTTAATACCTATCTATCTCTATCATCTATCTATCCATCCCTCTAATTTTTATTTTATGCCTGTACCGCCTGCATGCCTGGTGTCAGAGGAGGCCAGAAGCAGGCATTGAATCCCGTGGAACTGGAATTATAGACCATTGTGATCTGCGGTGTGGGTACTGCGAACTGAACTCAGATCTTCTGGAAGAGATCTCTTCAGTGCTCTTAGCTCCCGAACCATCTCTCCAGCTCAGAAAGGTCTGTTTTCCCTCCGGTTTGGGATCAGGAACTGAGAACTGAGAAGATGCTGTCTCCATCAGCTCCACACGGCTATATTTGGGTCAGGGACAAAAGTGAGTGGAGGCTTCCTACTGATTGAGTGGCCTTTTCTTGATTTGGTATCTTTCAGACCTACAGTTCTCCTTCCTCAGCCCTGTGTGCTGGGATTATAGACATTCTGCCGTTGTGCCCCATGCCTAGCCCACTGTCCTGCTGACATCAGGATCAAAGTGCTACTTTATTTAAAATAATAATAATAATAATATAATTATAATAATAATTATTGTTGTTATTGCTATTAGTGTGTGTGTGTGTATGCAGGTCAGAGGATGTCTTGTGGAGTTAGTTCTCTCCATCCACCTGTAGGTGGGTCCCTGGAATAGAACTCAGGCCACAAGCACCTTTACCTGTTGGGCCCTACCACCAGGCCTGAACTGCTGTTTTTGATGGGGGTTGTTAAACAGGTAGAAGTTAGAATGATCCTGAGGATTACTTCTTTCTCTGATGTTTATTTGTTGAGCCCCAGTCTAGTGGTTGTGTGTGTGTGTGGTTGTGTGTGTGTGTGTGTGTGTGTACCAGTTATTAATAGAGCAGGGAAGTCGCTGGGATGTGGAGGCAAAATGGAGCCTGATATATGTCATATGTGCTTATGCTGGCACAACATACTTCCACGGGGAGCCGTGGAGGGAAGATGCTAAAATGTTAGCAGTCGCCCTGCCCTGACAGTGATGGGAGAAGCAGTGCAGCATGTTGACTATTTAGGACAGTGTCTGAGATATATTACGGCCTCGAGAACCATTGGCTGTGCTTCTGCCGGAGCCCTATGCACCACTGCCAGTGCCACGGCTGTTATGGATCACAGCAGTGATCCCTGAGAACTTGCAGCATTTCCCGGTAGTCAATACCAATAAGAAGAGGCTGGAAACCCTAGCCTTTGGCCTTTGCCACCACTTTTGTGGAACGTGCCTCAACACATAGTGCAGAGGAAAGCATGCGTTGACCTGGCCAAGAATGAGATGGAATGTGTAATCATTCATTGCTTTGAGCATTCCCACCAGTCTAGGACTCCAGAGTGGTGCTTGGACAGAGGACATAAAGGATAGACTGTGTGCACAGGTTCTGACCAGTGGTCAGACAACAAAGTCTGAATACCTGAAGCAGCTGGAGAGGGTCAAGCCTATAGAGAGCTGAGCTGCTTCAAGGGTCTTCCTGTTTGAGGGCAGAACACAAAGACTGGCCACTGGTTTGACTGAACATATACAAGAAGAAATAAGCCTTCAGACCTTCCCTGTTCATAAATAGAATGTCTACCTTAGAAAAACCTAGCCATTTCTGCTCTTTCTCTCCCCAAGGTCAACTCTCTATGTATTTAGCCAGTAAAATGTTTGAGGTGATCTCAGACCTCAAGGCCAAATGAGCAAATATTTGCTTTGGCTTCTGGATCTCTGGGTTTGTTTTTTACTCCTGGATGTTTCTTACTCCAGGAACCAGGCTGAAGGGGCATTGACTACAGGGGGATGTCATATGTCCTGCTCATATGGAGGGTGTGAGGGCACGAGGCAGTCTGGAACCATCAATCCCTTTAAAACCTCTACTCGGAAATTGCACAGTGACTTTGCACACATCCCCTGATGGTTTCAAAGACCATCTGCTGCTGTTGGTTACTATGACAAGTAGCATGGGGAAGAAAGCGTTTGGTTTTGGCTCAGTTTCTGGGGATTGTCCTGGGGCAGCTGGTCACGTGGGATCTGCTGTCAGGAAACAGAGATGGTTCTCTATCTCCCTTTTATTCAGTCCAGGAGCTGCCTGTGAAGTGGTGAAGGCCACGCTTCAAGCAGTCTTCCACCCTCAGTGAGCCTCCTCTAGAAACTCCTGCATGTGCCCTATACCCAAAGGCCTCCATAACCTACCACAGAGATATTTGCACATCCATGTTCATTGCTGTTCTATTCACAATAGCAAGGAAGTGGAATCAGCCTAGGTCTCCATCAGTTGATGAGGGGAAAATATAAATACAATTCATGTTCACAATGAAGTTTTATCCAGCTGTAAGTAGAAATGAAATTATGAGGCTTTTAGGAAATTGGGTGGGACTGGAAAATACTGCATTAAGTAAGAAGGCTCAGGTTCTGAAGACAGTTCATTTCTCTCATTTATTCAGACCCTAGTTTCTATTTTTACATATGTGCATTAATGTGGGACTCAGTGTGTGTTGAGATCAGGAAACTAAACTAGAAAGGGACCCATGGAGTAGGGTGGGGGTTGGGTTCTTTAAGGTAGGGGTGGGGGAGTAGATAGAACACGTATGCTAAGAGAGGAGGAGGGAAAGGTTTTTGAGGGAGGAGAGGACGGAGAGGTGGGACAGGAGGTCAGTCCAAATGACTGATGAAAAAGCTCTAAGGAAAGATTTTCCTCAGTGGTGTAGCCTGGCAAAGTGCCCGTGCTTAGTCAGTGAATCCTTAACCTGTGTGACTATAAAAACTCTGATGAGGCCCATTGGGTTATAAAACAACAAACAAGCAATAAGCCCCCAAACTATGAAAGGACAGAGGGCTAGTAGGGAAGAGGAAGGGCATCCATTAGTGGGAGCAGGAGAGAGACTAGCAGGTGGATAAGATGGGAGGGAACAGGATCAAAATACATTGTATATGTGTATGAAAATACATTGTGTATATGTATGAAAATACATTGTGTATGTGTATGAAATACATTGTATATGTGTATGAAATACATCATGTATGTGTGTGAAATACATTGTGTATGTGTATGAAAATACATTGTGTATGTATATGAAAATACATTGTATATGTGTATGAAATACATTGTGTATGTGTATGAAGTACATCATGTATGTGTATGAAATACATTGTATATGTGTATGAAAATATATTGTATATGTGTATGAAATACATTGTGTATGTGTATGAAAATACATTGTGTGTGTATATGGAAATACATTGTGTATGTGTATAAAAATACAACAAAACCCATTAGTATGTATACTTAGTATTTGGGGGGGCAGCAAGATAGCTCAGTTAGTAAAGGCACTTGCTGTACAAGCCTGAGACTTACATTTGAGCTCCAGAACTCACATAAAGATAGAAATGGGAAACTGAGTCTGGCTCCGTATGTCTGCCATGCCCTACCCCTAGTAATAAGAAATTAAAAAAATACTTGCTAACAAAAAGTAAATAAGTAGAAATCTTAGGCTGTGTATGGTGGTGAACAATTCTAACCCCACCACTTAGGAAAGCTGGGGCAAGAGGATCGGGATCAGGATCAGTGACTTGCCCTGACTATATGATGAGTTCAGGACAGTCTAGAATCTCTATGATCCTGCCTCAAAACAACAACAAAAAGCTGCAGAGATGCGCAGCGAGTAAGAGCCCTTGCTGGTCTTGTAGAAGATCCAGGTCCAGTTTCCAGTTGGCCAGAACTTCAGTTCTGGGAAATGTGATACCTTCTGATCTCTGAGGGCATCAGGCATTCATATGATGTGTGTACATACATGGATCTTACACAAAATAAATAAACAGATAAATCTAAAAGAAGTTAATGTAGTAATGAAACAATAACCAATGTCTGATCTCTCGGAACTTCCGCTTATAAGCAGCAGCCCTGATGCAAACACCCCCATAAAGGGAGACAATAGAGGCCCAGCAAGGGTAAGAGATGGTGTACAGAGATTTTGTAATGCTCCTGTGCTATAGCCTCCATCTGCTCTCTGCCCTGCTTTCCTCACACAGAGCAGTCATGTATTCTTCCTGGATTCATGTCTTCCATCACCATCACAGGGTGCTTCAGAAGAAAGACCTTGGCAAAGAAAGATTTTTTCATCATTTTTTAAATGTAGTTGTTTTTTTGTTTTTGTTTTTGTTTTTTTCCAGGCAAGTCTTCATGATGTAGCCCAGGCTGGCCTTGCTTACCTCAGCGTCCCATATTGGCTATGTACCACTATGCTTGGCCCTTTTCCCTATTTCTTAACAAGAGGCTGGCTTAACTAGGGTAAAGATCTCGAGCCTCGGTTCTCAACCTTCTTAACGCTGCAACCTTTTAATACATTTCCTCATGCTGTGTCGAACCTCAGCCATAAAATTATTTTAATTGTTATTTCATAACTGTAGATTTGCTACTGATATGAATTGCAATGTAAATGTCTGTGTTTTCCAGTGGTCTTAAGTGACCTCTGTGAAAGGGTCAGTCTACCCTCAAAGGGCTGTTGACCCACAGCTTGAGAACCATTGGTCTGGAGGCTAGCTAGCTCTGGGTTGGATTGACTCTGCTCTAGATTGGGCATGTTGCTGCAGAGAGTGTACCTTGGGTCTGGGGTACTCTGACAGAGGGCACTTGGTTTCCCTGTATGTGTGTGAGCTATTCTCACCAGCTCTGCACTTTTGTGTCTGTGGTTTGCAAAAGAGAGCCGGAGGGGGCGGGGTCAGGAGTTACAGTCCAGGTGTGTGATCTGTACAGGAAGAAGAGCAAGCTGAAGGACCGGTGAGGGCGCCTTAGTGGGAGTTCTGCAAGCAGAGCATTTGCCATGATGGTAGGAAGAGATCTAAGAAATACATTAATTGACAGGGGCCACAGAGATCTTACTGTGTGAAATCCTATTTAAACTGATAAAACTGTAGAAGCAAATCTAGCAGAGGGGAAAGCTACAGTCACGGGAGATTTGATGAAATTCACAGATGAGTGGTATGCAGTAATGGTTCTCTTCTTTGGACATGCAGAAATTACATGTGAACTGTCAGGTCTAGGATTTCCTGCAAAATAATTGAGAGTGCCTAGGTGTTGTGCTTGGTTGTAACTCCAGCAGTCAGGAAGCAGAGGCAGGAGAATCATGTGGCTAGCCTGGGCTGTGGGGCACGATATTGTCTCCAAACCTTTAAAAACGAATGGGGTAGGGTTTTTTTGTCTTTGTTTTTTTTTTGTTTTGTTTTTGTTTGTTTTGTTTTGGTAAACACTTTGTAATGATGTCTGCTGTTTTCATTTTGGAGTGTCGTTAGCAATGTTAAAGATGAGCTGTTTGGTCTTCCAGAGGTCAGCACACAATTTGCTACCTGTGGTAGTTTTTCTTCAGGTTAAATAAACTACAGCATTTGAAAACAAAAATACAAATTAAAAAAGAAGGAAGCAACTTTGGTAGTGTTTGGGCTGCTCTAGCCTTTTATGTTGTATCTGAGGATCTCCATCAAATTTAAGTTATCGGCAATGCAGACAAGGTACAGGGGCACCGAAACTGCCCGTGGACGGTGCAATCTGCGCAGATGCGCCTCTTCTTTTGCTCCTTTGGTACCGTTGCCTAAGTAGGACAAGACAGGAGTGAGTCCCATCATTCCCCACGGCCCCGTGATGCCCATTCTGCAGTTTGTACCACCTGTAGTTTCCTGTTGTCCGAAACCATTGAGTCAAAGATTCCCAGAAGAAGCAGCTCCCAAGTTTAAATAATTGTATGTCCAAATATAGTCAAGTTGACAACCAAGAACTGCCTTCGCAGCCCCTCCACCCACACACATACAGGGAAGCACCAATTAGACTTGGTGGGTTATATGAAAATAAATAGAGGACAATAAGTTGAGAGGCAGACATGTGCAGGTTCTGGGAGAAGGGAGGTGGGATGAATATGATCAAAGTACATTGTATAATATACGATAATATAATTTATTATATTCTCATATATAATACATGACATTCTCAGAGAGTAAATAAAATACTTTAAAAAATTTAAAAAGTTTTTAAAAAGTGTATGTCTCATGTTCCACTTTATTGCTCTGATTGTCTTAATGTTCCTAACTTAAAATATTAAACTTCCTCATAGATCTGTTTGTAGGGGAACATTCAGCACTGCCCGCAGCCTTGGCTATCTGTGGGATGTCTCTGAACATAGCCCCCAGGGCGAGGGGATGCTGCTATGAATGCTTACTAGAGACATAATGCTACGTATGGTGGTGGCTGGAAAAAAGCCTTTTTTTCCTTTGTCTTTATTAACTTCGATATATATTTATTTTTATTTATTACTGTTCTGTATGTTTGATGTGTGTGTGTGTGTGTGTATGGGTGTATGTGTATGTGTGTGTGTGTGTGTGTGTGTGTATGTATGGCAGTCAGAGGACAACCTTGTGGAGTCGGCTCCTTTTCTCCTCTATGTGGTACTGGGGATTGAACCTGGGTTGTCTGCAGATACTTTACCCTCTGAGCCATCTCGCTGCCCTAGCTCTTCAGTTTCAAATAGAGGATTGCTCTTCGGTGTGTGTGCACCGTACCGAGATACTCAGTGTGTGGATTTTATCAGCAGTCATGTTCCTTTTGTTGAACATATTCAACCTTAAACTTGGAAACACCCAAGTCCCATCTTTTCCAGCAGGGGATGTTTTCAGAGTGTCTTTGAACTGTGACTGAAGTTTAGAAGGCACAAGGGCTGACAGTTTGGATGAAGCTTCCAAACTTTCAAGAACATCTTTAAACTCTGAGTGTTGGACTGCAGAGAGTGCTCTTGATGTTGGCAGAGAGGGAAAGTGGGATTTCAGCCACTGGGTTACTGAAGAAGGCTTGCCACCTCAGTGACAGCTTTTTACAACTTATAGGAAGCCTCCTTCTCATCAGTTAACTTTTGAAATTGATACAGAAATCACTGCTATTCGTAGGGTATCCTGTGGCATTTCAATCCGAGAACCTACTGAGAGATGTTCTGTCAGAGTAGCTTATCTCTCTAGTATTTATATTGTTTCAGTCTGATTGTTTGGGACAGTGTTACTATGTAGTCCTGGCTGGCCTTGAACTCGCTCTTCTTCTGCTTCTCACCCTGGAATGCTGGGATTATAGGCATGCACCATCATATATCTAGCCTAATATTTACAATTTCTTTGTGGTGAAAGATATTAAATTCCATCTTCTAGCACTTTTTGAAATATGCAACAGTGTTTTTTATCTGTCATCACTCCACTGTGCAACAGAACTATTTCATCTAATTATAAATTATAAATGGCTGTTGACATACCTTTCCCGCTCCTCTTTCCTCTTGAGAAAGAAACTTTAGGATTAAGGGTTTTTTGTTTTTTTGTTTTTTGTTTTTTTAATATTTAAGCATTAATTAGGTAGTTTTAACCCTTTAGTGAGCATAAAATGGTAAAACTGGTCCATGGGGTTCAGCAATGTGGTTCAGTGGATAAAGGTGCTTGCCATCAAGGCTTACAAACTGACAATGGAAGGGGGGGGTAGAGAATAAATAAATGAAAATAACCAAAGCACACAACTTAGGTACACAACTAAAGCAAAGTGTGTCTGTACCTCTCTGCAGTGACAGCGGCTCTTCCCGCCTAAGTGGCATGTTGAGGAGTGAACAGGAGCTGCCCTGGGGACTGGGCTCGGTCGGGCTGCTGCATCTGTCCCTGAACTACACTGTGGTGGGTGCAGCCTGCGCTTAGGAGGAGGAGAGAAGTGAGTTTCAGGGACAGATATGGAGATTGCCTCCTGCAGCCCCTGTCTGTCACTGTCTGGTTTATGCACACGAGGCTTGTCCTGCCCCCATGCCAGCGCTCTCTCAAATGACAAAGCAGCCCGGGACAGTTCTGGACAGTTGTAGACACAGCCCTTGTTTTTAGATGGTCCCTCGGAGCTTCTGAAAGGCAGCTGTGTGATGTCACATATTTCAGGTCACACTGCTCTCATGCCACCTCTTGGTCACCAGTGGAACAGACATGCTCTGAGACTTGCTTCAGGCAGCAGCTCCACCTTCTCTCCTAGGTTTAATAATAATGGAGCTTCTGCATGGATTCCCCTGCCTTGTGATATGACCAGCAAATACTAGACAGTCAAGAAGAGTCCTGTTGGAAAGAGGGATTTGCCTTTTATCAGCCTCCTTTCTCTTTGGAAGCCTTCATGAGTCAAACCTCAGAACTGTGGTTATGGTTAGTGTTTTTATCATTTGACTTGCAGGTTAGGATCATCCAAGGAACTTCAACGTTCTTAACACCCAGGATAGATCTGCAACCCCTGACAGACTGTGGGAGCATGACCAAGCATCAATAATTCATCCTCCATCATTTATCCATTCATCTATCAATCCATCCATCCATCCATCCATCCATCCATCCATTTTCTTGAAACTTTCCAGTAAGTCCATGGTAGGAGTCTGGTATGGAGACAATGTTCCAGACAGCTTCTTGAGCTATGTTCCCAGCAGGCTCTTAGGGTGCACCAGGCTACTCAGATCTCTAAGCTGTGTAAGCATATAGTTTTGCTCTTTGCTCTTATTGTTCTTATTGTTACTTTTTCTTTTTCTTTTTCTTTTCTTTTTCTTTTTTTTTTTTTTTTTTTTTTTTTTTTTTTTTTTTGACACAAGCTCTCATATAGCTCAGGCTGACTTCAAACAGACTGTTGTAGTTGAGGATGACCTTAAACTGCTTCTCCTGCTTCACCTACCTCTGCCCAGTTTCTTCTTCCTCCCACCCACTCATCCCTCCCTCCCCAGGGATAAGTTGATAAGTTTAAGCATCCTTATCAACAAGGGAATGTTCTGCATTGGTTAGAATCTTAGGATAGTGACTGTTGATGGTATGGGGCAAAATAGATTGTCCAGCCAGCCAACCTCTGACCTTTAAAAAGTGTGTTGTCCAGAGAAACCCTGTCTCGAAAAAACAAAACAAAACAAAAAAGTGTGTTGTCAAAACAGGCCTGAGATTCTTATACTTGGGTAGTAGGTAGATACTGGAGTGTCCAAAGTTCAAGGTCATTCTCAGCTACCTAATGAGTTTAGGCCAGCCTGGGCTAAGTGAGATGCTGCCTCCCCTACCCAAACAACAATAATTACAACAACAAAACACCCTCTCTGGGAGAGGCACATGCCTTTTAATCATTGCACTTGGGAGACGCAGGCAGGTTGATTTCTGAGTTCCAGGCTAGCCTGGTCTACATGGCAAGTAGTAGTAGTCAGGGCTACGATGAGAAACATTGTTTCAAAAAAACAAAAACAAAAAACAAACAAAAAGTGTGTGTGTATATGTGTGAGTGTGTATGTGTGTGTGTGTGTGTGTGTGAGATGGTGGGAGCAAGCATATATCAATTAAATGTAGCAGGTGTCTAAAGAAGAAAGGAGTGGTCAAAACAGCACTGAAACGCGGTTAGGACTTAAAAAACAGGGCTTAGCCTTGAAGACCTGGACCGGAAGGGCTGGTGGTCCTAAAAAAGAGCTGAACATGTGGACAGGAGTTGATCTTTCTACAGGATGGAGCCTGCTAATTTGGAGTGGGCATGTAGGTGGGGGTGGTGATGGCCTTGTGTGGAGGTCACACAGAGATGGCATAGGTTGCTATGTTTTTTTCCCTTTTTGCAGTATGGGGTTGCACCAAGGGCTTCCCCTGTGATGGGCAAGTTCTCCACCTCTGAACATATGTTCAGCCTTTAATTTTTTTTTAATATTTACGTACCATTTTTATGTGTATGTGTTTGTGTCTGAATAAATTTATGTGCTCTGTGCTCATAGAAGTCCACTGAGGCCAGAAGAGGGTGTCAGATCTCCTGGAGTTGCAGGTTGTTATGAGCTGCCTTGTGGGTGCTGAGACCCAAGCACACTGGCGCTCTAAGCAGGTGGTCCTCTTTCCAGCTCCCTTGATGAGTTAACTGACTCTTACTTTGGTTAAAGGATAATGACTTACAACATCCGCCTCCCTCTGTGCTTCTGTTTCAGGAGAACTATGAGCAGATGAAAGCTTTAGTGAATCAACTTCATGAACGAGCACAGTATGTAAGACTAGGTAAGTGCCTGCCTGCCTGCCTGCCTGCCTGCCTGCCTGCCTGCCTGCCTGCCTGCCTGTCTGTCTGTCAGCTTGAGATGTACCCCAGGCTGGCCTTGAACTTATGATCCTCTTGCCTCAACCTCCCAAACACTGTGAATAGAGTCATGGGCTACCACTCCCAGCTACAAAGTAAGATTCTTAGTATATTATAGGTGCCTACTTTAGAAGGAGCAATGTGAATGTTATAGCCCTCATTAAAAAAAAAAAAATTACTCTCCCCAATTCCCTCACAGGCAGACTCTGTTTTCCCATAACTTGTGCTCTGAGAGTATTGTTGCAGTCTTAGCTATTACTGTGTCTGGAAGACAGCTTTCATCTGTTGAAGTAATTAGAGAAGTAAAAATATAAGGAACTATCATCTGTATTGGTTTTCTTTAAGGAGTTTATTCAGGAAAGATAACAGAGAGACCACCTAAAGTTGCCTATTCCATTATGTACTGTGTTAGGGAAGGAGAACTGAATGTTGACCCAGGAAAAGGTTTTGAGAGATGCTCCCAATGTTCTGTTACTAAGTACTTTGGTTAAATTGTTTATTTCTGAGATTAGGTGTCTTTTGGTTTTTTGAAACAGAGTTTCTCTGTGTAGCTCAGGCTGTCCTAGAACACACCAGGCTGGCCTCTAACTCAGAGATCCTCTTGTCTCTGCTTTCAGAGTGCTGGAATTAAAGGCATGCACCATCACTGTCTGGTGCAACAAGGTGCCTAGACTGGATTTCTTTCCGCAAAGTCAAGGATGATCTTGGGCTCCTGATCCCCCTGCTCTCACCTCCCAGGTGCTGAGATTGTAGGTGTGCACATGCGCCTGGCTTCTATGTTCCTGGGAATGGGATCAGCACTCTTCTAACAGCTACATCCCTCGGATCATTTCATTCTTCTAACAAACTTTTACTCTCTAGTTTGTATCTATGTTTTATACTTAAATCTAGGAATGAATGTGAATTATAAGTACTTTAAATACACATTTCCATTTTCTTTTTAATTAATAGGATATGTACAGAATTAGTAAAAGGGAACTGAAAGTAGAAGCAAATGGAATAGAGGTCTTTATGAGATACTGCTCTGCCGTTTTACTATAGCAGATAATCTAAATGAGTGAAGTCTTTTTCAGAGAGGCTCTGTAATTTACACTTTTCAAGTGCTATGGTAATGAGCAAACTGCAACCCTCTGGGGCCAAGGACAGCCACAAGTGTAACCCATTCCAAAATCATAAACGTATTTTAAAAGTGAGGGTTGTTTTTTTGTTGTTGTTTTGTTTTGTTTCTTCTCAAGACAGGGTTTCTCTGTATAGCCCTGGCTGTCCTGAACTCACTCTGTAGTCCAGGCTGGCCTCAAACTCAGAAATAGGCCTGCCTCTGCCTCCCAATGCTGGGATTAAAGGCGTGGGCCACCACTGCCTAACTGAGGGGTTTTTTGATAACACAATTTCCATATTCTTGAATAACTTTGTAGATAACAGTGTCATGTTACAATGTCATAATGTTGGCTGTCCCTTTAAAAGGCAATGTCTTTACAGTGACTGGGTTTGTGGCTCACTGGTGGTTTGCGTGCTTTAGCATAGTCACCTCTTTACCCCCAAAGACTAAACAAAGACAGATGAATACAGTCTCTAGAAAAAGAACCCACATACTTGACACATTAAAAACCTGTGTTATTAGAAGAGATAACTCTATGGTTACACCCATCCTCAGTTTGAGTTTCCCAGGTCCTTAAGACAGATGGCTTTGAATCAAAGGGATCCAAAGTCCCGTGATATGGACCTGCTGAGGGTGGTGGGTTCTGCATGTATGTCTGCAGGCCAGAAGAGGGCACTAGATCTTATTAGACAGGGCTATGAGCCACCATATGGTTGCTGGGAATTGAACTTAGCCCCTCAGGAAGGGCAGCCAGTGCTCTTCTGAACTGTCTCCCCAGCCCAATAATTTATTTGTTTTTAGGGTGTTGATTGGCATTTTGCCTGTATGTATGCCTGTGTGAGGGTATCAGATCCTCTGGAATTGGAATTACAGACAGTTGTGAGCTGCCATGTGGGTGCTGGGTATTGAACCTATATCCTTTGGAAGAGCAGCCAGTGCTCTTAACCACTGAGCCATCTCCAGCCTAACTTCTCACTTTGAAATTAATGTAATTTCTGATGTAGTTTTCTGACAGGAGGAGGGGCAGGTGTTTGGGGATGTCTCTCAGGTTCTCCTTGATGTTTTTCCATTCGCAAGATCACGACAAAGGGAAGATTGGGTATTAGGTGGCTTTTGGCCTCTTTCCCATTTTCTCACCTCTGTCCGCATCCTGGAAGGTTTCTTCTCTGGCTTTACTGTGTTTGATCTTCCTTATTTTTAACCTGTTGAACACGGAGGGTGGCAGTGACTCAACCATTCTGTAGACAGAGAAGGAATGACCCCCTGTGGTGCTTTCAGTATACCCAGAACCAAGTATTCTGATTAAGCCCCCTTAATCAGAATGTTTTGATAAATTTAGAAGTGCTTTGTTTTTATCCTGTTTTAACTTTATATTTTTAATCCCGAGGAATATCTTTATGGAGGTAAACATCTACAAATGTTTTTGGTGGTTGAGGCAAGGGGCTCTTTTATGTTTTTTTTTTGTTTTTTTGTTTTGTTTTTTTTTAAAGGCATTTTAAATGGAAGGCAAATTCTATTCCTGCTGTCCTGCAGTGAGTGTCTCCTGGAAAACGACAACATTGAGACACTAGTCAGTGCCTGCAGAAGCAGACAGCAGTAGACAGCCTTTGAAAGAAGCTGGAATCCTGTTGTAAAATGTTTCCTGATTTCAGGGCTGCTAACGCGTGACCATAATTCAAATCTTAGAGTCAACGTGACTTGATAAATTGCACATAAGAGCTTAATAAAAGTGGCCATAAGGGAAATGAGTTTTTCCAGCACAAAGTCTGTGAGAATGGGTTTTCAGTTGTTTGTTAATTTATATTAGAATGGAATCTAACTCTACAGCCAAGGCTGTTTCTGGAACAATCTTCCTGCTTCAGCTTCTGAAGTATTGGGATTACAGGTGTAAACTGCCTCACCTAGCTAACATAAAAATGTAAGAACCATCTTTGAAAGACTAAGATGCTCTCTGGTGCTATCACGTGGTCAGCTTACTAAAGAGCAGCAGGATATGGAGGGAATATATCTGTAATGCTAACACAGAAAGTAGAAGCAGGAGGATGCAGAGTACATGGATAGCTGTGGCTCTGTAGCAAATTGGAGGCCCGCCAAGCTGTGTGAGACCCTGCCTCAAAAACTAAAATGAAAACACATACACATACATACACACACACAGACATACAAGCTTCACACACACACACACACACACACATACGAGCTTCTCTCTCTCTCTCTCACACACACACACACACACACACACACACACACACACGAGCTTCATTCTTTGCTCATTGAGTCTACCTCAAGGATAAACTCACCTTTTGGCTCTTTGAGACCAGAATATCACCAGCTGCTGTAAGAGGCAGAGCCAGACCCAAGAGAGAGCTGAGAAGGAGTAATGCTCTCTCTCTCACTATGTTTCCCATTGCCCTCCCTCCTTTGTCACATACTTCCTGCTTTTGGCTCTTCATTAGCCCCTTTATGAGCACCCATGTCACCCAACTCTTAAAAGACCTTTGCCCAAGCCTCGTTAGACAAAAGCAGTGTGTTAAGATAAATTTAGGAGTCAGACATGGTAGTGTACATCTTTAATCCCAGCACTCAATCGGTAGGGAGAGGCAGGTAAATCTTTGTGAATTCGAAGACTGCCTGGTCTACATAATTAGTTCCAAGGCTGTTACACAGAGAAACCCTGCCTCGAAAAACAAAATAAATAAATAAATATATATATGAATTAATTTGAGGCAATAGTAAAAATGAGCATTTCTGGCAGTTTGATCCTTCTCCCACTCTGTTGGTTAGTGTAATTTTGTCAAGCTTTGGGAAGTATTGGGAACCACAGAAGACAGAGACAAGTGGACCATGCCACCATATAGAAGAACGGTAAGGCTGAGTGGGAACCACAACAATTGTCCCAGATTCCAGTTTCCCATCCGGTAAACACGATAAACACAGACTGAGGACCCCCAGTACTGACTGTGGTTTGTCTTCCTTAAGCACCCCTGTGGTGAGGCAGATAGACCATCCCAAAGGAACCTGCTAATCACTGTGGAAGGATTTCCACTTTCCCATGTGCAGACCGAATGGCCCATCTAGGCAGTTTGCTCATGTCCAGTATGGAGAGAATTTCCAAAGCTAGGCTTTTTTATCTGGTCCAAATGAGAAATAGGAATGTTCCCAGGTACAGTGTGGTGCATGTTTTTTGTGGTAGTATTTGGTACATGTGGGGCCAATGAGGCAGTGTGTGAGTTCTAATAAAAATGGCATGTCATATTTTTAGACAGTGAATTCAGAACATGTATGATATATCCTCTAGGGTCAGAGATAGATTGGTGTGTGTGTATATGCACATGCCACTGAAAAAAATCAGTTTATTTACTGCAGAAAACTGGAATCTGAAAACAGAAAAAACAAAAAGAAAAAAAGGCCGGGCGGTGGTAGCACACACCTTTAATCCCAGCACTTGGGAGGCAAAGGCAGGTGGATTTCTGAGTTCAAGGTCAACCTGGACTACAGAGTGAGTTCAGGACAGCCAGGGCTATACAGAGAAACCCTGTCTCAAAAACACACATACACACACACACACACACACACACACACACACACACACAAAAACAAAACTGGCATCTGGTACATCTAGGGATTAAAAAATAATTAGCTTTTTCTTACAAGATACACTGAACCTTTTTATTTTTCATCCATTCATTTGTTCATTTATTTATTTGTTTGCTTTTTGAGATAGGATTTTTCTGTATAGCCTTGGCTGTCCTGGAACTTGCTCTATAGAACAGGCTGGCTTCAAACTCAGAGGTCTGCCTGCTTCTGCCACCCAGTGCTGGGATTAGAGGAGTGTGCCACCACCTGGTCTACTGAACCCTTTGTAAAGTGCCATGTGTGGAGTGGATCATTGTGTGTGTTCCTAGCATTCGGTGAGATGTAGGTCTGCCTCCTGTCCATCTGCTCTAATCTAATTATGCTTCTATTACAGGAGGGAGTGAGAAAGCCCGGGCACGGCACACGTCAAGAGGAAAACTGTTACCCAGAGACAGAATCGATAATCTCATCGACCCAGGGTTGGTCTAGTGCTTTCTACCTTGGCATGTCTTCTGTACCACTGGACAGTCCCATCAACAAATGGTTCTACATTCAGGTTCCTATAGTGTCTTAGTTAGGGTTTTACTGCTGTGAACAGACACCATGACCAAGGCAAGTCTTACAAGGACAGCATTTAATTGGGGCTGGCTTACAGGTCAGAGGTTCAGTCCATTATCATCAAGGCAGGAGCATGGCAGCATCCAGGCAGGCATGGTGCAGGAGGAGCTGAGAGTTCTACATCTTCATCCGAAGGCTATTAGCAGAATACCAGCTTCCAGGCAGCTAGGATGAGGGTCTTAAAGCCCACACTCACAGTGACACACCTACTCCAACAGGGCCATACCTCCTAATAGTCCCACTCCCTGGGCCAAGCATATTTAAACCATGACATATAGGGTTTGAAGAGCCCCACACATTTATTGAGAGCCTACTGTGTGTCAGACACTTACTTACAGGCAATGAAATGGGTCAGTTCCAGGGAATGAGATGGACAGACATCTCTGCTCTACTGTGTTCCATAGGTCAGAAGGAGGCAGAAAGTAAGCAGTAAACATTGGAATTATAAAATAGACTAGAATGAAGCCAGTGTCATGGGAAAGAGAAACAACCAATCAGAAGCTCATCAGTGAGAGAGCGCTGGCTGTGTTTGAGCGGTGCCAGGAAGCTGAAGTAGTTGGGGCAAAGGGAGTGGAGGGGAGGGTAGTAGGGGGGTGGGCTCTGATTCTGGGGAACCCCTGTAAGGCTATTGGCTCTGACTTTTCAAAGAAAGAGGGGACTGCAGTCTGAATTAAACAGGACTTGTTGAGTTCCTAACACATGTTGCCGAATGACGTTTATGGTGGTGGGCCCGTAGACTAAATTGCATGGTCTCCCTCTTTGTTTGTGTTCGTATAGTTTGCTATTTTTGTGAGTGACAGTCACCCATAGCTTTGACTCTCTGGATCCTGTCATGAATCGTGACACGTGACTGTTTTTATTTAAAGATTCTGCTCTTCTGGCTGTTGTGCTGGGAATGGACTGTGCAGTAGGGTCAAAGGGTGGTGGGGTGAGGGTGTGCTTCAGACAGCAGAGACCTGGTAGGATTGTGGCAAACAAGGGAAAAGGTGGGTGTATGAAGACAGGGTCTCACGGACCTGACGTCAGAATCACTGTGTAGCTGAGGATGACCTTGAATCCTCCTTCTCTCCCCCATTTTGAAAGGATTAAGGATGAAACTGTAGACCTTCATCCAAGCTAATCAATAGCTCTGTCACTGACATACAGCCCCAGCCCAACCTTGAACTTCTGATCCTCCTTCCTCTGTCTCCCTGGGGATGGGATTACAGGTGTGTACCACCACATCCAGTCTCCATGGTGCTAGGTATTGAACCCAGGGCTTTGTGAGGGGCAAGTGAGAACTCTACCAACTGGTCTATATCTTTATCCCACCAAATATTTTTTCTTATGGCACCCATGTTTGGATGAGAGCATGTATGTGTAAGCCCAGGGGCAAGTGTGTCCTGGCACTTGTGACAGAGGACAGCTTTCAGGAGTCACTTGGCCTCTACTATCTTACATGACCCAGGGATCAAACGCAGATTGTTAGGCCTGTATGTAAATGTTTCTACCTGCTGAGCCATCTTACAGCCCTTAGCACATACTCATTTATGCAGATATATATCAGGTACCTGCATTAGAAAAACAAAACAAAAAGCAATCATACCAAATCTAGCATTCTAGAACTCCTTTTCCTCCGTGGTATCTTGGACAGTATAGTGACCGATATGAGCCTTGTCCCGAGGGACAGGTTGCTTCTGGACATCCCAGATCTGCCATTTACTACCTGTGAGACCTCAGGCTAGTGGTTGGGTTTTGGTTTCCTTTTTAGCAAATGGGTTAATGCTTATAATGCCCTTAGAAGAAAGCCAGGTAGATGGTAAATGTTACCCGATCCCTTTCCATGGTAATACACACATTTGCATGGCATTTTAGCAATAACTCTCCAGTATTTTATGGTGGCCTGTTGCATGATGGCACCATATAAATTCCTATGAAAGTCTTGTCTGGCCTTATTTTAGAAATCTTTTTGTAGATTTTTATATGTAACATGCATTTTTGAAATATTGCCCTCTTAAAAAAATCTTTCTGTTCTTATGGGTAGCATTTTAAATACAGATATTTAATTTAGATAACATCCTTTCTTCCCTTTAGGTCTCCCTTTCTGGAATTCTCCCAGTTTGCAGGTTACGAGTTATATGGCGACGAGGAAGTCCCCGCTGGTGGCATCATTACGGGCATTGGGAGAGTGTCGGGGTGAGTGTCCCACCTGGGATCAGTTGTGAGGGGCAGGCAGAGTTGCTAGAACGGGGTGCCTGCCTCAGTCTGCATGTGACATGGAAGCTTTTTGCTCTTTGAGACGTGAATGTCCCACATGTCTTGGGCTCGTCTGTGGAGTTGTGGAGAAAAGTAAAATTCAGCCAGTTTCTGATCCAACTCAGAATTCCCCACTTCCCCCAGATGTGGGATTTTAAAATATTTTTATTTAAAACTTATTTTTCTATATATATGTATATACACATATATATACACACATATACATATGTACATATGTATGTATTCATTGTAAAATCATATTTTATATTGTTGGATGTGTCTGAACAAAAAACCATTAAATTTTCTAACTTTTATAAAATCCTTCAATCATGATCACTGGTGTTATTTTTTTATTAATTTATTCTCTTATATATTATATCCTGACTTCATGCCCCTCCCTCCTATCATCCTTGCCCTCTCCCCTCCCCATACATTCTTCCTCCCAGGGATATCAAACAATCATGGCATATCAAGTTTCAATAAGACTAGGCACCTCCCCTCATATTAAGGCTGGCAGAGGCAATAAAAATCAGAGGCCAGATGTCCTAGAGAGCTAGGATAAAACCAAACACACTTGGAAAAAAAGGAAAAGAGAAAAGCAAAGAAATGATTCCTAATGATATTCTGATATGCTCATAGACAAGAGTCTGGCATAATCTCCATCAGAAAGGCTCCATCCAGCAACTGAAGGGAACAGATGCAGAGCCCCATGCCAGACAGTAGGTGGCGCTCAGCGAGCACTGCAACTGAAAGAAACAGATGCAGAGCCCACACCAAACAGTAGGTGGCGCTCAGTGAGTACTGCAGAAGAAGGGGAGGAAGGACTGCAGGAGCCAGAAGGGTCAAGAACCCCATCAGAAAAACCATAGAATCAACAACCTTGACCTAGGAGTCCACGATATATTCTGATCATATTCTGTGCCCTCGCCTGGGTCCTCCCTACTTCCCTACCCACACAACCTCATGGTTTTTCTCTTTCAAAAAGAAAGAAAGGAAAGGAAGAAAGAAAAGAAAAGAATAGAAATGAAAAACTAACTAAATAATTAAAAAATAAAAATGAAAATAGGGCTGGAGAGATTGCTCAGCAGTTAAGAGTGCTGACTGCTCTCCCGGAGGTAGTGAGTTAGATTCCCAAAAACCACATGGTGTCTCACAACCATCTGTAATGTGATCTGGTGCCCTCTTCTGGTGCGTCTGAAGAGAGGGACAGTGTATTCACATAAACAAACAAACAAACAAATTCTTTTAAAAAGAAATCATTAATGCCAGGTGTGGTGATGCACACCTTTGATCCCAACACATTAGGGGCCAGCCTGGTCTACATAGTGAGTTTCAGGACAGTCAGGACTATGTAGAGACTCTCAAAAATTTTTAAAAAGAAAAGAAAACAAAAACCAGTAAGACAAAAATCTATGCAGAAGAGGAATCAGAGATGGTAAGAGGCAGAGGTGTAGATAACTCCGAGGAAATGTGTCTTTTAGAGCTAACGGGACTGCTATACATATACTCACGGAGACTGTGACAGTACACACAAGACCTACACATGCTTAAACCAAACACAACCCCGGTGCTGAAAGGGTACTGGGTGCAAACTCCAACCCATAATGAAGAAACTCGCAAGTGGTACCTGCTGAGGGAGGGAGAACAAACCTCTGTTGGCAGGCTGAGGTTTTAGAAGCTCTCCATCTAACCTCTTGCACAGCTGGGTGGATAGGATTGTTTCAGAGAAGCAGGTGTCCATTTTGTGGTCCCCAGGCAATCTCACATGACCTGGAACTAGAGCGGGTTCTTGGC
Organism: Mastomys coucha; assembly: GCF_008632895.1. Lineage (NCBI taxonomy): Eukaryota > Metazoa > Chordata > Mammalia > Rodentia > Muridae > Mastomys > Mastomys coucha. The sequence goes on along the minus strand of NW_022196914.1, from coordinate 60,629,701 downwards.
CTTCTCCAGAAGCACAGAATCATCCCTATAATCTGTGTTTCAACAAGCCAAGGAGGTTTTTTAATGCTGCTAGTAGGACCAATTAGACCTTGGGACTCTAGTCTGCCCAATGTTGAATGTACTTCTGTGCTCATGTGTGATGCTGACATTACCATTGTCAGTACTGAGCCACGGACTGTGTGAGCGCCTCCTGGTCCTCACTGCAGCTGAGTGGGAGAGGGGCTGTCATTGTCATCACGCTGAGCGGAGAAGGACACAGGCTTAGAGAGGCAAGTACTTGCCCAAAGTCAAGGGTCCTGGGAAGCCCGGCTTTGACTTTTCTGGCCTCTTGGCACAGTTGTCATCAGATCAGATGCTGGCTTATGGCGAGTGTTCCTCAATCTCACGACCTGTGACCTCAGGAGAGGTTTAGATACAACCCTTGTTCTCCACTCACTGTCCTGGCTGTTGCTTTGACTTAGCCCCCTGTCTTGACCATCTGCTTAGTGTTCATCAGTGTGGAAGCAGATTTTTCTTGAGGTCTTTTGGGATGTTTTTTAAACACACACACACACACACACACACACACACAGTCATTACATTTGTCGTAGAATGGTGTCCTATGAAACAGCTGCCATCTTCAGCACATCAGCTGTGCGTGCGTGCTTGCTAGCGGCCCCCCAGTCAGGTCTGAGGCTGTTGAGTTTCTCTGAGGAAGGTAGTAGGCTGGTCACTGACCTCTCCCCTGAGATCCCAGTAGCTCCTCCCAGCCATCCGAAATGGCTGGTTAGGGTGTAATGCAAATGGAGGTGCTAGTGCATGGGTCAGGGAATGCTGGTTAGCTGAAGGGATGCAGTTATGGGGAAACCTGGTTCACACACTCTCTTGTGCTCTGGGGTGTTGTTGCTTGAACCATGTGCTTGAAAACAGAAGCCGTTTCTAAAAGAGACTTTAGTTCTAGTATCAAATCATGGAGGATGGGTGGGCAAAGAAACACAGGTACATTACAGCTTTTTTTTTTGTGATCTAAGCTTATTTCTCCTCTGTAACATGTCTGTGTAGGAATTGATTAGAGACATATGAGCTTATTTCTCCTCTGTAACATGTTTGTGTAGGAATTGAGACATATGCTACCGTGCCACTTGTGGTACTGGCAGAATACCCAGATTTATAAAAATAATTTTTTTTTTTAATAAAAGGAACCAAAAAAGAACCACACTGAGCAGTGGCTTAGGTTAATATCTCAGGAGGACTAATGGCTCTTTAAAAATCTGTACCATGATTAGAGAAAGCTTGATTTTCCAGCATGAGGCTGTCAACTAGTGTTAGGCAGTAGTGGCATGCTAGAAGTTAATGGCTGTATAGCATGTCTTATAAAAAGCTTAATTTCCTTCAATTTTGTAGAAGTCTGATAGTCTCTTTCAATGGAATTTCTGCCTTTCAGGGTAGAATGCATGATTGTGGCTAACGACGCCACCGTCAAAGGAGGAACCTACTACCCAGTGACTGTGAAAAAGCACGTGCGGGCACAAGAGATCGCGCTGCAGAACAGGCTCCCGTGCATCTATCTGGGCAAGTCACGAGTGTGCCGTGAACTGTTTTAGCTGGAAAATAGAAGACTGTGTGGAAGGCTGTATGGATGCCATTGTTACTGGGTATTTGAAAATACTGCTGGTTCCTCCTGCAGCTAGGAAGAAATACAGTGTTTGCTAAGAACTGCTGAGAAGAGTTGCTAAGAACTGTCCACTGTCCTCTGGTACATTAACAGTTTGGCATGTGCTAGCTTTTCCTCTGGATATTTGATTTTTTTTGTTAACTATAATTAATTCAAACTATTAAAATAGTTAATATTTATTAGCCCAGAAGCTTGGAATACCCAAAATACAATCCACAAACCACAAAAAATTCAAGAAGGAAGACCAAAGTGTGGATACTTCATTCCTTCTTAAAAGGGGGAACAAAATACCCACGGAAGGAGTTGCAGAGACAAACTATGGAGCAGAGACTGAAGGAAGGACAATCCAGGGACTGTTCCACCTGGGAATACTTCCCATGTTCGATCATCAAATCCAGACACTATTGTGGATGCCAGCAAGTGCTGGCTGACAGGAGCCTGATATAACTGTC
>NW_022196914.1:60614120-60627250 GCF_008632895.1 Mastomys coucha | reverse complement strand
TATTTTATTTTATTTTTTCCTCTTTTTTTTTTGGAGGGGAAACTGGGAAAGGAAATATCATTTGTCATGTAAATAAGGAAAATATCTAATAAAAATAGTTAATATTTATGGATCTCTTGAGAGTCAAACATTTTAAATACTTGAGTATTACATAATTTGAATAGATTGAGACTGTAATTTAAGGTACAGTGAATTTCCAGAGAAAGTCAGTCTTCATTTGAAAGTTAAATACATTTGCATTAAAGGATGTTTTAAATAGAATCTAAAAGCAAAGCAATTTAGAATTGGCACCTTCTGGATACTGGCTTAGTCTGCCAAAACTCTTAACACATATTACTCATTTACAAATGTGTAAATATTTGAATAGGTCATAGTGTAGATTTTTTTTTCATTTTTTCTGGGAAAGTGAATTTACCTGGTTGACACATAAGGTGAATTTCTTTGCACATATAGAAAATAGAAAATAAAACTGCTTGCAGGAGCCTGCCAGTCACTACAGGGGTGGACACACTAAAGAGCATTAACATTGTTTCTGTCTTCAAGGAGGCCATATTTAATGGAAGGCAGATGCAAAGTATTAAATAATAAAAGACAATGGTTGTAGACAATAATAATAATAGGTATAGGACTAGTTAACTTCTAATTCTTTCTTCCTTCCTTTCTTTCTCTCTCTGTCTCTCTCTGTCTCTCTCTGTCTCTCTGTCTCTGTCTCTGTCTCTGTCTCTCTCTCTCTCTCTCTCTGTCTCTCTCTCTCGCTGTCTCTCTCACTTTCTTTCTTTCTTTTTTTGACACATGGCTAGGTAGCCTTGACTAGCTTGGAACTGACAGAGATCCTCAGGCCTCTGCCTCCAAGTGCTAGGATTAAAGACATCACCACACCCAGCTCTTAAGTTTTCTTTTTAACATTGTTCTGTATACTCAGTAGATGCTGAGTTTTTACATACATGATTTCATGTTCTCCTGAAAGCTACTGTTGCTAACTTCATGGCTAAGGAAGTTGGAGGTGCTCAGGATGGCCAGGAAGCATACCTTTGATCTCACAATCACACAGCTATGAAATAATGAGCTCTGTTTTGACACAGAAGTCTCCCTGTGTAGCCCAAATTGGCTCTACATGCCTGATCATCTCAAGTGGTGCCAGGCACTGTTGCACCTCACCACGATCTGTAGTAAAACCAATCTCAGTACTTAGGAAGCTGATGCAGGAGGATCATAGTTTGAACCATACAGGTAAACCACTCAAATAAACAAATAAACAAGCAAACAAATAAATAAGTAAACCCACAGTCCGCACAAATAAATAAATAATAATAAAAAAAAAACCCTACTAGAAACAATGCAAGAGAACAACATACAAATTATCCACGAGTCCTTTAATGGTTTTTGTATTGATCTAGGAAGATGTGTTTTCAGTTCCATTGGCAAATTCATGGCGTTTGTAGGTCTTTTGCTACTATTTAAGGGACGGGACAAAGTTTCCTGAGCTGTTCATATGGAGCTTTGAACAAAGGTTGGAAAGTCTGAGAGGAAACCTTTTGGTTGTGTTGGGGGATCCGAGATTCTAGAGCGCATTAAAGAGAGGGGGCAGGCTTTGGTGACTGCGGTTAAGACCTAACTACATAGGGAAGGGCCGGGCTTTGGTGACTAGCTCTGTGCCTATTTGTCCACTATGCTCACTTTTCTCATTTTCCTTATTCAGTTGACTCAGGAGGGGCCAACTTACCTCGGCAAGCAGACACCTTTCCAGACCGGGACCACTTTGGCCGCATATTCTATAATCAGGCAATTATGTCCTCTAAAAATATCACACAGGTAATTTCTCATTGGTGAAATATAGTATTATACTTTTGTTTGTTTGCTTAAAACTTCAACTGTCATTGCTATCACCCAATCCAGAGGAATTAAAAAAACAAAACAAAAACAAATGAACAGAATTTGGCCAGGGGAGATGGCTCAGAGAAGTAGTCTTAACTCCAAGCCCAGTGATATGGGTTCAAGCTCTGGGAGGCATGGGAGGAAGGAGAGACTCTCTCTTGAGAGTTTGCCTCTGATCTGCACATGCAGGCATGGAACCATAGCCATTGCCGCACACAAAATAAATAAGAATTATAATAAAAAATTTCAAAAAACCAGAACTTAGTATATAATGTAAGAAAGTTTTGTAAAGTTGTCTTCAGTTCAAATTTATACTAACTGCAGACACGTTCCTGAATTGTCATGAATGTTGATTACCCAAGGAAAAGAGGTTTGAAAAGGAAGTCATTTTTTTTAGGACTGATCTATTAGTACAGAGAAAACATTAGTGTATGGGCAAAGAGATACCCAGAGATGAGTCCATACGAACATTGGTTATTAGCGCAAAAGATACTTAACTCATGGGGATCAATAGAAGAGTCATAAGGGTGTTTAGCTGTTAAAGCCAAAGAACTAAAATCCATGCATCAGCATGAATGAACATCAAAGCTGTGTTGAGAAAAATCAGTGGGTAAATGTAGAGCAAGTACCAATGCGTATGACAGTTGGGTGCATGAAACATCACTGTGTTGTGCTTGTGTATAAGTGTGCATTGGAGAATGTCATACACAGTTGTGAACAGTGTGGGTGCTCAGGAGGGAAGGAGAAAAAGGGGGTCATTCTAGAGGAATGCGGGGATTTAGATTGTATCTGAAATATTTTATTTAATTGAAATTCTGAGAGTGTGTGAATGTAAACTCTTTATAAAGGGTCTTGCTATGTGTAATTGCATTAAGGACTTGTGCGAAGAAATGAGACGGTTCTAGATCCCCTGGGTGGGGCTTAAGGCTGATGGTAAGTATCCTATTGAGGCAGAGTAGACATAGGTATCCAGAGAAGACTGCCAACTAACTCCACAAGCTGTCCTCTGACTTTGGTATGCATGCACAGGCCTTTCTGGATTACAACCTTCTCAAGGGTGGCCAGAGACCAGTGTTTCACTCCTAACCCTCACTCTCCTCACTTTAAGCCTTCCTGCCCTATCTCTCTGTGTAGCTTCTTTATGTCACTCTTTGTTCTTTTCCAAAACCTTCAGCTTCACACTGAGTTCCCTTATTCTCCCCACATTTTTAAAATTATGTCCCCAATCCCACCAAGAACTTGAATACAATTTCAAGTCATTGCTTGTCACCTTGTGTAGGCCCTTGGCCCTCCACATCTCTGCCTCTAAACTTCAGGGGTGCTGCTGTCTCTGTAGGCTTTCTGCTAATGTCTTGGTGTAATACAGAAATGTGTATGTGGTTTCTGCCCCTGGTTCCTGGTTAGGAAAAGCTTGGGTTCCCATGTTTGGTCTCTGTCCTGTTCCTAAGACAGAACTCCTAAGACACTTAATGTTTTGGTCTTTGATTCCTGGCGCAAAGCTCCTAAATACCTCAGCCCCCACCCCATCTTCCAGAGGAGATGAACCCTCATGCCTGCATGATGAAGCCACCATACAGCCCCCTCCTACAAACCCCTATGGGGCTTTCAAGATCTTCCCACTTGTTAAACACATCTGAGTGCTGGGAGGATGGCAACCCTTAGCTCCATAGAGACAGAGGCGCTCAGAACTCTTTCAGCACCAGCCCGTGTGCCACCATCTAGCTGTTTTCTGTGGCCTTTATTAATTAACCAGCATGCAGAAGTACAGCATTTGCTTGGGTTCTGTGGGCCATTCTAGCACATTAAGTGCAAGGAGAGGGAGTAACGGGGGCTCCAGTCTATCCTTAGGTAGCTAGAAGCTGATGCCTCTGCCTGACTGGATTTAAAGTGAAAACAGTCTGGCAGAACCTAGTGCTATCTCCACATAGAGTCAAGCTGAACTGGATAAGGGGCCCCCAGCTGGTGTCCAGGGAAGAACTGACTACTTGGTGTGGTCGCAACTCCCTCCCTCGTCTAATGGCAGAAGTGTTCGGTGATCACAGGAGAGATCAGGAGAAACAGTTTTCTAGGCTCTCTTGGGTCAATCTGAGCACATCACCACCCTCTGTTTGTACACTTGGTGCTATCTTCTGATTCTTTTGTGTGCATGTGTGCATGGACCATCTGCATGCCTGGGGCTGGTGGAGGCTAGAGACGGTGACAGATCCCCAGCAACTGGAGTTACAGGTGGTTATGAGCTGCCACGTGAGTGCCAGGTTCTCCTCAAGAGCAGCATGTGCTCTTATCCCTGGAGCCATATTTCAAGCTCCAATCTCCCTTTCCTGTCCTCTTGGGATTGACATTTTGATGTCAAGAAACAAGAAACCTTGATTCTTCGCTTTTCCCCTCACTTTTTTAGGTCAAAATATTTATCTTTCTTGTTCTTTGCATCTCCAGCACCTATTCTTTTTTGTTTGTTTGCTTGCTTGCTTTTGAAACAGGGTTTCTCTGTATACCCCTGGCTGTCCTGGAACTCACTCTGTAGACCAGGCTGGCCTCGAACTCAGAAATCCAACTGCCTCTGCCTCCCAAGTGCTTGGATTAAAGGCGTGGGCCACCACTGCCTGGCTCCAGCAGCTATTCTTAACTCTTTTCTCTCTAGATAAGTTCTGGCTGATTTCTCATTCTTTATTATTGTTTCTTTGTCATATGACTTTATATCTTCACAAATTTTCTTGAAATGGTATATGCTAATACTTATTAAAAGATGACCTCTCATAATTGTTAAACATGCTGACTGGTTTCTTTTTCTTTCTTTCTCCCTCCTATCCTCTTCCCATCTCTTTCCATTCCATTTTTCCCAAGCCCTCATGTTATACCACCAAGCCCAGCCCCAGCCCCTTTCTTATATATTGTTGCTTAAAATTGTGGCTTAGAGTGTTTTTAAAAATCTTTAATAGTTTGCATGTACGTCAACCATCTGTGATGCTATGCTTTGGATAAGGCTCGTCCCCCAATGGAGTTTTTGCTGGAAGTATAGTCTTCAAAGGGACAGTGTTCTGGTGGGAGGCCTTGAAGAGGAGGGCCTAGTGCAAGGTGGGTCAGCCATGGAGGACTGCCCCCAAAATGGGTTAGTGCAGGACTTTTGGAGTGGGTTGATTCCTTCAGGAATGGATTTATATTATTAAGGTTTAAATCTCTGGTCTCTCACATCCTATCTTGTCATGTGACCTTTTTTCCTGTCACATGTTTCTGCCATGATGCCACCTGGCATATTGTGATGTAATTCGAAAGTCTTCATCAGAGACCAAATAGGTGAAGTTGCCTGATGCCTTTAGCCTTCCAAAACCTTGACTCAAATTAATCATTTTTTTCTATGTAAAATCTCTAGTCTCGGGTATTGTGTTATAACGTACAGAACAGACTAAGATAGAACTCTAGTTACCTTATTTGTGCATTTGACAATGATCAGTGGATGCCTCACTCCAGTTCTGTTTTCTACCCTAAGATTGTTTTTTTATTTAACATTATTAACCTCACCCATTGTAGATCTGTTTATCCACTTATCTCTAAGAATATTCTCTTACATTCTTATCTACGTCATTTCCTGTATATTCTCAGATATAAAAATAACATTGACAGATAACTAGACCTTTCAGGTTTTACATTTGACTTTTGCTTCGTAAGAAAAGAGACTTTTTTAGGTCAGAATATTTATCTTTTTTGTTCTTTGAGTCTCCAGCAGCTATTTTTAACTCTTCTTTCTAGATAGGTCCTGACTGATTTCTCATTCTTTATTGTTGGTGCTGTGTGAATAGAGAAATATCAGATGATTATTTCACATATTTCCTTGAGAGGACACATGTTAATATTGTTAAAAGATGATCTCCTGTAACTGTTAAAGCAAATGCCAACACACTGGCAGACTACAGTAGGTACTAGCCTTCCAAGTCTCCTTTTCTTACCAAATGGTGGGCTATGCATCCCCCTCACCTCCTGGAGTTTAGATACCGCAGAGACTGGGGGCCTAACCTTTCTGAGCCCCGTCCTGAAGTGGCTCTGCAGCCTGTGCACACTCAGGCTAACCCCTGCTGGTCCTTGCAGTCTGATGTTTTCAAGTTGCTGGCTTCTTATGTGTGCCAGCTTCTTATGTAGTTCTTAGTATGAACTAATCTCTAGCAGAGGCCTCGCTCTCCTGTTAATTTTGACTGCCAGCAGTAGTCCACTCACTATGGCTTAACCTCTGGTGTAGAAAACACACTGCTTTTCCCCTGTGCCCAGGTGCGTCCGCACCAAGGGGTTTTTGCTTTGATTAGAGTTCCTTTCTATTGAAATCAGCTTCATTTATGAAGCAGTGCATTTTTTTTCCTTTGTGTTTCCCTATTTGCTCTAAATTTTGGAGATTTTAGATGATTATGCCTCATGTGTTACCTCTCTCCTCCCTTCTCCTTGCTTTAGCTTGTTATTTTTGAAGGTTACTTCAATGACTGCCTTTATTTCAAGCATCTATGATCATTCTGAGAGCCTTAAACTGGCAGATCCTGTTATTTTTAAAATGCATTCCTTAAAGACCAGTAGAGCCTGGGGGAGGGGTATGAAAGCAATGTATTTGGTTGCATCGAGAATCTCTAAACTGAGGCTCTGATCGAGGAAGAGGCATTATGGGTAAGATGGACTTTGGCATTCTGCGTACATTTCATACCTGTTGGCACAGGTGAGCATGAGTACCTCAGAGTTAACTGAGTGTTGATCAGTCAGTGTAAGTGACAATGATCTGAACTTCTAGCTAGCTATTCATCTGGGGTGTGTGCACCTTGTGTCTTTCATCTGCAGGCCAGAAGAGGGCATCAGATCCCTTTATAGATGGTCATGAGCCACCATGTGGGTCCTGGGAATTGAACTCAGGACCTCTGGTAGAGCCATCTCTGCAACCCCAGTGACTTTTATTTTTAATGGTGGCTCTTCAGGTAAAGATGAGAACAATATGATACCGACAGTTATTTGCTTTTTACAATTACTTTGAATGGAAAAGGCAGCAAGATGGGAGAGGCTTACCCAAGGAGCTTTTCCATCCAGCGCTGGGTCTCTTCCCCTTGCTGTTGCAATTATCTCGGTATGTATGAAAGTGGAAAATGGTCTTCAGCTTTGCGGTGGGATGCAGGAGAGCCAGACTTGACACAGCTTTTCAGAATGAGGCATAAGACCTCAAGCCTCTGGCTTGACTCTCTGGAAAACCTTTTCACTGAGCTGCCTGCTGGGCTACATTATGTCCTTCATTTTGTTATAGTGAGACCCAGTCTCTGCTTGTTTGCTAAGGGAAGACGGAGAGGGTCATGGATTTGTCTGAAGACCTCTTGTGTGATTGCCTGTGGCTTGCAGCAACTTATTTCTGTTTCTCAGGCACCATACTTGTGGAAGTGATAATGAGAGTTGCTTCTGTGGGTTAGTGTCATCCATGTCTACCTTCTACTTTCTTGCTTATGGTTTAAGTCATAGAGTCATGCTGGGCTTCCTTTTCTCTTGTATCTGTTGTGGAGCAGGCACCCTCCCTGGAGATGAGGGATTGTTGCCTCTCTGAGTTCTTGGAGTTTATCTTTGTCTTGATGAGGGTCCTCCTGCTCTGCCTTTTAGCACGATACTGATGTTGTGCCTACAAACAATCTAAGTCCACACCTCATAATACATAATGTGTTGTATGATATTTTAGTTCTTAGTAGAGAGCGGAGCAGAATTTTCTGTGCAGTTCCAGATACTTTGGATCCCAGAGTGGCCTTGCATGGGACGTACACAAGGGCATATTTGGGCTGTGATTGGTGCTGCTGGACTCTGAGATCCCTGGATCCTGTGAACAGAAGATGGAGTGGCAGGATGCTCCTGTACCTGTCCTCTTGTCCCCTGTTGTGGGCGATGAGCAACTTAGAATTAAATGATGAGAAGAGACTGTGGGGTGCCTACTGACTTAGTTGGTGACGTATCTGTGCTGTGTTCTTTTATTCTGTTATCAGCATCTGCTTGTGTAGCATTAACATTGTACTTATTTAAATACTTGTAATTAGGGGGCTGGGAAGATGGGTAAGCCATCAATAACCACCCATAACTCCTGGTCCAGGAGACCTAATCCCCTTTCTGGTCTTCACATGCTTTTGCAAGCACAGGGTGCACACCAAACTCCCACGGGCACATACATACAGCATAAATAAAAATAAATGAAAAGGCTCACCACCTTTAATCCCAGCCTTTCATTAAGAGGTATTGAATTCTAATCTAGCCAGAGCTACATAATAAGATTGTATCTCAATAAATAAATAAATAAATAAATAAATTTAAAAAATAAATTAAAAATACTTATGACTAGAAAGGCTTTCTTTGTTATTGTTGAAATATTTGATAATTCTGGTTCCTCAGAGCACAGTAACTATAGCTCTTGTGGGTATTTTTTGTGCTTTTTAAAAATGTTTTTGTGGCCCTGAACAGACCTTAGAAACAAATTCCATAGCCATCCCCACAACACCCAGAGAAAGCTCCACTCCCACATACTCTAACATACCCAGGATCATAGGATCAGAGGTGAGGAGGACACAACATCTGTCCCAACACTGGAAGTAACTGGGGCCAGTGGGACACAGGCATGCAGGAACTCTGCCAGACCAGTGGCATAAATTCCTTCCAGTCTCTCTGGGCCAGTGCCCTGAGCAGACCTTGGGTGAAAACTCTGCAGCCAGCCCCACAACACCCAGAGGAAGCTCCACTCCCAGGCCCTCTAACGGGCCCAGGATCCCAGAAGCTTGGTCAGGATCTCAGGGTCTCAGAGACAGCTTGACTCCCAGGAGTTCTGACAAACCCAGGATCTCAGGATCACAGGATCACAGAGACAACTGCTCTGAAGAGTTCTGACACAATCAGGATCAAAGGAAGGATGAGCTCCAGTCAGATATAGTCAGGGCAGGTAGTACTAGAGATAACCAGATGGTGGGAGGCAAGCTTAAGAATATAAGCAGAAACTACGATTATTTGTCATCATCAGAACCCAATCCTTCCACCATAGCAAGTCTTTGATACACCATCATACTGGAAAATCAAGACTCGGATCTAAAATCACTTCTCATAATGATGATAGAGGACTTTAAGAAAGACATAAAAAGCACCCTCAAAGAAATTCAGGAGAACACAGGTAAACAGCTAGAAACCCTTAAAGAGGAAACACAAAAATCCCTTAAAGAATTACAGGAAGACACAATCAAACAGGTGAAGGAAATGAACAAAACCATCCAAGATCTAAAAATGGAACTAGAAACAATAAAGAAATCACAAAGGGAAACAACCATGGAGTTAGAAAACCTAGGAAAGAGATCAGGAGTCATAGTTGCAAGCATCACCAACAAGAGATAGAAGAGAGAATCTCAGGTATGGAAGACACCATAGAAAACATTGACACAACAGTCAAAGAAAATGCAAAAAGTAAAAAGATCCTAATCTGGGAAATCCAGGACACAATGAGAAGACCAAACCTAAGGATAATAGGTATAGAAGAGAGTGAAGACTCCCAATGTAATGGGTCAGTAAATATCTTCAACAAAATTATAGAAGAAAACTTCCCTAACCTAAAGAAAGAGATGCCCATGAACATACAAGAAGCCTACAGAACTCCAAATAGACTGGACCAGAAAAGAAATTCCTCCTGTCACATAATAATAAAAACTCCAAATGCACTAAACAAAGAAAGAATTTTAAAAGCAGTAAGGGAAAAAGGTCAAGTAACATATAAAGGTAGGCCTATCAGAATTACACCAGACTTCTCACCAGAGACTATGAAAGCTAAAAGATCCTGGGCAGATGTTATACAGACCCTAAGAGAACACAAATGCCAGCCCAGGCTACTATACCCAGCAAAACTCAATTACCATAGACGGAGAAACAAGATATTCCATGACAATACCAAATTTACACAATATCTTTCCACAAATCCAGCCCTACAAAGGATAATAGATGGAAAACACCAACACAAGGAGTGAAACTACACCCTAGAAGAAGCAAGAAAGTAATCAACAAACCCACACATACATAATTCCACCTCTAACAACAAAAATAACAGGAAGTAACACTTTTCCTTAATATATCAATATAAAAATTAATATTACCAACATATCCTAATCAATTGAAATTCAAAAATATGAGGAATTAGAAATTTGTTGGCTGTCATCCAGTGGTCTCTCTAATTTGGTAATTGGAGAAATAGGTCCAATATTACACAATCCATATATACTTTCTGCTTGTTTGTACCTGATAGTGTCTTGCTGTGTACCACATAATGGTCTTGAAATCATGCTTCTCCTATCTCAGCCTCTCTATTAGTAGGATTGTTTATTTGATGTTCTTACACTATACACTGGTTTTCAGAACAGCTTACATATTTCAAAATTATTTATACCTCCAAAAGAAATGTAGACAATTAATTTGGGAGGCGGCTTGTAAGAGAACAACAAAGAGTGAGACTGAATGTTTTGTTTGATATTGATAATTATTGTATCAATTTTGAAGAGGTCTTTGTAAGTTACTCTTTTTCTAAGATGAATGCTTTTCAAAATCACCACAGCCAATGAACCAGATTCTTACCCTCACCTAATGTCTGTGCCACCCTCCAAGCAGGACCATTGTTCATTGAAACAGTTGGTGAATGACTTCATGGATAGACCATCTTAATATACACACCATTTCTTCAATGAACGTAACCTGTTCCCCGTGGGCTGAGAATGATGACAATCACTCAAGTCAAATAGCTTTGACCATAGCAGGAAATATGTATCCAAAAGTCATACCTACAATTCATTCCTTGGCGCAGCTGAACTGTCAACTCTTCTTTTCTTTCTTTCTTTTTTTTTTTTTTCTTCTTCTTGGTTTTTCGAGACAGGGTTTCTCTGTGTAGCCCTGGCTGTCCTAAAACTCACTCTGTAGACTAGGCTGGCCTTGAATTCAGAAACCTGCCTGCCTCTTCCTCCCAAGTGGTAGGATTAAAGGCATGTGCTACCACTGTCCAGCAGAACTGTCAACTCTCAGCTTAGCTACGATGGAGGTAAAATCCTTTGGTGATGTGAGGGTCATTGAAGTACAGCCTTATTACAATGAACTCCGATGTCTAAAAATTGTTTTTATTTTGGGTTTGTACCACAGTAAGAGCCAAGATTTTAAAGCTCTACTAAAAACAAAACAAACAAACAAACCAATAGAAAGACCTTATTTATGTTCATTTAATAACATGTCTATCATTTTTTGATAAAATATATATTGTGTTGAATAAAAAATAGACATTAATATTTAAATATATGTCTTCATATTACCTATTCCAAAGAAAGATTTAGATTATCATTTTATATTCATTGATTAAATTTATATTTGCCTTTTCATAAAAAAATAAATAAATAAAAATGTTTTGTGCCTTTAAAGATTTTATGTATTTGCTTAGTTATCTATTTTATGAGTAGTTTGCCTGCATATGTCTGTGAGTGCCTATTGCTCTTGGAGGCCAGAAGCAGGTGTCTGACATCCCTCCCACACCCATGCTTTTTAAATTATGTGTTGTGAGGGAACCATACAACTCATCAATTAACTGTGAAATTTAGTTGTATTTTGGGTATTGCTGAGTTGAATCAAGCTTTTTATATTTTTATCTTCCCATTAGCACTCACTCTGTTTCTGCCCAGGCCTCCCAGCCACAGAGCTTCTTTGCTTCTATGGGTCTGTCTGTTGTGAACTTTTGTGTAACTTTGTATCTGATCTCTTTCATGTGCTGCTTTGTGGGATGGTACAGAATTCTACTTGGCCCTCGTTTTTCATTTCTCCCCAAGATGAAGAGTTTACAGATGGAGTCTATGAAAGAGTGAAAATAGAAAGGTCTGTTCATTTACTCCATCCTGATGTTTTGATCAATGGTGGGCTTCACAGATGAAGGTGGTCCTGAGGTTGTATAACCTATAGGCTTAACCATCTGTTTGTGGAATTCTACTCCTTGATGTTTGCCCTGTGATGAAAATACCTAGCTTTGCATTTCTCAGAATTTATCCATGCTGTTAGTCAACACTCACCTACACTAGTGAAGTTAGATCTGCCTCCATTATATTTGCTTGAGACAGAATTTTGCTTTTCAGTGTTGGCGATTGAAACTAGGGCCTCTTTCATAGTAGACAAGTCACTCTCCCTCAGAGCCACATGCCTAGACCAAGGTAAATTGTTTATCTATTGCTCTAGAACAAACTATCCCCAAACTTGGCACCACAGAACAATGCATATTTATTACCTAGTTCCTATGGGTTGGAGTTTAAGCCTAGCACAGAGTATCACAAGATACAGTCGCCTGAGTGTTTGATGGAAGAGCCCAGTTCCTTGCTCACTCATGTGGTTATTGACTGAATTGGTTCTTCCTAACCCCTCTTGGCTGTTGGCTGGCGGGCTATCCTTGGTCTCTTGTCATAAGGCCTTCCCAGAGTACTTCACAGCTTGCTGCTTGGCGTCATCAAAGCAAGAGAAGGAGAAGAGAAAAGAGGCTACAAGGGAAGGGTAACAAGGAGGGGTTTCAGTCTGCTGTGCTCACAGGGATCACTCTGATAGGAACACCCAGAGCAGGAGTTACTGGGGACCAGTCCAGAGGTTTGCTTCAGTCACCTTCACCTGGTGTCAGAAGATTGTGTTGTTGGTTTGCGTGGTTCCAGAGGAACTGTGGAGAACATGCATCTGAAATGTCCCTGGCAATATGACAGAAGTCCCTGAAGTCAGGCCCTGATTCTTGGTCGTTTACCTGTGAGACGTCTGCTGTCTTGATAGTTCTCCCCTCTCACCTACCCTTCCACCAAGGTGCTGTCCTTAGTAATTAGTGTAGGCTAGGTCATGTGAACATGTGTTCCTCACAACTCTAGAGACAGGAAAGTCCCGCATATCAGAGTACCAGTGTGTGCAGTTCCTGACTTGGTAAGGGCTTCCTTCTGGTTTTGTCCGCATGATGGACAGAAACTTTTGTGTTTCTATTTACAAGGACCTTGATGACATCATAGTTCCACCCTTGTGACCATCTAACCTCAATTACCTCCCCATATGCTCCAAATCACACTGGGGATTAGAGTTTTACTGTGAAGTTGGGAGGGGACACAAACGGATGGTATGTATGATGGCATTCAGAGTAATTCCTCCTGTCTCCTCTCCCCCTGCTCTCCCCCACCCACCCTGCCCCAACCCCCATCTCCTGTCTCCCCCCCCAGCCTCCCTCCTGTTTTCCCCTGCCCCCCATC